>NC_092334.1:382597857-382915535 GCF_046630445.1 Rutidosis leptorrhynchoides
TCAAGGTGTGTCGAGTAGTTGGTGCCATTTCCTTCAAAATAGTCAAATGAAATAATTTAATCATACAGAATATTAAGAGTAGTCAATAGTATCTCATAGCATAATATGAACTCATTTATAAAAGCTTTTTCTTCATATTAGCGTTTTATAAGTTTAAATTCGGGTACTACCTACCCGTTAAGTTCATACTTAGTAGCTAATATACAATTCAACTACTGCAATTCCATATGAAAAACTGATTATAATAATATATCACATACAAATATTCTTCAAACTTACAACTTCGCTATATTACATATAACATGAAATATAGTACACTATGATACAGGATAGTTTTGAAGATAAATCTAGTTAATACGCAAGTTGTTCAGCAAAGGAAATAAAGACACGTAATTCATAAGTCCAGAAACAAGTCATACATTCTGGTTTTACTAAGATGACTTCCCATCCTTGGTCTTGTGGAAAATAACCGTTATGACCATTGGCTAGGCAGCATGTTGTAATGTCGTCAAAAGGACGAGGGTTTCGTAATGTCTAACAGCCCCGTAATAATCTAAAAACCTTGTTTCTCACCCCAACTACTGAATCCGTCACTTGTGGGAAAGATAAAGCTGCAATCCGATGTTCTTTTTCTCACTTTGGTAAGAAACGAACATCACTAACCCGTAAGCATAACATGCTTCTTTATGTTGCATGTTAGAAGCTCTTTCTAATTCACGAAATCCTATGTTGGGATATGTTGAGTCAAAATAGGTTCTTAACCCGTAGCGTAAAATTGCATTTGGGTTCCCCGTATTTAACGCTTTAAAGAAAACACGGCGTAACTTAAAGTCTCCCCAATGTGATATACCCCACCTATCAAAGGAAAGCCTTTTATAAACTAAGGAATTTCTGGAAAGTCTTTCAAATGTTTGATAAGTTAATTTCGCCATAACTAAATGTGCTGATGAATTCTGACCGGCTCTAGACAAGATTTCCTCAATCATATCCTCTGGTAGGTCTTCTAAAATATTCGGTTGTCTACCCTTAACGTCCATTTTGTTTTTATACTATAAAATAGACAAGGATTAGATTCGTAATAACAAACAATACAAGCAATTTTTACATAGAACATAAAAGTACAAGCACACTACAATACATTTATTACACAACATGCTCACACCCCTCTAATCTGAATCACTGGTTTCTTCTTCTTCGGACTTGGTTCTTTTTCCTAATCTTCTAGGGATATATGATGTTCCTCTAATACGAGTCGTCGTTTTCCACATTGGTTTATAAAAACCTGGTGGTTTAGAGGTTCCCGAGTTATTGTCACGATATTGAAAATACGGGTGTTGACGGTACATATAAAGTTCATCGGGGTCGGAATCAGATTTCTCTATTTTTATGCCTTTTCCCTTATTATTTTCTTTTGCCTCATTAAATTGGGTCGGGGTAATTTCTATAACATCATCGGAATCCTCATCAGGATCCGATTCATCGGAAAATTGGTAATTTCCCCAATATTTTGCTTCCTTAGCGGAAACACCATTGACCATTATTAACTTTGGTCCATTGGTTGACGATTTTTTTTTATTTGACCGGTTTTCTGTGGTTCCTACTATTCCCCCCTCCGGAACCTCTTCTTCTTCCGGTTCCTCTTCTTCTGGTTCCTCTTCTTCCGGTTCCTCTTCTTCCGGTTCCGTTTCCTCTTCTTCCGGTTCTTCGGGAACTTGTGAATCTTGTCAATATATATTCGACTCTTCGTTATTATTAGGTGAGTCAATGGGATTTGTGCTAGAGGTAGACATCTATCACACATGTACATGTTAATAATATATAGTTTACAACAAAAATGTTAAGCAATCATTTTTGAAGAAAAACACGGTCGAAGTCCAGACTCACTAATGCATCCTAACAAACTCGGTAAGACACACTAATGCAATTTTCTGGTTCTCTAAGACCAACGCTCGGATACCAACTGAAATGTCCCGTTCATATTGATTATAAACGTTCCATATTAATTGATTTCGTTGCGAGGTTTTGACCTCTATATGAGACGTTTTTCAAAGACTGCATTCATTTTTAAAACAACCATAACCTTTATTTTATCAATAAAGGTTTTAAAAACATTACGTAGATTATCAAAAAATGATAATCTAAAATATAATGTTTACACATGACCATTACATAATGGTTTACAATAGAAATATATTACATCGACATATGTTTCTCGAATGCAGTTTTTACACAATATCATACAAACATGGACTCCAAATCTTGTCCTTATTTTAGTATGCAACAGCGGAAGCTCTTAATATTCACCTGAGAATAAACATGCTTTAAACGTCAACAAAAATGTTGGTGAGTTATAGGTTTAACCTATATATATCAAATCGTAACAATAGACCACAAGATTTCATATTTCAATACACATCCCATAAATAGAGATAAAAATCATTCATATGGTGAACACCTGGTAACCGACATTAACAAGATGCATATATAAGAATATCCCCATCATTCCGGGACACCCTTCGGATATGATATAAATTTCGAAGTACTAAAGCATCCGGTACTTTGGATGGGGTTTGTTAGGCCCAAGAGATCTATCTTTAGGATTCGCGTCAATTAGGGTGTCTGTTCCCTAATTCTTAGATTACCAGACTTAATAAAAAGGGCATATTCGATTTTGATAATTCAACCATAGAATGTAGTTTCACGTACTTGTGTCTATTTTGTAAATCATTAATAAAACCTGCATGTATTCTCATCCCAAAAATATTAGATTTTAAAAGTGGGACTATAACTCACTTTCACAGATATTTCCTTCCTCGGAAATAAGACTTGGCCACGGATCGATTCACGAACCTATACAAATATGTACATATATATCAAAGTATGATCAAAATATAATTACAACCATTTTTATTATGTTTTAAAGATTTGAGTGTATTAAGTCAGATGTCCTCGTTAGTAACCTACAACTAGTTGTCCACAGTTAGATGTACAGAAATAAATTGATATATATTATCTTGAATCAATCCACGACCCAGTGTATACACGTCTCAGGCTAAATCACAACTCAAAGTATATATATTTTTAGAATCAACCTCAACCCTGTATAGCTAACTCCAACATTACTGCATATAGAGTGTCTATGGTTGTTCCAAATAATATATATACATGGGTCGATATGATATGTCAAAACATTTGCATACGTGTCTATGGTATCCCAAGATTACATAATATATTAGAATACATGTATAATACAATATAAGTTAGCTAGGATATGATTTGTATAGATTTGTTAAACATTTCCCGTAGCTAAAAAGATCAAAAATATCCAATCTTGTTTTACCCATAACTTCTTCATTTTAAATCCATTTTGAGTGAATCAAATTGCTATGGTTTCATATTGAACTCTAATTTAAGAATCCATACAGAAAAAGTATAGGTTTATAGTAGGAAATTTAAGTTACATGTCAATTACTAAAGAGGTAGTCATTTCCGTCGAAAGAACGACATCTTGATGACCATTTTGAAAAACATACTTTCACTTTGAGTTTAACCAAGATTTTTGGATATAGTTTCATGTTCATATGAAAAATCATTTTCCCAGAAGAAAAACTTTTAAATCAAAGTTTATCATAGTTTTTAATTATCCAAACCAAAACAGCCCCCGGTTTCACTACGACGGCGTATATCCGATTTTATGGTGTTCATCGTGTTTCCAGGTTTTAAATCATTAAGTTAGCATATCATATAGATATAGAACATGTGTTTTATTGATTTTAAAAGTCAAGTTAGAAGGATTAACTGTTGTTTGCGAACAAGTTTAGAATTAACTAAACTATGTTCTAGTGATTACAAGTTTAAACCTTCGAATAAGATAGCTTTATATGTATGAATCGAATGATGTTATGAACATCATTACTACCTCAAGTTTTCTGGATAAAACTACTGGAAATGAGAAAAATGGATCTAGCTTCAAAGGATCCTTGGATGGCTTGAAAGTTCTTGAAGCAGAATCATGACACGAAAACAGTTCAAGTAAGATTTTCACTCGAAATAAGATTGTTACAGTTGTAGAAATTGAATCAAAGTTTGAATATGAATATTACCTTGAATTAGAAAGATAACCTACTGTAAATAACAAAGGTTCCTTGATCTTAGATGATTACTTGGAATGGATTAGAAAGCTTGGAAGTAGACTTGCAAACTTGAAAGTATTCTTGATTTTTATGAAACTATACTTATGGAATTTATGAAGAACACTTAGAACTTGAAGATGGAACTTGAGAGAGAGATCAATTAGATGAAGAAAATTGAAGAATAAAAGTGTTTTTAGGTGTTTTTGGTCGTTGGTATATGGATTAGATATAAAGGATATGTAATTTTGTTTTCATGTAAATAAGTCATGAATGATTACTAATATTTTTGTAATTTTATGAGATATTTCATGCTAGTTTCCAAATGATGGTTCCCACATGTGTTAGGTGACTCACATGGGCTGCTAAGAGCTGATCATTGGAGTGTATATACCAATAGTACATACATCTAAAAGCTGTGTATTGTACGAGTACGAATACATGTGCATACGAGTAGAATTGTTGATGAAACTGAACGAGGATGTAATTGTAAGCATTTTTGTTAAGTAGAAGTATTTTGATAAGTGTCTTGAAGTCTTTCAAAAGTGTATAAATACATATTAAAACACTACATGTATATACATTTTAACTGAGTCGTTAAGTCATCGTTAGTCGTTACATGTAAATGTTGTTTTGAAGCCTTTAGGTTAACGATCCTGTTAAGTGTTGTTAACCCATTGTTTATTATATCAAATGAGATGTTAAATTATTACATTATCATGATATTATGATATATTAATATATCTTAATATGATATATATACAATTAAATGTCGTTACAACGATAATCGTTACATATATGTCTCGTTTCGAAATCATTAAGTTAGTAGTCTTGTTTTTACATATGTAGTTCATTGTTAATATACTTAATGATATGTTTACTTATCATAATACCATGTTAACTATATATATATATATATATCCATATATATGACATCATATAGTTTTTACAAGTTTTAACGTTCGTGAATCACCGGTCAACTTGGGTGATCAATTGTCTATATGAAACTTATTTTATTTAATTAAGTCTTAACAAGTTTGATTGCTTAACACGTTGGAAACATTTAGTCATGTAAATATCAATCTCAATTAATATATATAAACATGGAAAAGTTCGGGTCACTACAAGTTAACCGGTCGGACCCGCACTCTATGGTCCTCAACAAACGTTACAATCCGATTTCCACCACATTAACACATTAACCCGAAGATTAATCCAATAACTAAATACACCCTTGCACGTATCCCGGGACGTGTAATACACACAACATCCGAAGTCTATAACGATCACTTAGAATACGCGAAATCACCACGTATTCTTCCAATTCCTCTAGGCAATCCTTCTCAAAGAGTCACCATTAACAACCCAATCGTCACCCGCGATTTATTAAAATCCACAATTTTGAGCACAAGAACTTGCTCAATCCTTCACATCGGGAAAACTCAACCAATCACGTACCGAGATATCAACTCCTAGCGTACCATACCAAGTACATTGCTAGTAACAACCACCATACAATCGACACCCGAACCGATGAAGACCGAAATGAAAGCGAATCCTAACGAATAACACTTACCACTTAACACCCCTTGTAGTGCACAACACGACTAACATGCAACTACCGCAAACACATGAGCAAAATACAACTATTGCATCACGATTCACACCAACATGGCCCTTACGACCCCACCATTGGCGTATAAAACAACCAATAGTTCACACAACATGGTCCTTACGACACCACCATCAGCATATAAAACAACCAATAGTTCACATATCCAACATGGCTGAAACAACCCGAGCCTAAACACATATGGAGGAAGGTCGAAACAACCCGAAACTTAGTGAATTCGCAACAACCCAAAATTCACCAACCCAATCCATATTGTAACGGCCCTGGATTCTCCAACATTTATTTATTAATAATTATTATTATTGATACGTGTGATTAAACGAATGTATGTTATTACATTTACATGTTGCCATGACTGCCCGTACTTGATTCTTTAATGCCCGAAACGTCCTTGTGACACGCGTACATTACGCGAATAATATTTTTAGAATATTATTTACATTCATGATTAGTTTTATTAATCATTTTGATTAACTATGGTTATTAGTTAACTACTTGGGCTTTAGTTGGAATAATTTGTGAATTACTTGAACTTGGGCTTGCTAAATGTTGTGGACTCATGGTTATGGACTTATAAGCCCACCCTACACCTTAATGGACTTAATTAGCCCAACACCCATGTAAGTACTACCTTAGGATTTAACTAGATGAAAAACTTAGTAAAAATCTATTTACCATTTACTTGCACCTCATCCCCATACAAGCACCCTTAATTACCATCCTTTTAGTCAATAAGCATGCAAGTAGTAGTGGGCATCTCCCACCCTCATTGGTGGTGGAAAATCACGGCCACAAGGCATGGGGAGGGAGGTTTTTGGTTTCCAAGTTTGACTACATAAACTCTTGTTCCACTTCACCCTTTCACACTTCAACCTTGCATCTATTTTCTCTCTTTTTCTCTATAGTTCTTGTAAGTATTATGAGCAATTCTCTCTTCTTTCTCCTTGCTAAAACCGAACCACAACACCCCTTCAATCATCATCATTTACTTGTTGTTAATTGTTCTTGTTATTGTTACTTACTTGTAGTTGTTTTGATTACTAGTTCCTTATTGTTACGTACAAATTACTAAGAAGCAAACTTTCTAGTTTGATTCTTCATTTATCTTGTGTTAACAAGAACATGCAAGAACAAAACTCCCAAGTTTATGTTCTACCTCTATTGTTTTAAAAGATTGTAAGTTCATGGTTGTAAAAATCATACTTGAAGCTCATGTTGTAAACTTTAAAGTTTACTTCCTTAAAGATCGAGACTTAGGTTTGAATCTTTAAAAGTATGAAACCCATGAACTTACTACTTGTGTAATTAGTTATTTCTCCATTTGTTCATGTATTAAAATCGTGATTTTGGTTGTAGATGGTCAAATGTTACAAGTTAACTTTGATCTCATTTTTCTTGAACTAAAGATAAACTTTAAAAGGTTCAAGAACATAAAAATTTACTTAATAACTTTTGGGTCTTGGATCTTCAAGATCAAACTAACCACTTAAGATCTTGATTAGTTAGTTTATTTTCAAGTTTGTAGTACAATATTACTTTTCTAATTCATGCATGTGTTGAATCTATGATCTTGATGCAACTTTGGTTCATCAAACTTCATACAACTCTTATGTGAGTTGTGCTTCATATAATAGACTTACACTAGTGTTATGATGGTTAAATCTTAGTTAAGATGATGCAAACACATCAATGAGTTGTACACTTGAAGCTATATGCATCAAGGATGAGAACCATGATGAACATCAAGCACCAAGACCACCGGAACTAACTTTTAACTTCCTGTTTTCTGTTTACAGCCCTCTGTCCTACTGTTTCTGTAACAGACCAGTAGACCTGGGCTACTGAGACCTTTATTTTCAAATATATCTTTTTGAGTAGATAACTTTTCATATAAGACTCGTCTTAATCCGAGTTACGGTTTAGAATCTATGGCCCTCCGAGCGTCACTATGTCCATTTATTTTTCCGTTTTCTGTTTATAGTTTCTGTTTCTCTGGTTTCTGTAACAGACCATTACACCTGGGTTACTGTAACCTTGATTTTCAGATAGCTCAGTTCGTGTAGATAACTTTTCATATAGGACTCGTCTTAATCCGAGTTACGGTTTAGGATTTATGGCCCTCCGATCGTCACTATGTCCTTTTAACGTTGTGCAGAAATTTCTGACCTACTCGCACTTAGACCGTCGCCACGGTCAAGTAAAGATGAGTTTTCTTCTGTAAATTTTACCACACTTAAAGGACTCGTATACGGAGCCATGGCCACTGGTCTCACCTTATTTCAGTAGGTGTAGAGGCCGTGGTGACTGACCGAACTCAGCCCTTGTTTTAAACTACTTTCATGAACGAAACTTACTTTACGCCTTTTGTTTGATGATGAATGATGATGACCCTTAAGACCTTATTTACATGCTTTTAAATCTTTTGGGAAAATTTACTGACTTAGTACTATTTGACTTAGGTTGAGGACCTTCGGACCGATTACTTGCACACCTTTTCTGAACCGACTTTACGACTACATTATCATTGTGAGTTATAGCAACCCTTTTTACTTTAACTATTTGGGACTGAGAATACATGCACGTTTTATGTTTTACATACTAGGCACGAGTACTTAAAAACTTATATATGTGTGGGTTATACAACGGCACAAACATTCCCTTTAGCTCGGTAACGTTTAATCATTGGTTTTTGAACCGTGAACGCGAATCTTAGATATGGATCCATAGGGTTTGACATCCCCACTCGGGCTAGTCGCGCTAGCATTTAACGAGTGATTAATACTTCGTAATCATACGTACTTGTCAAGTGTACTTTTAGGGGGTATAAACGTTAAGTTAGTTACCAAGTGCCCACGGTTAAGCATATACTTTATCATATCGTTTTGAAACGCTCTTTGTAGCACTGAAATCTCGTGGCCTACCTTACATACTGTTATACTTAAACTATAGCTCACCAACCTTTGTGTTGATGTTTTAAGCATGTTTTTCTCAGGTGCTTGAGGTTAGCTTCCGCTGTGTACTAGTCGTGCTGTAGACACCCGCTGCTTAGAGTTGTCATCGCATGAACTACTTTACCTTGCATTCAAACTTTAGTACTTTTGAATTATGACTTGTAACGACCATTGTGGTCACATACACTTATTATTTGCTTCCACTTAGTGAAGCATGCTTTTGGATTGTAAAACATTTGATGTCGGTTATGACATCACCTTTTTATCGTGAATGCAACTTATTTTATTACAGCATATAGTACTTAACCTTGTAATGATCCTGTTGTTGATGATTCGTACACGATGGTTTTGTACGGGGCATTACATTTGGTATCAGAGCGTTGGTTGTAAGGAATTAGGTTGCATTAGTGAGTCTAAGACTGACCCGAGTAGGATTTACTAATAGGACTAATCTACAACTTGCTAGTTTACGTGTTTCTGCTGAACTTACTTGAAAGGACCCGTTCATATACATTATAAATGATTCACAATAGTTGATTACATCGCGAGGTATTTGACCTCTATATGATACATTTTACAAACATTGCATTCGTTTTTAAAAGACAAACTTTCTTTACAACGAAATTTGATGGCATGCACACCATTTCATAATATATCCAACTATAATTGGCTTAATAATAATCTTGATGAACTCAATGAATCGAATGCAACGTCTTTCAAAATATGCCATGAATGACTCCAAGTAATATCCTTAAAATGAGCTAATGCACAGCGGAAGATTTCTTTAATACCTGAGAATAAACATGCTTTAAAGTGTCAACCAAAAGGTTGGTGAGTTCATAGGTTTATCATAACAATCATTTCAATATATTAATAGACCACAAGATTTCCGTTTATAAATATATGTACACTTGCAAGTGTATAAAAGTATTCTATAAGTTGTAGGCACCCGGTAACAAGCCTTAACGTTCATGTTTTACCCTCTGAAGTACACCAGATCAGGTGTGTTTAAAATAACCTCGAAGTACTAAAGCATCCCATAGTCAGGATGGGGTTTGTCAGGCCCAATAGATCTATCTTTAGGATTCGCGCCTACTGTACATAGACTAGTAGTTTAATGTTACCAAGCTAAGGGTATATTTCTGGTTTAAACCCACGTAGAATTAGTTTTAGTACTTGTGCCTATTTCGTAAAACATTTATAAAAACAGTGCATGTATTCTCAGTCCTAAAAATATATATAAAAGGGAGTAAATGAAACTCACAATACTGTATTTCGTAGTAAAAATACATATAACGTCATTTAACAAGTGCAAGGTTGGCCTCGGATTCACGAACGTATCAATATTGAGATTCAATATTGCAGGAAAGTACGTAGATGCAACGGAGATGATAAACACTAGATTGACCTCACGAGCATACCCATGAACCATACCCATCACCTCCATAGCTATAACCCATAATTTCCTTAGCTTCGACTCATTCAAAAAAACTATTTTGAAATCACTCGGACAGCACTCCGTCGTAATATTTTATGTATACTAATAATATCTTGAAATAATACAGAGCAAATATATAAATCGATTGAGAGAGTTTAGAGAAATATATTTTCAAGTTTCTATGAAATAATGAAACCTATTGAATTCTATTTATAATAGATTTTTGAATTATTAAAGTGAATTATTAAAGTATGAATTATTAAAGTGAATTATTAAAGTATGAATTATTAAAGTGAATTATTAAAGTATGAATTATTAAAGTGAATTATTAAAGTATGAATTATTAAAGTGAATTATTAAAGTATGAATTATTAAAGTGAATTATTAAAGTATGAATTATTAAAGTGAATTATTAAAGTTAAAGTAAAAGTAAAGTAAAGGTAAGTAAAGGTAAAGTTAAAGTATAGTAAAAGTATAAAAACTATGTATGTATAATACGCGTATAAATATATATAATATTAATTTAAATCGTTATATATATTTAATGAAATAAAATATAAATAAAGTTATATTTATTATACTGGTTAAGTAATGAGTTGTCAAAAGTGATTCTAGATATTTATAAAAGTTATATACGTTTTAATAATAAAGTTCTTTTTAAACTGAAAACGTCTTTGTACGTTTGAAAATAGATTAATAGAATATTATGGAAACCAATTCTCCACTAACTTTTGTCTAACTTTCGTAAATGACACTTTTTGTTTTTATTTATAAATAGCTTTACAAATTATTCTGAATATCGTTAAGAGGAATAGATTTTCTCAAATCATAGTGGACCTCTCAACAGAGACTTGTAATCATAATTCAATGTTTCTGATAATTCAATCATTTAATATATATATATATATATATATATATATATATATATATATATATATATATATATATATATATATATATATATATATATATATATATATATATATATATATATTTATATTTATATATATATATATATATATATATATATATATATATATATTTTTTTTTTTAATTTCGTCAAAAATCATATTGAAACAAATACGTTCGTGTAAAGTATTATACGTTTAATACTTTATTAATATTCTCAAGTTATAATATATATATACATATACATATCTATTCATATATAACGGTTCGTGAATCGTCGGAATTTGGTCGAGGTTATAATGAATGTATGAACACAGTTTAAAATTCTTGAGATTTAACTTAACAAACTTTGCTTATCGTGTCGGAATAATATAAAGATTAAAGTTTAAATTTGGTCGGAAATTTCCGGGTCGTCACATTACTGCATGCTGCTGCTTACTTTTACTGCTATATGCCATATGCTACTATATGATTTCACTACTATATGATATTATTTGCTTTCGATTGCATGCTACTTACATACGATTTGCCGTTATTGCCATGCTGTACATGATTTAAACTGTTGGCCTAATACGTGCTTGCTTTATGACTTACTGACATGGAAAATTTATTTTTTCTTGTTCAGATGTCGGATGTACCACCTGCTAGCGTTTTTGGCAGTTTAGACTCTTCAGCTACTCCACCTACCACCGTTGCCGATCCACCGATCCCGATACGCACGAGTGACCCCGGCGCTTCATCTTCCGGGACTAGCAGCCAGCCGCCTGCACCAGTGACTACTTCTGATGGACACGTGAGCCCTGCAGAGATTCCAGCTCCGTCTGCTCCCGGACCCTCGGAGTCACAGCCCCGCATTGGTGGTGTTTTTTGATCCCCGCAGAGTTCGGGGAAGGGCCATTTCGTAACCATATGCGCATGCCGTGCCGACGCACTCCAGATGGACGTTTAGTGCCGATTCCGCCAGGCAGACACAGAGAGATGTTGGCCGCCTTCGGACTACCAGTTCAGCCACCCGTGTCACCACCACATGATTCTGATGATCCTTCATCCGATGACTCCTCTACAGATGACTCCAGTGACTCCGACGAGGAGAACCTTGCTGACGTACCTATACAGGCACCCTCCACCCCGCCGAAGAAGCGGTACCGTCCTGACGGCACCGTCATTCTAGGGGTGAATGGAGGTCGTGCTTTCACTGACGCTTTCGGTCGGCGTCGGAGGGTTACTGCCCGTAAGCGGCTCGTACCGTACCCTGCCGACCCACTCATACGTAAGGCACCTCGTTACTTGCTGACTATTTCTGGAGCCGGGACATCTGCACCCCGCTTCGTGCGGTCCGCATCACCTGCTCCACCCGTACCATCGGCAGCACCAGCACCATCCGCTCTACCAGCCCCGCCTGCACCACCGGCACCACCTGCACCGCCGGCACCGCCTGCCCCACCATCTCCCACAGTCGAGGAATTGACAAGGGAGGTGGGAATCCTCCGAGCTCGGGTTACTGAGCTTGAGGAGCAGTTGGCTCAGGTTTTGGACATCCTACACCCACCTCCACCGTAGGACTTTTGTATTAGATTTCATGATGTAATCTAGTTATAGTTGATTGTATTCCTCATGTATTGTACATACTTATTCGGATGTATGAAACTTATTATTATTAATGAATGGAACTTTGCGTTATTTAATTCTTGCACGATGTTCTATTTACATTACTGTACAATGATTCTGTGGTATTTGTACCTAGATGCATTATTTAATAACATGTGATGTTTTGATTCCATGTTGGTTGTTAGATACTATATTATTACATATTGAATGCTAGATTTTGACTTAAGTCAAAATTTTTGTTTAGAATACCATGGCTAACGGTCGATCCACACCTACTGCTGCTCAAATTGAAGAGATGATCCAAGAACGCGTAGCCGCAGCCCTAGCAAAAAGAAACCTCCAAGCTCCACCGCCACCACCACCGGTTATCCCACCCGTTCGAAATGGGTGTACTTACAAGGAATTCCAGAGCTGCAAACCACATAACTTCAGTGGAACCGAGGGACCGGTTGGTCTCACCAGATGGTTCGAGAAACTTGAATCAGTATTCCGAGTTAGCAACTATTCGGAGGACAACAAGACCAAATTTGCTTCTTGCACGCTATCTGACGGCGCGCTAACGTGGTGGAACACGTTAGCTCAAGCGAAAGGTATTGATGAGGCGTATGCTACGCCATGGAAGGAATTCAAAGCGGCTATGATTGATGAGTATTGTTCGAGGACTGAAATACAAAAGATGGAAATGGAATTCATGCAGTTAAAGGCCGTTGGGAACGACCTTGATAGTTACAACAGGAGATTTTTGGAACTAGCCCTGATGTATCCGACCATGGTCACCCCAGAATTCAAGCGTATGGAGAGATACTTCTGGGGACTCCCTAAGTCCATCAAAGGAAACGTCACATCGTCCAAACCACCAAATGTTCCCGAAGCAATGCGCATGGCGCATACCCTCATGAATCAGATTCTCATTGATGAGCCGGAGAAGGCTAAGTTTGAAGCTGGAAGTAGTGAAAAGCGAAAGTGGGATAATAATAATAACAACAACAATAACAGGGGGAGAACCTATGATCAGACCCCCGCTAAGAGACACAACAACGGTGGAAATCCCAACCCCGGCACAAGCTCCAACCCGAACTACAAAGGTACCCTACCGCAATGTAAGAGGTGTTACAAACACCACACTGGGTATTGTAATGTGGTTTGTGAGAAGTGCCAACGGTCTGGACATATAGGCAAGGATTGCAAGGTCACAACTTTGAATGTAAGGGCGAACCCCACCGGGCCGAAGAAGTGCTACGGATGCGGAAAGACGGGTCACTTCAGGAATGAGTGTCCCGATAAGCGAAAATAAGGTGGACCACCGCGAGGTAGAGCTTTTAATGTTAATGTAAGGGATGCACGCGAGAACCCCGACTTGGCGACAGGTATATTCACTATCAACAATATTTTAGCTTCTGTCCTATTTGATACTGGTGCCGATAGAAGTTATGTATGTAGACACTTTTGTGATAAGATAAATTGGTCGTTAGTCCCTTTAAAAGAACGTATGCTTGTCGAGGTAGCCAATGGTAAAGTTGAAAAGGTTGACCAATGTGACAACCCGTAAATTTCCAACCAAATTTAAACTTTATCTTTATATTATTCCGACATGATAAGCAAAGTTTGTTAAGTCAAATCTCAAGAATTTTAAATTGTGTTCATACATTCATTATAACCTCGACCAAATTCCGACGATTCACGAACCGTTATATATAAATAAATATGTATATATATGTATATATATATATATATATATATATATATATATATATATATATATATATTATAACTTGAAAATATTAATAAAGTATTAAACGTATAATACTTTACATGAACGTATTTGTTTCAATATGTTTATCGATGGAATTAGAAGATAATATCAAATGATTGATTTATCAGATACATTATGATATGATTACGGGTCTATGTTATGAGGTCCACTGTGATTTAAGAAATCTATTCTTTTTGACAACATTCGGAAAATGGTAAAGTGATTTATAAGTAAGAACGTGAAGTGTAAATAACTTAGATGTTGGATATCGACAAGTTAAGTAACTCGACATTTTTCATTAAGATGATTTCATACGTTTATTTAACCTTTGAACTTTATCCCATGCTTCACCAACAAACTGTAATTTAAAAACTTGAAACCTATTATGAATATATATGATTCTACTTTTCTAAAACATTTTATGATATAACGATTTCCATTATTTTAACCTTTAAACAAAATGATTCTTAAAAATATATTTGGTTTTGGAAAACAAAATTATTATATTTATTTGATTTAGTTTCAAACGTACAAAAACGTTTTCAGTTTAAAAAGAACTTTATTATTAAAACGTATATAACTTTTATAAATATCTAGAACCACTTTTGACAACTCATTACTTAACCAGTATGATAAAGATAACGATATTTATATTTTATTTTATTAAATATATATAATGTTTTAAATTAATATTATATATATTTATACGCGTATTATACATACATAGTTTTATACTTTTACTATACTTAAACTTTACCTTTACTTTATTTTTACTTTACTTTAACTTTAATAATTCACTTTAATAATTCATACTTTAATAATTCACTTTAATAATTTATACTTTAATAATTTACTTTAATAATTCATACTTTAATAATTCACTTTAATAATTCTTACTTTAATAATTCACTTTAATAATTCATACTTTAATAATTCACTTTAATAATTCAAAAATCTATTATAAATAGAATTCAATAGGTTTCATTATTTCATAGAAACTTGAAAATATTTTTCTCTAAACTCTCTCAATCGATTTACATATATATATTTACTCCGTATTATTTCAAGATATTATTAGTATACATAAAATATTACGTCAGAGTGCTGTCCGAGTGATTTCGAAATTGTTTTTCGAGTGAGATTGGATTAAGGAAATTATGGGTTATAGCTATGGAGGTGATTGGGTATGGTTCATGGGTATGCTCGTGAGGTCAATATAGTGTTTATCATCTCCGTTGCGTCTACCTTTCCTGCAATATTGAATCTCAATATTGATACGTGAGTACTCATAATTTAACTTTTACATACTAATAGTGTATCCCTGACTAGTGCTCGAGTATATAGGATTATGCATGTTTGTACTTTTGATATTGCCTTTAGTTAGGTTATGTTGAATCCTGAATTAGTTATATATGCGACTGAGATAAGGTATAAGATATGCATGTCGTTGGAAAGCTAGCGAAAAATTAAGAACTTTTTATTTAGATATCGAATGATTTCGATGAACGGATTTGAAGTTATAGTCCATCGAATTTTTGTATTATTATTAAAAATGATTATTATTATCGTCGTTATTATCGTTGTTCTAGTTTTATCTTATTATTATTATTATTATTATTATTATTATTATTATTATTATTATTATTATTATTATTATTATTATTATTATTATTATTATTATTATTATTATTATTATTATTATTATCTTTATCAATAAAAGGATTTATCATTAAAAATTGTTATTTTTTATTATTATTACTATCGTTATTATCGTTAAAGTTATAATTAGTATTATTATTATTATCCAATTATTATTATTATTGGTATTATTATTATTATTATTATTATCATTATTAATATATATATCATTATTTAAAAATGGTTATTGTTATTGTTATTATTATTATTACTATATTATCATTAAGATAATTATTAGTATTATCGTTAATAATGTTATAGTAACTATCATTATTAATATTAGTGTAATTAAAACAAATATTTGTAACACCTAATTATTTTGATTACTATTATTATCATTATTATGAACACGATATAAAAGACGATTAAAAGCTATTAAACGAAACGATTAGGAAATAATGGGTAAGAGTATCATGATGAAATTAAAATATTATAAGATATTGATTTAGATAAAATTATCGTTCTTATTATTTTTATCATTACTATTATTATTAAAATTATCGTTATTATTAAAAATATCATTTTAACAAAAATTATCATTTTAATAGAAATGTCATTGTTACTATAAAATATCATTATTATTATTATTTTAATTAGAATTATTATTTTAAAGATAATATTAAAAATTATCGTAAATATTAAAGTTATCATAATTAGAATTATCGTTTTATCATAATGTCATCTTAGTAATTATAAATATTGATATTTTTTTTAATAATAATTATTATTACAAAATAATACAACTTTTACTTACTATCATTATAGATATTATTTTATTAAATAAATATTTGATACAAACATATTTTACTACGTGTAATAACTTACTTTAATAATACCTATCATATTATCTTTATAATATTAAATGAACCCTATAAATTTTATTACTTAATATATATAAAAGTATATTTTATTATATAAATATAATATAAAATTTTATTTATTAATAAATAAATTATATTATTTACTCTAATAAATCTTTTAAAAATATTTAAAAATATAAAACGACGATATTTAAACTATATATTAATCATGTATAGATTTTTGGAAATTATTTTGAGTCAAATTTACTTTTGTTGACTTTTGCATATTAGTCTCGAGCATTAGGATTGTGGTACACTATGACTTGACCTAATTTGTTAGACAAATATTGACCAACACATAAATATATATAATTAATTTAGGTTCGTGAATCCGAGGCCAACCTTTCACTTGTTCAATGACGTTATATGTATTTTACTACGAAATACAGTATGGTGAGTTTCATTATTCCCTTTTTATATACATTTTTGGGCTGAGAATACATGCAAATGCTTTATTAACTGTTTTACAATATTTATATGCGTGAGTTTCATTTGCCTTTTTACCCTTTATATTTTTGGGACTGAGAATACATGCGCTTTTATAAATGTTTGACGAAATAGACACAAGTAATTGAAACTACATTCTATGGTTGAATTATCGAAATCGAATATGCCCCTTTTTATTAAAGTCTGGTAATCTAAGAATTAGGGAACAGACACCCTAATTGACGCGAATCCTAAAGATAGATCTATTGGGCCTAACAAACCCCATCCAAAGTACCGGATGCTTTAGTACTTCGAAATTATATCATGTCCGAAGGAGGATCCCGGAATGATAGGGGATATTCTTATATGTATCTAGTTAATGTCGGTTACCAGGTGTTCACCATATGAATGATTATTTTTTGTCTCTATGCATGGGACGTATATTTATGAGAACTGGAAATGAAATTCTTGTGGTCTATTAAAATGATGGAAATAAATGATTATGATAAACTAATGAACTCACCAACCTTTTGGTTGACACTTTAAAGCATGTTTATTCTCAGGTGTTAAAGAAATCTTCCGCTGTGTATTTGCTCATTTTAAAGATATTACGTGGAGTCTTTCATAGCATATTTCGAAGAACGTTGCATTCGAGTCATTGAGTTCATCAAAGATTATTATTAAATCAATTTATAGTTGGATAATGGATATTATGAAATGGTATGCATGTCTGTCAATTTTTGATGTAAAGAAAGATTGTCTTTTAAAAACGAATGCAATGTTTGTAAAATGTATCATATAGAGGTCAAATACCTCGCAATGTAATCAACTATTGTGAATCGTTTATAATATATATGAACGGGTCCTTTCAGTTAGTATCAGAGCGGTGGTCTTAGCGAACCAGGTCTGCATTAGTGTGTCTAACTGATAAGTCGTTAGGATGCATTAGTGAGTCTGGACTTCGACCGTGTCTGCATGTCAAAAGTTTTGCTTTTCATTTCTAGTCGAAAATCATCTGCTTATCATCCATAGGAAATTACCTGCTTATCATTATTAGTCTAGACACGTCTTGCTACATTAATTGCATGAGTAGTGTATAGACAAAATTCATATCTTAGCGTATCTGCTAAATCATATCTTATCGTATCTGTTACTTTAAACTTTGCCTGACATATCCCGCAAATTCCTCCGTAATCTATGAAATCTTTTGATCTCTATATATAGATATCCTATGTAAATAGAATACCACCCGATAGCTGAAAAATCATTTTATATCGAAAATCCTTTATCCAATCGTACGAAATGGAATTTGTCATCAGTTCAAGTCACTCGGATTCCGAAATGGAATCTCACTCAAGCTCCGAAAGCAGTGTGACCGGAATGGATCAACCAATCAGTTATCACCTATTCTGGATGAATTGGGGATGGGTTTGTAGCCTCCTCAATCATTGGAAACAAGAAGAAGGCGATCCTTTCCCTCCACCACATTGCCCTCTTGGCGAAGAACCTGAAGCACTTACCGGCGAACCTGTTCGAGACACCATTTTCTCTCTCATTTCCAGGGTATTTCGTCACGATTATATACTACATCAAATTTTAGATTTTATTTATCCGCTTGTTCCGACCGACAATCATCCTGGAATAATAGAAAAAGTCAACGAACTTCGCGCTCGGGTAGTGGCTTTGGAGAATATGGTGCAGAGATTACAAACACCAGCGGCAATGAAATGTCCCGTTCTTATTGATTAAAAACGTTCCATATTAATTGATTTCGTTGCGAGGTTTTGACCTCTATATGAGACGTTTTTCAAAGACTGCATTCATTTTTAAAACAAACCATAACCTTTATTTCATAAATAAAGGTTTAAAAAGCTTTACGTAGATTATCAAATAATGATAATCTAAAATATCCTGTTTACACACGACCATTACATAATGGTTTACAATACAAATATGTTACATCGAAATCAGTTTCTTGAATGCAGTTTTTACACAATATCATACAAACATGGACTCCAAATCTTGTCCTTATTTTAGTATGCAACAGCGGAAGCTCTTAATATTCACCTGAGAATAAACATGCTTTAAACGTCAACAAAAATGTTGGTGAGTTATAGGTTTAACATATATATATCAAATCGTAACAATAGACCACAAGATTTCATATTTCAATACACATCCCATACATAGAGATAAAAATCATTCATATGGTGAACACCTGGTAACCGACAATAACAAGATGCATATATAAGAATATCCCCATCATTCCGGGACACCCTTTGGATATGATATAAATTTCGAAGTACTAAAGCATCCGGTACTTTGGATGGGGTTTGTTAGGCCCAATAGATCTATCTCTAGGATTCGCGTCAATTAGGGTGTCTGTTCCCTAATTCTTAGATTACCAGACTTAATAAAAAGGGGCATATTCGATTTCGATAATTCAACCATAGAATGTAGTTTCACGTACTTGTGTCTATTTTGTAAATCATTTATAAAACCTGCATGTATTCTCATCCCAAAAATATTAGATTTTAAAAGTGGGACTATAACTCACTTTCACAGATTTTTACTTCGTCGGGAAGTAAGACTTGGCCACTGGTTGATTCACGAACCTATAACAATATATACATATATATCAAAGTATGTTCAAAATATATTTATAACACTTTTAATATATTTTGATGTTTTAAGTTTATTAAGTCAGCTGTCCTCGTTAGTAACCTACAACTAGTTGTCCACAGTTAGATGTACAGAAATAAATCGATAAATATTATCTTGAATCAATCCACGACCCAGTGTATACGTATCTCAGTATTGATCACAACTCAAACTATATATATTTTGGAATCAACCTCAACCCTGTATAGCTAACTCCAACATTCACATATAGAGTGTCTATGGTTGTTCCGAAATATATATAGATGTGTCGACATGATAGGTCGAAACATTGTATACGTGTCTATGGTATCTCAAGATTACATAATATACAATACAAGTTGATTAAGTTATGGTTGGAATAGATTTGTTACCAATTTTCACGTAGCTAAAATGAGAAAAATTATCCAATCTTGTTTTACCCATAACTTCTTCATTTTAAATCCGTTTTGAGTGAATCAAATTTCTATGGTTTCATATTGAACTCTATTTTATGAATCTAAACAGAAAAGTATAGGTTTATAGTCGGAAAAATAAGTTACAAGTCGTTTTTGTAAAGGTAGTCATTTCAGTCGAAAGAACGACGTCTAGATGACCATTTTAGAAAACATACTTCCACTTTGAGTTTAACCATAATTTTTGGATATAGTTTCATGTTTATAATAAAAATCATTTTCTCTGAATAACAACTTTTAAATCAAAGTTTATCATAGTTTTTAATTAACTAACCCAAAACAGCCCGCGGTGTTACTACGACGGCGTAAATCCGGTTTTACGGTGTTTTTCGTGTTTCCAGGTTTTAAATCATTAAGTTAGCATATCATATAGATATAGAACATGTGTTTAGTTGATTTTAAAAGTCAAGTTAGAAGGATTAACTTTTGTTTGCGAACAAGTTTAGAATTAACTAAACTATGTTCTAGTGATTACAAGTTTAAACCTTCGAATAAGATAGCTTTATATGTATGAATCGAATGATGTTATGAACATCATTACTACCTTAAGTTCCTTGGATAAACCTACTGGAAAAGAGAAAAATGGATCTAGCTTCAATGGATCCTTGGATGGCTCGAAGTTCTTGAAGCAGAATCATGACACGAAAACAAGTTCAAGTAAGATCATCACTTGAAATAAGATTGTTATAGTTATAGAAATTGAACCAAAGTTTGAATATGATTATTACCTTGTATTAGAATGATAACCAACTGTAAGAAACAAAGATTTCTTGAGGTTGGATGATCACCTTACAAGATTGGAAGTGAGCTAGCAAACTTGAAAGTATTCTTGATTTTATGAAACTAGAACTTTTAGAATTTATGAAGAACACTTAGAACTTGAAGATAGAACTTGAGAGAGATCAATTAGATGAAGAAAATTGAAGAATGAAAGTGTTTGTAGGTGTTTTTGGTCGTTGGTGTATGGATTAGATATAAAGGATATGTAATTTTGTTTTCATGTAAATAAGTCACGAATGATTACTCATATTTTTGTAATTTTATGAGATATTTCATGCTAGTTGCCAAATGATGGTTCCCACATGTGTTAGGTGACTCACATGGGCTGCTAAGAGCTGATCATTGGAGTGTATATACCAATAGTACATACATCTAAAAGCTGTGTATTGTACGAGTACGAATACGGGTGCATACAAGTAGAATTGTTGATGAAACTGAACGAGGATGTAATTGTAAGCATTTTTGTTAAGTAGAAGTATTTTGATAAGTGTATTGAAGTCTTTCAAAAGTGTATAAATACATATTAAAACACTACATGTATATACATTTTAACTGAGTCGTTAAGTCATCGTTAGTCGTTACATGTAAGTGTTGTTTTGAAACCTTTAGGTTAACGATCTTGTTAAATGTTGTTAACCCAATGTTTATAATATCAAATGAGATTTTAAATTATTATATTATCATGATATTATCATGTATGAATATCTCTTAATATGATATATATACATTAAATGTCTTTACAACGATAATCGTTACATATATGTCTCGTTTAAAAATCATTAAGTTAGTAGTCTTGTTTTTACATATGTAGTTCATTGTTAATATACTTAATGATATGTTTACTTATCATAGTATCATGTTAACTATATATATATCCATATATATGTCATCATATAGTTTTTACAAGTTTTAACGTTCGTGAATCACCGGTCAACTTGGGTGGTCAATTGTCTATATGAAACATATTTCAATTAATCAAGTCTTAACAAGTTTGATTGCTTAACATGTTGGAAACATTTAATCATGTAAATATCAATCTCAATTAATATATATAAACATGGAAAAGTTCGGGTCACTACAGTACCTACCCGTTAAATAAATTTCGTCCCGAAATTTTAAGCTGTTGAAGGTGTTGACGAATCTTCTGGAAATAGATGCGGGTATTTCTTCTTCATCTGATCTTCACGCTCCCAGGTGAACTCGGGTCCTCTACGAGCATTCCATCGAACCTTAACAATTGGTATCTTGTTTTGCTTAAGTCTTTTAACCTCACGATCCATTATTTCGACGGGTTCTTCGATGAATTGAAGTTTTTCGTTGATTTGGATTTCATCTAACGGAATAGTGAGATCTTCTTTAGCAAAACATTTCTTTAAATTCGAGACGTGGAAAGTGTTATGTACAGCCACGAGTTGTTGAGGTAACTCTAGTCGGTAAGCTACTGGTCCGACACGATCAATAATCTTGAATGGTCCAATATACCTTGGATTTAATTTCCCTCGTTTACCAAATCGAACAACGCCTTTCCAAGGTGCAACTTTAAGCATGACCATCTCTCCAATTTCAAATTCTATATCTTTTCTTTTAATGTCAGCGTAGCTCTTTTGTCGACTTTGGGCGGTTTTCAACCGTTGTTGAATTTGGATGATCTTCTCGGTAGTTTCTTGTATAATCTCCGGACCCGTAATCTGTCTATCCCCCACTTCACTCCAACAAATCGGAGACCTGCACTTTCTACCATAAAGTGCTTCAAACGGCGCCATCTCAATGCTTGAATGGTAGCTGTTGTTGTAGGAAAATTCTGCTAACGGTAGATGTCGATCCCAACTGTTTCCGAAATCAATAACACATGCTCGTAGCATGTCTTCAAGCGTTTGTATCGTCCTTTCGCTCTGCCCATCAGTTTGTGGATGATAGGCAGTACTCATGTCTAGACGAGTTCCTAATGCTTGCTGTAATGTCTGCCAGAATCTTGAAATAAATCTGCCATCCCTATCAGAGATAATAGAGATTGGTATTCCATGTCTGGATATGACTTCCTTCAAATACAGTCGTGCTAACTTCTCCATCTTGTCATCTTCTCTTATTGGCAGGAAGTGTGCTGATTTGGTGAGACGATCAACTATTACCCAAATAGTATCAAAACCACTTGCAGTCCTTGGCAATTTAGTGATGAAATCCATGGTAATGTTTTCCCATTTCCATTCCGGGATTTTGGGTTGTTGAAGTAGACCTGATGGTTTTTGATGCTCAGCTTTGACCTTAGAACACGTCAAACATTCTCCTACGTATTTAGCAACATCGGCTTTCATACCCGGCCACCAAAAATGTTTCTTGAGATCCTTGTACATCTTCCCCGTTCCAGGATGTATTGAGTATCTGGTTTTATGAGCTTCTCTAAGTACCATTTCTCTCATATCTCCAAATTTTGGTACCCAAATCCTTTCAGCCCTATACCGGGTTCCATCTTCCCGAATATTAAGATGCTTCTCCGATCCTTTGGGTATTTCATCCTTTAAATTTCCCTCTTTTAAAACTCCTTGTTGCGCCTCCTTTATTTGAGTAGTAATGTTATTATGAATCATTATATTCATAGATTTTACTCGAATGGGTTCTCTGTCCTTCCTGCTCAAGGCATCGGCTACCACATTTGCCTTCCCCGGGTGGTAACAAATCTCAAAGTCGTAATCATTCAATAATTCAATCAACCTACGCTGCCTCATATTCAGTGTTTCTGATTAAATATGTGTTGAAGACTTTTGTGGTCGGTATATATAATACTTTTGACCCCATATAAGTAGTGCCTCCAAGTCTTTAATGCAAAAACAACCGCGCCTAATTCCAAATCATGCGTCGTATAATTTTGTTCGTGAATCTTCAATTGTCTAGACGCATAAGCAATCACCTTCGTTCGTTGCATTAATACACAACCGAGACCTTGCTTTGATGCATCACAATAAATCACAAAATCATCATTCCCTTCAGGCAATGACAATATAGGTGCCGTAGTTAGCTTTTTCTTCAATAACTGAAACGCTTTCTCTTGTTCATCATTCCATTCAAATTTCTTCCCTTTATGCGTTAATGCAGTCAAGGGTTTTCCTATTCTGGAAAAGTCTTGGATGAACCTTCTGTAGTAACCAGCTAGTCCTAAAAACTGGCGTATGTGTTTCGGAGTTTTCGGGGTTTCCCACTTTTCAACAGTTTCTATCTTTGCCGGATCCACCTTAATACCTTCTTTGTTCACTATGTGACCGAGGAATTGAACTTCTTCCAACCAAAATGCACACTTTGAAAACTTAGCGTACAATTCTTCCTTCCTCAATACTTCTAACACCTTTCTCAAATGTTCACCGTGTTCTTGGTCATTCTTTGAGTAAATAAGTATGTCATCAATGAAAACAATGACAAACTTGTCAAGGTATGGTCCACACACTCGGTTCATAAGGTCCATGAACACAGCCGGTGCATTAGTTAAACCAAACGGCATGACCATAAACTCGTAATGACCGTAACGTGTTCTGAAAGCAGTCTTTGGAATATCATCTTCTTTCACCCGCATTTGATGATACCCGGAACGTAAGTCAATCTTTGAATAAACAGACGAGCCTTGTAGTTGATCAAATAAGTCGTCGATTCTCGGTAGTGGGTAGCGGTTCTTGATGGTAAGTTTGTTCAACTCTCGGTAGTCGATACACAACCTGAATGTACCATCTTTCTTCTTGACAAACAAAACAGGAGCTCCCCATGGTGATGTGCTTGGTCGAATGAAACCACGCTCTAAAAGTTCTTGTAATTGGCTTTGCAGTTCTTTCATCTCGCTGGGTGCGAGTCTGTAAGGAGCACGAGCTATTGGTGCAGCTCCTGGTACAAGATCTATTTGAAATTCAACGGATCGATGTGGGGGTAATCCCGATAATTCTTTCGGAAATACATCGGGAAATTCTTTTGCAATGGAAACATCATTGATGCTCTTTTCTTCAGTTTGTACTTTCTCGACGTGTGCTAGAACAGCATAGCAACCTTTTCTTATTAGTTTTTGTGCCTTTAAATTACTAATAAGATGTAGCTTCGTGTTGCCCTTTTCTCCGTACACCATTAAGGGTTTTCCTTTTTCTCGTATAATGCGAATTGCATTTTTGTAACAAACGATCTCCACTTTCACTTCTTTCAACCAGTCCATGCCGATTATCACATCAAAACTCCCTAACTCTACTGGTATCAAATCAATCTTAAATGTTTCGCTAACCAGTTTAATTTCTCGATTCCGACATATATTATCTGCTGAAATTAATTTACCATTTGCTAATTCGAGTAAAAATTTACTATCCAAAGGCGTCAATGGACAACTTAATTTAGCACAAAAATCTCTACTCATATAGCTTCTATCCGCACCCGAATCAAATAAAACGTAAGCAGATTTATTGTCAATAAGAAACGTACCCGTAACAAGCTCCGGGTCTTCCTGTGCCTCTACCGCATTAATATTGAAAACTCTTCCACGGCCTTGTCCATTCGTGTTCTCCTGGTTCGGGCAATTTCTAATAATGTGGCCTGGTTTTCCACATTTATAACAAACTACATTGGCATAACTTGCTCCGACACTACTTGCTCCGCCATTACTCGTTCCGACACCATTTGTTCCTTTCGTTCTATTAACCCCTGGTCCGTAGACCTCACACTTTGCCGCGCTATGACCATTTCTTTTACACTTGTTGCAAAATTTGGTGCAGAACCCCGAGTGATTCTTTTCACACCTTTGGCATAGCTGCTTCTGATTGTCGTTGTTGTTGCGGTTATTATTGTTGTTGGGATGATTGTTGTAGTTGCTGTTGTTGTTGTTGTTGTTGTTGTTGTTGGGTCGTTTGTTGTAGTTGCGATTGATGTTGCGATTGTTGGGATAATTGTTTCGATTATTGTTGTAATTGCTGTTGTTGTTGTATTGGTGATTCTTATCACCGTTTTCCTCCCACTTTCTTTTGACTTGCTTCACATTGGCCTCTTCAGCAGTCTGTTCTTTAATTCTTTCTTCAATCTGGTTCACTAGTTTGTGAGCCATTCTACATGCCTGTTGTATGGAGGCGGGCTCGTGTGAACTTATATCTTCTTGGATTCTTTCCGGTAATCCTTTCACAAACGCGTCGATCTTCTCTTCCTCATCTTCGAATGCTCCCGGACACAATAGGCACAATTCTGTGAATCGTCTTTCGTACGTGGTAATATCAAATCCTTGGGTTCGTAACCCTCTAAGTTCTGTCTTGAGCTTATTGACCTCGGTTCTGGGACGGTACTTCTCGTTCATCAAGTGCTTGAATGCTGACCACGGTAGTGCGTACGCATCATCTTGTCCCACTTGCTCTAGATAGGTATTCCACCATGTTAACGCAGAACCTGTGAAGGTATGCGTAGCGTACTTCACTTTGTCCTCTTCAGTACACTTACTTATGGCAAACACCGATTCAACCTTCTCGGTCCACCGTTTCAATCCGATCGGTCCTTCGGTTCCATCAAATTCCAAAGGTTTGCAGGCAGTGAATTCTTTGTAGGTGCATCCTACACGATTTCCTGTACTGCTAGATCCAAGGTTATTGTTGGTATGTAGCGCAGCCTGTACTGCGGCTATGTTTGAAGCTAGAAAAGTACGGAATTCCTCTTCATTCATATTCACGGTGTGTCGAGTAGTCGGTGCCATTTCCTTCAAAATAGTTAAATGGAACAAGTTAATCATACAGAATATTAAGAGTAGTTAATAGTATTTCGTAGCATAATATGAACTCATTTATAAAAGCTTTTTCTTCATATTAGCGTTTTATAAGTTTAAATTCGGGTAGTACCTACCCGTTAAGTTCATACTTAGTAGCTAATATACAATTCAACTACTACAATTCTATATGAAAAACTGATTGTAATAATATTTCGCGTTCAAACTTTTATACAATATTTTACAAACTTACAATACCGCTTATTTTACATAAAGCATGAAATATAGCACACAATAACTTTGATACAAGATAGTTGTGAAGACAATTCTAGCTAGTACACAAGTCGTTCGGCAAAGGCAATAAAGACACGTAATTCATACGTCCAGAAACAAGTCATGCATTCTGGTTTTACTAGGACTACTTCCCATCCTTGGTCTTGTGCAACATAACCGTTATGGCAGTTGATAAGACAGCGTGTTGTAACGTCATCAAAGGGACGAGGGTTACGTAATGTCCAACAGTCCCGTAATAATCTAAAAACCTCATTTCTTACCCCAATTACCGACTCCGTCACTTGTGGAAACGTTTTGTTTAATAGTTGTAGCCCGATGTTCTTGTTCTCACTTTGGTGAGAAGCGAACATTACTAATCCGTAAGCATAACATGCTTCTTTATGTTGCATGTTAGCCGCTTTTTCTAAATCACGAAGTCCAATATTCGGATATGTTGAGTCAAAATAATTTCTTAACCCGTTGCGTAAAATAGCATTTGGGTTCCCCGCAATATATGCGTCAAAGTAAACACATCGTAACTTATGGGTTTCCCAATGTGATATCCCCCATCTTTCAAACGAAAGTCTCTTATAAACCAAGACATTCTTGGAACGTTCTTCGAATGTCTTACAAACTGATCTCGCCTTAAATAGTTGTGCCGAAGAATTCTGGCCGACTCTAGACAAGATTTCATCAATCATGTCTCCGGGTAGGTCTCTTAAAATATTGGGTTGTCTATCCATTTTGTGTTTTTAAAC
This sequence comes from Rutidosis leptorrhynchoides, assembly GCF_046630445.1. NCBI lineage: Eukaryota > Viridiplantae > Streptophyta > Magnoliopsida > Asterales > Asteraceae > Rutidosis > Rutidosis leptorrhynchoides. Next base: position 382,625,889 of record NC_092334.1, read on the forward strand.
TGTAAAATAGACAAGAGTTAGTTTCATAAAAAAATACTTATTAATACAAGCAATTTTTACATATATCATAAAGCATAAGAACACTATATTACATATATTACACCACACGAATACAACTATCTTATTCCGACTCGCTCATTTCTTCTTCTTCGGTTTTGGTTCGTTTTGCCAAGTTTCTAGGGATATATGATGTTCCCCTAATACGAGCCGTCGTTGTCCACATTGGTTTAGAAAAACCTGGTGGTTTAGAGGTTCCCGGGTCATTGTTACAACTTAAGGACTTCGGGGGTTGACGATACATATAAAGTTCATCGGGGTTGGAATTAGATTTCTCTATTTTTATGCCCTTTCCCTTATTATTTTCTTTTGCCTTTTTAAATTCAGTTGGGGTAATTTCTATAACATCATCGGAATTCTCGTCGGAATCCGATTCATCGGAGAATTGGTAATCCTCCCAATATTTTGCTTCCTTGGCGGAAACACCATTGACCATAATTAACTTTGGTCGGTTGGTTGAGGATTTTCTTTTACTTAACCGTTTTATTATTTCCCCCACCGGTTCTATTTCTTCATCCGGTTCCGATTCTTCTTCCGGTTCCGATTCTTCTTCCGGTTCCGACTCTTCTTCCGGTTCCTCTTCGGGAACTTGTGAATCAGTCCACAAATCATTCCAATTTACATTTGACTCTTCATTATTATTAGGTGAGTCAATGGGACTTGTTCTAGAGGTAGACATCTATCACATAATATCAAACACGTTAAGAGATTAATATATCACATAATATTCATATGTTAAAAATATATAGTTTCCAACAAAAATGTTAAGCAATCATTTTTAAAGAAAACACGGTCGAAGTCCAGACTCACTAATGCATCCTAACAAACTCGATAAGACACACTAATGCAAATTTTCTGGTTCTCTAAGACCAACGCTCGGATACCAACTGAAATGTCCCGTTCTTATTGATTAAAAACGTTCCATATTAATTGATTTCGTTGCGAGGTTTTGACCTCTATATGAGACGTTTTTCAAAGACTGCATTCATTTTTAAAACAAACCATAACCTTTATTTCATAAATAAAGGTTTAAAAAGCTTTACGTAGATTATCAAATAATGATAATCTAAAATATCCTGTTTACACACGACCATTACATAATGGTTTACAATACAAATATGTTACATCGAAATCAGTTTCTTGAATGCAGTTTTTACACAATATCATACAAACATGGACTCCAAATCTTGTCCTTATTTTAGTATGCAACAGCGGAAGCTCTTAATATTCACCTGAGAATAAACATGCTTTAAACGTCAACAAAAATGTTGGTGAGTTATAGGTTTAACCTATATATATCAAATCGTAACAATAGACCACAAGATTTCATATTTCAATACACATCCCATACATAGAGATAAAAATCATTCATATGGTGAACACCTGGTAACCGACAATAACAAGATGCATATATAAGAATATCCCCATCATTCCGGGACACCCTTCGGATATGATATAAATTTCGAAGTACTAAAGCATCCGGTACTTTGGATGGGGTTTGTTAGGCCCAATAGATCTATCTCTAGGATTCGCGTCAATTAGGGTGTCTGTTCCCTAATTCTTAGATTACCAGACTTAATAAAAAGGGGCATATTCGATTTCGATAATTCAACCATAGAATGCAGTTTCACGTACTTGTGTCTATTTTGTAAATCATTTATAAAACCTGCATGTATTCTCATCCCAAAAATATTAGATTTTAAAAGTGGGACTATAACTCACTTTCACAGATTTTTACTTCGTCGGGAAGTAAGACTTGGCCACTGGTTGATTCACGAACCTATAACAATATATACATATATATCAAAGTATGTTCAAAATATATTTATAACACTTTTAATATATTTTGATGTTTTAAGTTTATTAAGTCAGCTGTCCTCGTTAGTAACCTACAACTAGTTGTCCACAGTTAGATGTACAGAAATAAATCGATAAATATTATCTTGAATCAATCCACGACCCAGTGTATACGTATCTCAGTATTGATCACAACTCAAACTATATATATTTTGGAATCAACCTCAACCCTGTATAGCTAACTCCAACATTCACATATAGAGTGTCTATGGTTGTTCCGAAATATATATAGATGTGTCGACATGATAGGTCGAAACATTGTATACGTGTCTATGGTATCTCAAGATTACATAATATACAATACAAGTTGATTAAGTTATGGTTGGAATAGATTTGTTACCAATTTTCACGTAGCTAAAATGAGAAAAATTATCCAATCTTGTTTTACCCATAACTTCTTCATTTTAAATCCGTTTTGAGTGAATCAAATTGCTATGGTTTCATATTGAACTCTATTTTATGAATCTAAACAGAAAAGTATAGGTTTATAGTCGGAAAAATAAGTTACAAGTCGTTTTTGTAAAGGTAGTCATTTTAGTCGAAAGAACGACGTCTAGATGACCATTTTAGAAAACATACTTCCACTTTGAGTTTAACCATAATTTTTGGATATAGTTTCATGTTTATAATAAAAATCATTTTCTCTGAATAACAACTTTTAAATCAAAGTTTATCATAGTTTTTAATTAACTAACCCAAAACAGCCCGCGGTGTTACTACGACGGCGTAAATCCGGTTTTACGGTGTTTTTCGTGTTTCCAGGTTTTAAATCATTAAGTTAGCATATCATATAGATATAGAACATGTGTTTAGTTGATTTTAAAAGTCAAGTTAGAAGGATTAACTTTTGTTTGCGAACAAGTTTAGAATTAACTAAACTATGTTCTAGTGATTACAAGTTTAAACCTTCGAATAAGATAGCTTTATATGTATGAATCGAATGATGTTATGAACATCATTACTACCTTAAGTTCCTTGGATAAACCTACTGGAAAATAGAAAAATGGATCTAGCTTCAATGGATCCTTGGATGGCTCGAAGTTCTTGAAGCAGAATCATGACACGAAAACAAGTTCAAGTAAGATCATCACTTGAAATAAGATTGTTATAGTTATAGAAATTGAACCAAAGTTTGAATATGATTATTACCTTGTATTAGAATGATAACCTACTGTAAGAAACAAAGATTTCTTGAGGTTGGATGATCACCTTACAAGATTGGAAGTGAGCTAGCAAACTTGAAAGTATTCTTGATTTTATGAAACTAGAACTTTTGGAATTTATGAAGAACACTTAGAACTTGAAGATAGAACTTGAGAGAGATCAATTAGATGAAGAAAATTGAAGAATGAAAGTGTTTGTAGGTGTTTTTGGTCGTTGGTGTATGGATTAGATATAAAGGATATGTAATTTTGTTTTCATGTAAATAAGTCATGAATGATTACTCATATTTTTGTAATTTTATGAGATATTTCATGCTAGTTGCCAAATGATGGTTCCCACATGTGTTAGGTGACTCACATGGGCTGCTAAGAGCTGATCATTGGAGTGTATATACCAATAGTACATACATCTAAAAGCTATGTATTGTACGAGTACGAATACGGGTGCATACGAGTAGAATTGTTGATGAAACTGAACGAGGATGTAATTGTAAGCATTTTTGTTAAGTAGAAGTATTTTGATAAGTGTATTGAAGTCTTTCAAAAGTGTATAAATACATATTAAAACACTACATGTATATACATTTTAACTGAGTCGTTAAGTCATCGTTAGTCGTTACATGTAAGTGTTGTTTTGAAACCTTTAGGTTAACGATCTTGTTAAATGTTGTTAACCCAATGTTTATAATATCAAATGAGATTTTAAATTATTATATTATCATGATATTATCATGTATGAATATCTCTTAATATGATATATATACATTAAATGTCTTTACAACGATAATCATTACATATATGTCTCGTTTAAAAATCATTAAGTTAGTAGTCTTGTTTTTACATATGTAGTTCATTGTTAATATACTTAATGATATGTTTACTTATCATAGTATCATGTTAACTATATATATATCCATATATATGTCATCATATAGTTTTTACAAGTTTTAACGTTCGTGAATCACCGGTCAACTTGGGTGGTCAATTGTCTATATGAAACATATTTCAATTAATCAAGTCTTAACAAGTTTGATTGCTTAACATGTTGGAAACATTTAATCATGTAAATATCAATCTCAATTAATATATATAAACATGGAAAAGTTCGGGTCACTACAGGCAACACCAGCAGCATAACCAGTACCACCATCATCAACGCCAACAGTACCATTACCACCTTCAACCACAACCGCGTTGTAAACCTCAACTTCACAATCTGTCCCACGAGCATCAACGTCATACGCACCATAGATACCAAGGAGTACCAACAACAATAACTGACGAAATATAAATTCATAACTTCATTGGAGAAACATTCCGCGGCGATTATATAATCTCTAAAGTCTTAGAGATTATCTAATCTAGCCCTAACCATAAATCAGTTAAGCGAACCAAAATGATAGAAGGAAGAGTAGAAACCCTGACAAAAATGGTGTGTGATTAACAAGTTAAACTTTTTTTACCAACAGCATCAACAGTACCGTCAACGTCACCAGCATCGTCAGTACAGTCAACATCAGAATCAACAACACCTATAACATCACAAACTCTGTCAGTTCAAGAATCACTGTGGACATCATTACGAATCAATAACGTGTATATTGTATCAACAAGTTATGAAGAATTAACTCATTCCCTCTGAAGAAATTATATATATATTTTATATATATATATATATTTTAAAATAAAAAATAAATCTTTCCGTGCTAAGCTATTGTGTGTGAATCTTAACTACTCGGTTAATTCATATTACAAATATGCAATAATGTACGTCCCTCGCCCGCGACTTAACCATCGTTAACTACAATCTCTGTCTCAATTCAACAAATTCCAATTCCTAATAAATCAAGTATATATTTGATTTTACACTTCATCATTGATGTAACCGAAACTTTTCAGATAACATCATTCGTACTTTGCGAAGTTCACAAGAATTTAACGAAAACCAACATCACATCTCAACAAATGACGAAGTATTGATTCATAATTTCAATATTATTGAAGAAATACTTATGTAACCTCTAAAGCCTTCAAGGAATTATTCAATTCTAGTTCCAACCGTAAATCGAATGAGTGTAATTTAGTATTAACTCATTAAAATCTATGTTACATCTGAGGAGAATATATACATATATATTTTCATAAAGACTGTAATAAAATTCTTATGTACAAAATATTAATTGTGAAAATTTTTTAACGGGTAGGTAATACCCGAGAGATATATATAAATTCACAATTAATATGTTACATTCTTCGAATCAGATTAAGCAAATTATCAATTATACTTCCTACTTTCACAATAATATACATTCTTTCATAGAAATCAAAACAACCATACTCATTCAAACCCAATTACATATTCTGATTTTAAAATCTCAGAATTCAATTCGAGATATAACCGGTACCATCACTTTTAGATTCCTACATCTTTCAAAGCTATACTTTGACTTCAAAAGTGTGTTAGAACATCAAATGTATACAAACGATTACAATCTGTGTTCAAACCCTTCGAAAATCTCTGAAGACACTTCAAATAATGAGCAATCGAGATGATGATCCAACCACATATTACCCACAGTTATGTACTTAAAAAGCTCTCGAAACCAAAGTCATAATTCAACACATATCTGTGTCAGATCTTTTGGCATTTATTAGCAAAAATAACCTGGCAATTCCTTTACAAAGTAGCAAATTATATCACAGCTCCAGCAAGACAACTTCGATTTTTTCATTCGGAGTAGCCTTATCATAATTTTGATATATGTGATTACCCTTTTGTTACCGGAGAACCTTTCATATTTCACCACACTAGCAATAAACTTACCAACGACTTCACTGATCTTGGGCATTCCGAAGAATCTTTATATTTATCGAAACCTCATCATTTACTCATCTGCCTCTTGTAACGAGAATTGCCATACGAATCATTGGGAATTAGCAATCAGTATTTTGAAATCTCACAGCATGTTGACGCCAACAGTTATACATAACGTCTATTTCCAAGGCTTACATACTTCGAATGTGAAGTTTCTGAAAAACACTCTGAACCGCGAACTAGTTCTCGAAATGCTGATGAAGCAACAAAAACTGTAAACAACCTTAGCAGTAAAAAGTTTGATGATAAAGATTAGTGTATTAACAAAGCTCGGAAATAGAGAAGTTATGGAACTGGAAAACGGATTGAGCAAAGTATGAAGGAGGCTGTGGACAAATCACAAAGACTGAACCTGCCTTCAAAGAATCCAAATGATTCAGTGTCTGCTGAAGTCATTAACGAATACCTTGCTCCTGACACTAAACCCTTACAGACAATATTCTTCATCATCCTCTGATATTAGAAATTCTAAGATATCATCGTATCTTTCATTATAAATATCCTCCATATTTCTGAAGATATTTCCATAACTATTCTTATCTGGAATCATTTATCTCTTTGCGCTATCTGTATTACATCAAAAAGGAAACTGTTTACTTCCTATACTCTGTAAACCTTTGAGTTTAAAATATGAATGTTTTTGAAGTAGTGTTGGAAACTGAAGTATGAGTTAGTATAATATAATGACACTTGATCAACGTGATTATATTACAGTAATTCATGCTGAGTTTCTAAATGGAACGTGATGATTCACAGATCATAACATCATCATGTGCCATGTTATACGACTCTTGTATTCTATTTAACCTCTAAAATATCAAGAAAATATTTCTTGATGATTCGGCCTTTTCCAAGGTATTCTAGTAATTTGACAAGTCAAGATCATGCCATCACAATTTCCTTCCTAGAACATTAACAATGTTCATTCTGAAATTCATATCTGTGAATTTTGGACCATTACAAGCGGTGCTTAATCGCAAGAAGAAGAAACGAAAGGACAAAACTCCGAAATAGAAATTGGGGTATAGATTGCAGCAAATAAAAGAGAGCATTAACTATGGATGACAATGATTATAGAAGATAGAAACAAAGACTTTGAAATATAAGGGAAGATATAAAGCCCAACGACAAACCAAAAATTATAAACCATATATATCGATGCCTATAGCAATATAAAGACACGGGAGAACTAGAAACACTATAAACCCAAGAGTATAGTAGAAGTAAATAGATTCTTCCGGCGGTAGATGAAAAAAGAAGAATGACCGATATGAAAGTTATAAGTATATCGAGAATCAGAACTGGATGGAGCATATTGATGAATACTTTAAAATATGAGTTGAGGGGGGAAAGAATAGAAGGTGATGAAACATGACTAGGAACTTAGAAATCAACAGATTTAACTCACACAATGACGGAATAAGTGAATCAAACCCTCTAGTGAATAGGTTAAGTTTTTGCGATTAATTTAGTCATACCACAACTAAATCAAGTGTGATTAGATCAACACCTAGAGCTATTATTCACCACCTGGGCGATTTGGGTTGAGAGAGAATCGGAGGAGCTCACCAGATCTGAGTGTGTGTAACAAATGAGAGGCTTAACCTAAAATGAAGAACATAAGACTTTATATACCCCTGCTGTTGACTCACCCGTACGATTCATCCATCACACATACGAGTTGGCTTCATCAGCCGTACGGGTGATCACTCACTCGTGTCTTCTCATTTAGATTGTAATTGTGACTTAGATCAACATCAACCGTGCATATAAGCCTGTCAGCCGTACGAGTGAGGCTTCACTCGGACGTCTGACTAAGTCTAACATAGTCAAACATCCAAATCTCGTTCCTGCAGTTGCTGTAACCACATACAAACACGGATAGGATAATAACGAACGATCATGGTGGCCTGTAAACTGTTGTACCTGCAATGGACGTGGGTAGATGTCTAGGGACTTGCATAAAATGCATCAACAGAAGGTGTGAGTTGTAAGAAAACGAAGGAGGTGAGTTTATAAGAAAATCTCCGACAGAACAATTAAAATGGACGATCGCATTTAAAGCGGATCCTAATTCCTTTTGTTACCGGAGAATCAAATCTTATTACAAAGATTTTCTTCAAATCCCTTAAAATCTGGAAATCAATCATATCTACGTCAAATGATAAGATGAATCTACACTTACTCATTTCACTCTTCTATGTTAGCTTCATTCGTACTCTTCATATAAATGGATTGTTTATCCAAATTATTCGCTGATGATAAAACTCTAATTTTCAGCCTGTATGCATCATGAAAACATACTTATTATTATTCACGACCTTTCCACTCAAATTTCGGGACGAAATTTCTTTAACGGGTAGGTACTGTGACAACCCGTAAATTTCCAACCAAATTTAAACTTTATCTTTATATTATTCCGACATGATAAGCAAAGTTTGTTAAGTCAAATCTCAAGAATTTTAAATTGTGTTCATACATTCATTATAACCTCGACCAAATTCTGATGATTCACGAACCGTTATATATAAATAAATATGTATATATATGTATATATATATATATATATTATAACTTGAAAATATTAATAAAGTATTAAACGTATAATACTTTACATGAACGTATTTGTTTCAATATGTTTATCGATGGAATTAGAAGATAATATCAAATGATTGATTTATCAGATACATTATGATATGATTACGGGTCTATGTTATGAGGTCCACTGTGATTTAAGAAATCTATTCTTTTTGACAACATTCGGAAAATGGTAAAGTGATTTATAAGTAAGAACGTGAAGTGTAAATAACTTAGATGTTGGATATCGACAAGTTAAGTAACTCGACATTTTTCATTAAGATGATTTCATACGTTTATTTAACCTTTGAACTTTATCCCATGCTTCACCAACAAACTGTAATTTAAAAACTTGAAACCTATTATGAATATATATGATTCTACTTTTCTAAAACATTTTATGATATAACGATTTCCATTATTTTAACCTTTAAACAAAATGATTCTTAAAAATATATTTGGTTTTGGAAAACAAAATTATTATATTTATTTGATTTAGTTTCAAACGTAGAAAAACGTTTTCAGTTTAAAAAGAACTTTATTATTAAAACGTATATAACTTTTATAAATATCTAGAACCACTTTTGACAACTCATTACTTAACCAGTATGATAAAGATAACGATATTTATATTTTATTTTATTAAATATATATAATGTTTTAAATTAATATTATATATATTTTTACGCGTATTATACATACATAGTTTTATACTTTTACTATACTTAAACTTTACCTTTACTTTATTTTTACTTTACTTTAACTTTAATAATTCACTTTAATAATTCATACTTTAATAATTCACTTTAATAATTTATACTTTAATAATTCACTTTAATAATTCATACTTTAATAATTCACTTTAATAATTCATACTTTAATAATTCACTTTAATAATTCATACTTTAATAATTCACTTTAATAATTCAAAAATCTATTATAAATAGAATTCAATAGGTTTCATTATTTCATAGAAACTTGAAAATATTTTTCTCTAAACTCTCTCAATCGATTTACATATATATATTTACTCCGTATTATTTCAAGATATTATTAGTATACATAAAATATTACGTCAGAGTGCTGTCCGAGTGATTTCGAAATTGTTTTTCGAGTGGGATTGGATTAAGGAAATTATGGGTTATAGCTATGGAGGTGATTGGGTATGGTTCATGGGTATGCTCGTGAGGTCAATATAGTGTTTATCATCTCCGTTGCGTCTACCTTTCCTGCAATATTGAATCTCAATATTGATACATGAGTACTCATAATTTAACTTTTACATACTAATAGTGTATCCCTGACTAGTGCTCGAGTATATAGGATTATGTATGTTTGTACTTTTGATATTGCCTTTAGTTAGGTTATGTTGAATCCTGAATTAGTTATATATGCGACTGAGATAAGGTATAAGATATGCATGTCGTTGGAAAGCTAGCGAAAAATTAAGAACTTTTCATTTAGATATCGAATGATTTCGATGAACGGATTTGAAGTTATAGTCCATCGAATTTTTGTATTATTATTAAAAATGATTATTATTATCGTCGTTATTATCATTGTTCTAGTTTTATCTTATTATTATTATTATTATTATTATTATTATTATTATTATTATTATTATTATTATTATTATTATTATTATTATTATTATTATTATCTTTATCAATAAAAGGATTTATCATTAAAAATTGTTATTTTTTATTATTATTACTATCGTTATTATCGTTAAAGTTATAATTAGTATTATTATTATTATCCAATTATTATTATTATTGGTATTATTATTATTATTATTATTATCATTATTAATATATATATCATTATTTAAAAATGGTTATTGTTATTGTTATTATTATTATTACTATATTATCATTAAGATAATTATTAGTATTATCGTTAATAATGTTATAGTAACTATCATTATTAATATTAGTGTAATTAAAACAAATATTTGTAACACCTAATTATTTTGATTACTATTATTATCATTATTATGAACACGATATAAAAGACGATTAAAAGCTATTAAACGAAACGATTAGGAAATAATGGGTAAGAGTATCATGATGAAATTAAAATATTATAAGATATTGATTTAGATAAAATTATCGTTCTTATTATTTTTATCATTACTATTATTATTAAAATTATCGTTAGTATTAAAACTATCATTTTAACAAAAATTATCATTTTAATAGAAATGTCATTGTTACTATAAAATATCATTATTATTATTATTTTAAATAGAATTATTATTTTAAAGATAATATTAAAAATTATCGTAAATATTAAAGTTATCATAATTAGAATTATCGTTTTATCATAATGTCATCTTAGTAATTATAAATATTGATATTTTTTTTAATAATAATTATTATTACAAAATAATACAACTTTTACTTACTATCATTATAGATATTATTTTATTTAATAAATATTTGATACAAACATATTTTACTACGTGTAATAACTTACTTTAATAATACCTATCATATTATCTTTATAATATTAAATGAACCCTATAAATTTTATTACTTAATATATATAAAAGTATATTTTATTATATAAATATAATATAAAATTTTATTTATTAATAAATAAATTATATTATTTACTCTAATAAATCTTTTAAAAATATTTAAAAATATAAAACGACGATATTTAAACTATATATTAATCATGTATAGATTTTTGGAAATTATTTTGAGTCAAATTTACTTTTGTTGACTTTTGCATATTAGTCTCGAGCATTAGGATTGTGGTACACTATGACTTGACCTAATTTGTTAGACAAATATTGACCAACACATAAATATATATAATTTTAAAAACATTCAGAGTTGGGGTGGTCATGACAATTCCAGTAATGTTGATCTTCATTGAATTTGCTTCACTAATAGGCTCACGATTCGACTTTGATCGGGTTCGTGAATCCGAGGCCAACTTTGCACTTGTTCAATGACGTTATATGTATTTTACTACGAAATACAGTATGGTGAGTTTCATTATTCCCTTTTTATATACATTTTTGGGCTGAGAATACATGCAAATGCTTTATTAACTGTTTTACAATATTTATATGCGTGAGTTTCATTTGCCTTTTTACCCTTTATATTTTTGGGACTGAGAATACATGCGCTTTTATAAATGTTTGACGAAATAGACACAAGTAATTGAAACTACATTCTATGGTTGAATTATCGAAATCGAATATGCCCCTTTTTATTAAAGTCTGGTAATCTAAGAATTAGGGAACAGACACCCTAATTGACGCGAATCCTAAAGATAGATCTATTGGGCCTAACAAACCCCATCCAAAGTACCGGATGCTTTAGTACTTCGAAATTATATCATGTCCGAAGGAGGATCCCGGAATGATAGGGGATATTCTTATATGTATCTAGTTAATGTCGGTTACCAGGTGTTCACCATATGAATGATTATTTTTTGTCTCTATGCATGGGACGTATATTTATGAGAACTGGAAATGAAATTCTTGTGGTCTATTAAAATGATGGAAATAAATGATTATGATAAACTAATGAACTCACCAACCTTTTGGTTGACACTTTAAAGCATGTTTATTCTCAGGTGTTAAAGAAATCTTCCGCTGTGTATTTGCTCATTTTAAAGATATTACGTGGAGTCTTTCATAGCATATTTCGAAGAACGTTGCATTCGAGTCATTGAGTTCATCAAAGATTATTATTAAATCAATTTATAGTTGGATAATGGATATTATGAAATGGTATGCATGTCTGTCAATTTTTGATGCAAAGAAAGATTGTCTTTTAAAAACGAATGCAATGTTTGTAAAATGTATCATATAGAGGTCAAATACCTCGCAATGTAATCAACTATTGTGAATCGTTTATAATATATATGAACGGGTCCTTTCAACCAAATTGGCCGAGGGGCTATTATTAATATAGCTGGTGCGAATTTCGAAATTGACTTGATACCTATCAAACTGGGAAGTTTTGACGTGATCGTCGGTATGGATTGGTTGACCAAAGTAAGGGCCAATATTATTTGTGGAGATAAAGCTCTTCGTATGCCATAAGGAGATGGTGAGCCGCTGGTTATCTATGGGGAGAAATGTACGTCGAAGCTGAACCTCATTAGTTGCGTGAAGGCACAAAAGATTATGAAGAAGGGACGTTTTGCTGTCCTAGCACATGTGAAAACGGTAGAAATCGAGGTGAAGAGTGTGAACGACGTACGGATTATGAACGAGTTTCCTGATGTCTTTCCAGAGGAGTTACCTGGATTACCACCACCGAGGGCAGTGGAATTTCAGATCGATTTAGTGCCAGGAGCTGCACCTGTAGCTCGCCACCATACCGACTTGCACCTTCCGAGATGCAAGAGTTACAAAGCCAACTACAGGAACTCCTAGATCGAGGGTTTATTCAACCAAGTTCTTCGCCATGGGGCGCACCTGTTTTGTTTGTGAAGAAGAAGGATGGATCCTTCCGTATATGTATCGACTACCGTGAACTCAACAAATTGACAATCAAGAATCGGTATCCTCTTCCCCGCATTGATGACCTCTTTGATCAACTTCAAGGATCGAGTGTTTACTCTAAGATCGATTTGCGATCCGGTTATCACCAGTTGAGGGTGAAGGAAAGTGATGTGATGAAAACTGCATTTAGAACTCGTTATGGTCATTATGAGTTCCTCGTGATGCCATTCGGATTAACCAACGCACCTGCCATGTTCATGGACCTCATGAATCATGTCTGCAAGCCGTACCTGGATAAGTTCATTATCGTCTTCATAGATGATATCCTCATCTACTCCAAGAGCGAAGAAGAACATGAACAACATCTTCGATTAATGCTTGAACTCTTGAGACAAGAGCAACTCTATGCGAAATTCTCTAAGTGCGAATTTTGGTTGAAAGAAGTACAATTTCTGGGTCATGTTGTGAGCGACCAGGGTATCAAAGTTGATCCCGCCAAGATTGAAGCCATCAGCAAGAGGGAGACCCCCACTACTCCAACTCACATCCGCCAATTCCTAGGTCTCGCCGGTTATTACCGAAGTTTTATCGAAGGTTTCTCTCTGATTGCGCGTCCTTTGACCGCGCTGACTCACAAGGGTAAGAAGTTCATTTGGGAACCCACACACGAAACAACATTTCAAACTTTGAAAAAGAAGTTAACCACCGCACCTATCCTATCACTTCCTGAGGGCAGTGACGACTTTGTTGTTTATTGCGATGCATCGAAGAGTGGTTTTGGTTGTGTACTGATGCAACGATCAAAGGTTATTGCCTATGCTTCTCGACAATTGAAGATTCATGAGCGGAACTACACAACTCATGATCTCGAACTTGGAGCCGTTGTCTTTGCGCTCAAATTATGGAGACACTATTTGTATGGAACTAAAAGTACTATCTTCACCGATCACAAGAGTCTTCAACACATCTTCGATCAGAAGCAACTGAATATGAGACAGCGTCGATGGATCGAGACGCTTAACGACTACGATTGTGAACTCCGTTATCACCCTGGCAAGGCCAATGTTGTAGCTGACGCTTTGAGTCAAAAGGAGAGGACGGTACCTCTTCGCGTTCGGGCTCTAAACATCACCATCCATTCGAACCTCAACAATCAGATCCGAGTAGCCCAAGATGAGGCTCTCAAGGAGGAGAATATATCTCATGAACATTTGAACATACTTATCTCTCGATTCGAGGTTAGAGATACTGGACTCCGATGTTATGCCGGAAGAATTTGGGTACCTCGTTATGGAGATCTACGGAACCTTATACTTGATGAAGCACACAAATCGAGATATTTGATTCATCCTGGATCGGGCAAAATGTACCAAAACATTAAAGAACAGTATTGGTGGCCGCATCTTAAGAAGGACGTTGCGACTTATGTTGGTAAGTGTTTGACTTGCTCGAAGGTTAAAGCCGAGCATCAGAGAACTTCTAGGTTACTTCAGCAACCGGAAATCCCGCAATGGAAGTGGGAAAGAATAAAAATGGATTTCATCACCAAGCTACCAAAGACGGCAGGCGGATACGATACCATCTGGGTTATCGTTGACCGTCTTACCAAATCTGCACACTTATTAGCCATGAAGAAAACGGATACGATGGAGAGACTTGCTCAACTATACATCAAAGAGGTTGTATCTCGTCATGGTGTACCTTTATCGATTATCTCAGATCGCGATCCCCGATTTGCCTCTAGATTTTGGCGTTCTTTACAAGAAGCCATGGGAACTCGTCTCGACATGAGCACAGCTTATCACCCACAGACAGATGGGCAAAGTGAACGGACGATTCAGACCTTGGAAGACATGTTGCGTGCATGTGTCATTGATTTCGGAAAGGCCTGGGAAAGGCATTTACCGTTAGCCGAATTCTCGTACAACAACAGTTATCACTCGAGCATTAATGCTGCACCTTTTGAAGCGTTGTATGGCCGTAAGTTCCGATCTCCTATTTGTTGGGTCGACGTAGGCGAAAAGCAAATCACCGGACCCGAGGTAGTCCATGAAACAACGGAGAAGATTGCTCAGATACAAGCGAGACTTAAGACTGCCCGCGATCGCCAAAAGAGTTATGCCGATCTTAAATGTAAAGACTTTGAATTCAACGTTGGTGATCATGTAATGTTGAAGGTTGCACCTTGGAAGGGTGTGATCCGTTTTGGAAAACGTGGAAAGTTGAACCCACGATACATTGGTCCTTTTGAAATCTTGGAACGTGTTGGACCCGTTGCTTACCGTTTGGATCTACCAGCACAATTGAGCTCAGTTCATCCTACCTTCCACGTGTCAAACTTGAAGAAGTGTCTTGCTGCACCCGAACTTATCATACCACTGGAAGAACTTACAATTGATAAAAACTCCACTTTGTGGAAGAACCTGTTGAAATTATGGATCGTGAGATCAAAACTTTGAAATGCAACAAGATTCCGATCGTCCGAGTATGATGGAATGCCAAACGAGGACCTGAGTTTACTTGGGAACGAGAGGATCAAATGATGCGGAAGTATCCTCACCTTTTCCTGACTCCTCCATCTACCTCAGCTTAAAATTTCGGGACGAAATTTTCTTTAACAGGTGGGTAATGTAACGACCCTGGATTCTCCAACATTTATTTATTAATAATAATTATTAATACGTGTGATTAAACGAATGTATGTTATTACATTTACATGTTGCCATGACTGCCCGTACTTGATTCTTTAATGCCCGAAATGTCCTTGTGACACGCGTACATTACACGAATAATATTTTTAGAATATTATTTACATTCATGATTAGTTTTATTAATCATTTTGATTAACTATGGTTATTAGTTAACTACTTGGGCTTTAGTTGGAATAATTTGTGAATTACTTGAACTTGGGCTTGCTAAATGTTGTGGACTCATGGTTATGGACTTATAAGCCCACCCTACACCTTAATGGACTTAATTAGCCCAACACCCATGTAAGTACTACCTTAGGATTTAACTAGATGAAAAACTTAGTAAAAATCTATTTACCATTTACTTGCACCTCATCCCCATACAAGCACCCTTAATTACCATCCTTTTAGTCAATAAGCATGCAAGTAGTAGTGGGAATCTCCCACCCTCATTGGTGGTGGAAAATCACGGCCACAAGGCATGGGGAGGGAGGTTTTTGGTTTCCAAGTTTGACTACATAAACTCTTGTTCCACTTCACCCTTTCACACTTCAACCTTGCATTTATTTTCTCTCTTTTTCTCTCTAGTTCTTGTAAGTATTATGAGCAATTCTCTCTTCTTTCTCCTTGCTAAAACCGAACCACAACACCCCTTCAATCATCATCATTTACTTGTTGTTACTTGTTCTTGTTATTGTTACTTACTTGTAGTTGTTTTGATTACTAGTTCCTTATTGTTACGTACAAATTACTAAGAAGCAAACTTTCTAGTTTGATTCTTCATTTATCTTGTGTTAACAAGAACATGCAAGAACAAAACTCCCAAGTTTATGTTCTACCTCTATTGTTTTAAAAGATTGTAAGTTCATGGTTGTAAAAATCATACTTGAAGCTCATGTTGTAAACTTTAAAGTTTACTTCCTTAAAGATCGAGACTTAGGTTTGAATCTTTAAAAGTATGAAACCCATGAACTTACTACTTGTGTAATTAGTTATTTCTCCATTTGTTCATGTATTAAAATCATGATTTTGGTTGTAGATGGTCAAATGTTACAAGTTAACTTTGATCTCATTTTTCTTGAACTAAAGATAAACTTTAAAAGGTTCAAGAACATAAAAATTTACTTAATAACTTTTGGGTCTTGGATCTTCAAGATCAAACTAACCACTTAAGATCTTGATTAGTTAGTTTATTTTCAAGTTTGTAGTACAATATTACTTTTCTAATTCATGCATGTGTTGAATCTATGATCTTGATGCAACTTTGGTTCATCAAACTTCATACAACTCTTATGTGAGTTGTGCTTCATATAATAGACTTACACTAGTGTTATGATGGTTAAATCTTGGTTAAGATGATGCAAACACATCAATGAGTTGTACACTTGAAGCTATATGCATCAAGGATGAGAACCATGATGAACATCAAGCACCAAGACCACTGGAACTCACTTTTAACTTCCTGTTTTCTGTTTACAGCCCTCTGTCCTACTATTTCTGTAACAGACAAGTAGACCTGGGCTACTGAGACCTTTATTTTCAAATATATCTTTTTGAGTAGATAACTTTTCATATAAGACTCGTCTTAATCCGAGTTACGGTTTAGAATCTATGGCCCTCCGAGCGTCACTATGTCCATTTATTTTTCTGTTTTCTGTTTATAGTTTCTGTTTCTCTGGTTTCTGTAACAGGCCATTACACCTGGGTTACTGTAACCTTGATTTTCAGATATCTCAGTTCGTGTAGATAACTTTTCATATAGGACTCGTCTTAATCCGAGTTACGGTTTAGGATTTATGGCCCTCCGATCGTCACTATGTCCTTTTAACGTTGTGCAGAAATTTCTGACCTACTCGCACTTAGACCGTCGCCACGGTCAAGAAAAGACGAGTTTGATTCTGTAAATTTTACCACACTTAAAGGACTCATATACGGAGCCATGGCCACTGGCCTCACCTTATTTCAGTAGGTGTAGAGGCCGTGGTGACTGACCGAACTCAGCCCTTGTTTTAAACTACTTTCATGAACGAAACTTACTTTACGCCTTTTGTTTGATGATGAATGATGATGACCCTTAAGACCTTATTTACATGATTTTAAACCTTTTGGGACGATTTACTGACTTAGTACTATTTGACTTAGGTTGAGGACCTTCGGACCGATTACTTGCACACCTTTTTCGAACCGACTTTACGACTACATTATCATTGTGAGTTATAGCATCCCTTTTTACTTTAACTATTTGGGACTGAGAATACATGCACGTTTTATGTTTTACATACTAGGCACGAGTACTTAAAAACTTATATATGTGTGGGTTATACAACGGCACAAACATTCCCTTTAGCTCGGTAACGTTTAATCATTGGTTTTTGAACGGTGAACGCGAATCTTAGATATGGATCCATAGGGTTTGACATCCCCACTCGGGCTAGTCGCGCTAGCATTTAACGAGTGATTAATACTTCATAATCATACGCACTTGCCAAGTGTACTTTCAGGGGGTATAAACGTTAAGTTAGTTACCAAGTGCCCACGGTTAAGCATATACTTTATCATATCGTTTTGAAACGCTCTTTGTAGCACTGAAATCTCGTGGCCTACCTTACATACTGTTATACTTAAACTATAGCTCACCAACCTTTGTGTTGACGTTTTAAGCATGTTTTTCTCAGGTGCTTGAGGTTAGCTTCCGCTGTGTACTAGTCGTACTGTAGACACCCGCTGCTTAGAGTTGTCATCGCATGAACTACTTTACCTTGCATTCAAACTTTAGTACTTTTGAATTATGACTTGTAACGACCATTGTGGTCACATACACTTATTATTTGCTTCCACTTAGTGAAGCATGCTTTTGGATTGTAAAACATTTGATGTCGGTTATGACATCACCTTTTTATCGTGAATGCAACTTATTTTATTACAGCATATAGTACTTAACCTTGTAATGATCCTGTTGTTGATGATTCGTACACGATGGTTTTGTACGGGGCATCACACATATTCCCCACTACGAAATGACCGCACAACCCGAGTCATTGTGAATACGCACAAACTGATATTCACTACCACCACTACATAGTATAACCGAGGATGGCCGTACAAACAGAGCCTTAGTGAATTCGAACAACCCGACATTCACTACCTCAAACTATGAGTTCAACCAACAGGGACAATCGTAACCACCCAAAATATTGTGAATACGAACAACCCGATACCACTTACCATCACAATCGAGCAAGAACCACCTATATTGAGCGTAGGCACAAAACGATAATTCTATAGAAGAGAATCCAACACACACATCCCTTAACCGAGGGATCTTATCTTGCTCGTCAACACGTCCCTTATCTCTCAACGAGATTTACCACATTACCGCCTCGGTGCTTAATTAAATCCAAATCATAAGTATAATTTAACCGAAATTGTACTCTACCACAAATCGACCAAATCTAGGTCCCGACACAATTCTGGACCTACTATGAGCATCATCCGAAAATCTCATACTAAAACCTCCTCGTGCGGGAGTGTAACTCCCCCACTTGGAAACACGTTCCATAACCATATCTTGTACAGTCGTGCAATGCTACCAAGGGTAGACTTTACTAACAATTGGGTTCACATGACCCTTCACCACATATTGCTCCAACCTTGAGCATACAAAGGTTTTGAACCAATCCTTAAACATTTCGAACGAGAAGTTTGCCACAATTTACACAAACTCTATTCTCGCAATCATCCAATTGCTATCGTTTGTCAATTTTCACCTAGTCACTCATGTACCTAAGGGTTTCTCTCCGGTACCCTAAGTACAATGTAACCGCAACACCATCAGAGTCGAACACCACGCTAGTAGGTATGAAAGAGGCACCTAATGTCGCGTCACGTAGACTCCTTCACCAACATACATCGAGATCAAACACTCGAACTTTTTCGGGTTCCATCCACCCGACGAACCTCATGGTTCATCAACTTCAACACGAGAGCAAACACGCTCTAACATTCAAACACCAAAGCCCATTCTCATGGCTTGGTAGAAACATTTCTCAACACTAAGGAATGCGTGGTTGCACCAAGTCTTACGCCCTTCGCCCGACAATCAAAACATAACCATAGGGTACTTTCATTAGGAACGTCACCCATAACAATAACATGCACCACACAATGCATTCAACAAACCCAAACTCAAACGGCACATAATAAATATTCAAAGGACATATTTATTAAAAACGATACGTACCTTAACGTCCCCTTGCGGCATTCGCCGCCGCCAACTCGGGACAATCCGGCTTGCGATGTCCCTCCTTATGACAATAGTAGCACATCCCGTCATCACTTCTCGGCATTGTGCACTCCCATAACTTGTGGCCCATAACACCACAATTGAAACATCTAGGTGCACGAGAATCTATTGTGCCTTTACCCACATTACCCGTACTTACACTTGCACCCTTATTTTTCTTGTTCGAAAACATTGTAGCTTCGGACTTTCGCTTACTAACATCGAAAACACTTGCCTTCGAGACAAATGCCTCAAAACCCTTCGCCATGTCAAACAACTCGTCAAAAGTTTTCACCGAATTCCTACTAATCTTCTCTTGGTAGCGGTCATCCAAGGTTCGATAAAAGTCTTCCTTCAACATGTGATCATTCCCGACATACTCCGGGTAAAATTGGGTCTTCGATAAGAGAACGGATTTGAGAGCGTTCAAATCCATTGACCCTTGCCTCAAAGCACGCAGCTCGTCCTTAATCTTAGAAAGATCGGTCGAAGTTCGATACTCCTTGAAAAATTCCGTCTTAAACTCGTCCCATGTGAACTCCATACATTGTTCCTCACCATAAAGTTGGATTTTCGCATCCCACCACAACTTGGCATCACCCCTTAACATACTACTACCATACCTTGTCTTCTTATTGAGAGGGCACTCACTAGTACGAAAAGCCCCCTCCATATCGGAGATCCATCTAGCACTCTTTAGTGGGTCTCGTGCGCCATCAAAAGTGGGAGGTTGAGCATCCTTGAAATTTTTGTAGTAGAAGTCCCGCTTTTCACATTGTCCTCGTGAAGAACAACCTTAACTTGTTCCTTGATTACATCGACTACTTCCTCGTTAATCGAATTTAGGAACATCTTCCTAACGTCCGCTAGAAATTCCTCCTTTTGACGTTTAAAGATGGCCTCAACCTTGGCCATGAACTCGGAGTCCTCGCCTTGATCTTCGTTATCATGTATGTTCCTTGTCTTCATTCTAAGAAATGAACTCGGTTAGGAACGCAACACGAATAAATTACATACACCTCCACGAACAATATTCATAATCATATAAATATGTCACCGTTCGTACATCCCATCTAGTTCAACACTTGTTGTACATCATGAATCCGCACTAACCAAGATTCACTACTTTAAATAATAAGATGACCGAACAAACCGAGTCATCATGAATCTGCACTAACCGAGATTCACTACCCCAAGGGCGGTAACCCAAAACGCATAAGCGTACACCAAGACTCAAAACTCCAAGAGTCCATCATCCACCTATATGTGAAGTGCTCTCTATAACCGAGAATCGCTTCACCCGACCCGCACCCATCCTACACATACATATGCACATAGGATATTAATACTCACCTTCACGCCTTGATGAATGCTATCAAATAATCCGCAACTCTCCAATGGAATGTACCTATTCCATTATCACAAATACAACAACACACTTAGAGTGGATTTACAAACCAACTCAATTCGACGCTTATTGCAAATTCGACCCAAATGCACTTCCAAGTACAAACCGCGCTCAAACTAACCAATAATTGCTAACACGAGTGAAATAGTCCTAATACACTGAATGAACCCGAACACAAGTGTTAAATACGTGTCTTACCCATTTTGACACCAAAACCCTAATTTTGACCCATTTCAAAATTAGTCAACCAAACACACCCAAAAGTGTTCCAACACCTCCATAGTCACTAAACATAGTGATTAAACTCAAGATCAAAGCTTAAACAAGGCCAAACCGTCAACCAACCCAAAACTCGCCAAGTGACAAGAATAACTAGTCACCATAAACCCACTTCATCATCTAAAAGGGTTTTACAACTAATCAAGCTCAAACCCTAACTTTAAATATCAAATCAAACAAAGAAATTCGGAGTTAGAACTTACCACAACGACCAAAACGTAGCTAGGAACGAGATGAACAACTTTAAAACCCGAGCTTTGGTGAGAATCCATCTCCTTCTTTTCTAAATCAAGCTCTCTCACACTAAAAGTGAGTTTCTCTCACTAGGGTTTGAAGAGAGTATTTGTGTGTGTGAATGAGATCCACAAATGACCAATGGATCAGCTTTGAAGGCTCCAAACCGACACCCAAGTGATTTTACCAAAATGCCCCTTTTTAAAATAAACTAACAGCTGACCCGTCAGTTATGTTGGACGGCGTCCCAAATTCTGGACGACGTCCCACCCTTCTATGCTGGACGGCATCCCCCTTTATGGACGACGTCCCAATCTACTGAAAAGGCTAAAACAGAAACATGATTTTACAACGGTACCCGGACAGGTCTCAACGTGGGTATGACAACAGTTATCAAAGGCAACAACATGGTTGGAGGGGCAACAATCACCCGAATGATTACTAGCATAATCGCAGACCATTAGAAATGCACCCACTAATCATGGCTTTAACAAATATACCAAAAGAAATCTTGTTCACTAAACCAATCAAGGAAACTTTCAACCCTCCAGCGCCTATGGAGGAGAGAGAAGGTCCAAAAAGCGATAGATGGTGTGATTTTTACGAAGCATATGGGAATGACATAGACAATTCCAAGTCTTTAATGAGAGAGATCATTGCTAAGATCAAATATGGTGAACTAAATTATTTGCTACCTAGAAAACAGTACAGGAGAAATGACCCGAACATACATTTTGCATGGAAGGAGAAGTCGAGGCACGATGGGAGGAGAGACTGGAATCGCAGGGAGGAAAGGAAAGATGAAAGGGATCCAACTCTAGAAAGATGCATAAATGTCATTTAGAATGAGGGAGAGGAGCAAGAGTTGAGCGGAGAATGCAGTATGGAAGCATGGATGTATGCTCCTATCATCTTTCACGCAATTCCAAACTGGCGACTGTCAGAGGATCCTATTGTAATCTCTGTAGTAATTGCAAATAAGTTTGTATCTAATATCTATACCGACACTGGCAGTGAAGCAGATCTTTTGTACTTGGATTGTTTCCGATGTTTTCCGTTTAGCATTAAGGATAGGTTACACAACACAAAACTGAAAATTGTTGGCATAACAGGAACATCTGTGAGGGCAATTGGAAAAGTCAAGTTAGATGTCATGCTAGGAACATATCCATTAGTCTGCACAGAAATTGTGGATTTCACAGTGCTGAACGGCAAATCAGGGTTTAATGCCTTGTTGGGACAGAGGAATCTACGTAAATTTGATGCTATCTCTTCAACACCACATGCAGAATTGCGTTTCCCTACCCCCAATGGCATAGCAGTGGTGCATTCTGAATATGTTGGGCTAACAAGAGAGCGATCTGTCATTTATGAAGCAGACAGGGATATGTTCAAAGGAGGAGTTTCAAGACAGTTGTTTAACATAAATGAAGTAAATGGATACTTCAAAGTATCCAACATGATGAAGCATTAACAAAACAATGGAGAACGCTGCACGAAAAGCATAATGTTCACATATGTAGTGTAGTGCATTAGCTAAATATGTTCATTACTATCATTCAAATAAGCACAATGCAAATTTTTGTAGTTTTCTGGATAGAGTTGATCACTCTATCCCTACGAAAATATTGAACAAATATTTGTACGTGCAACATATTATTCTTAATGAAATCTTATTTTTTTGCTTATGCAAAGTGCTACACATCACGAATGTAAAATAGTGCATTCATATAATCCTACCCACAAAAGGTAAATCATTTTTATGCTCCTGATGGTAGAAGCTCTTGTATCAACATTTAAGATACAAGAGATCGGTTAGTGTAAGCATAGACTTCACTAGAAAGGACCGAGGCAAAAATACAAAATCTATTAAATGTCATGACATATACAATGGTTTGTCTCAATTGCATAAGTCCATTCTTTACAAAAAGCAGAAAAAGCTCTGTCAAAACATCAAAGTACAAATTCATTTTTAAAGCCGCACAATGCCTAAGCGCAAAACACTATACGCAGTACGAATCATTGAGCATTCTTCTAAAGCAATAAGTAATTGATATAAAAACATATTGCGCAAAATCAACTATTTTTTGACTCATTCACAAATTTATAATAAGCATGAGTCCGCAATATTGGCAAACAATCATTTTTTGACTTACAAAATTTTGACTTCAAAAAGATAACAAAATTTTACATGCAACAAAGTGTTACATACAATGCGGAGGACGGATAACATTAGAATTTGTCCATCATAAAAGCAACACAGACAACAACAAGACAAATGTGTTTCCCAACAAAGTTAGCATAATATAAGCAATATTACACACTGAACAACATAGTATAATATAGTAACTGTTACAATTAAACATAAATGTAATATCAGTCAATAGCATGTATCAAAATAATTATTACAGACATTGTTCAAATTATTTTCAAATCATACTGGCACATCCAGTATTTATTTCACGGTAGCCCCTTCTTTATTACAAATCTCCTCTACCGACAAAACTTTCAATGCAGACACAACATCTCTTGCAGCTTCATACCGTGCTGTGGCATCAGGGTTAATGAATTTTACAATTTCATTATGTAGAGGATCGGGCTTATTGGAAATGAGGTTGATCATCTTCTCAATAACTTCAGTAACGTTCTTGCAGCTTCAACCATTTCTGAATCCAACACCCTCTACATCAGGGTAGGAATACCATTTTTTCAATTCAACAAAATTCTTCTCAGCAGCAGCAGCAAAAGTAGCTTTTTCTTCAGCCTCACGACTTTTTTCTTCAAGAGCTTTTTTCAACGCCTCAACCTCTTTCAACAAATTATCTTTCTCCGTCCTCAGCTCCACGCAAGAACCCTCGACATCCTTCAAGGCCTCCTCCTTCTTCTGCACAAGATCAGAAGCAGTAGCCCATTTCTTGTGCACCTCCCGCACTTCTATTTCCAACTTCTTTACCTTTACTGCATTCCTAGTAGCATTAGTAACAATAGAGTCTTGGGCCTGTTACATTTTGAGGCTGTGCAACACATGCTGGGTGTGAAACACAAGAGAAGCAACAGTGGATTGAAGGCTCTGATTCAATGTCAGAGTGGAAAGTGATGAAGAAAGATCAGCAATTGAGTTTGTCTGCACAGAACCTTATAATTTACAGCATAAGTATAACTAGCAGTTCATTAATAGCAAAGGACTCAATTTTCAATAAGTGGTTTCCTTCAGAAAATCAACAAAATTGTCAGACTTATTGCAAGGATCCTCGATAAATGTTTTCAATCCGGCCAGCTGCATGGAGGGTGAAGGAAGAGAAGAAGAAGAAGATTGGGTTATGCCCTGACCCTTTGAGAAGAAAAGTGGAGAGTAAGGAGTTCTCTCAATAATATCTTCATCATCATCTTCATCATCATCATCATCATCATCATCATCATCATCATTATCATCATCATCATCATCATCATCATCATCATCATCATCATCATTACCATCAACGTTAGCTTTTTCATCATTGTCATCTGGAAGAATAAGTCCTGATCAATAAAACAAAATATAAGCATAATGGCAAGTTGACAGTTTACAACAACAAATAAACAGAATACATAATTATTTGCTTTTTGGGTGGTGCAGAATTATCCACCGGGTGTTTTCCTTCATGCTTTGAGCGTTTAGCCGATTTTTTGGATGCATAAGGAGAGGGGGTAACGTCCAAAATTTCAACTTCAGGGGAGGGTTGTTCAGCGCCACCACCCTCCGTTGTCCGTTCAGGACTCTTTAGTTGTTCCTCAAATTCAGCAACTTTTTCTTTGTCCGCCTCAAGCTCCTCAGCCGTCTTGGGACGTTCTTCAACAACAATGTCATCAAGGGTATGCTGACTGAATGTTTCAAACACCTTCATCTCTTCTTCTGCATAAACAGTGTAGGAAAACACAACAATAGCATACATAAGAGACATATATGCATAATAGTAACACATTAAAGCATAGCATACTAATAAAGGAGCCTACCATGGCCTTTCAACCGAAGTTTCAGCATATACCCAGTACGCCAGTTGCAACTCATGCCACGAAGAACTAAAATCGCTTCCATATCAACGTATGATCTCTGAGGAAGTTTCAACACTTTTAGTGATTCCACCATCTCTTTACCTCCTTCCCGCAATGCGATAGCCTTGCTGACACCAATTTTGTTTTTGGACCACTTGCGAACACCAGCCCATCGTCTTTGAACAATTGTTTCGTCAACATAAAAAATGGTTCTTTCTAGAACTTTAAAGTTGACTCTTTATCACCCATAAAACTTTTCCCCTTTTTGCAGTCAAAAGTGTACGAAAATTGGCTAACCAGTGGAGTTCGAAATAACACATGAAGAATATATACATTGGGTTTCCTATTTAAACAGTTAACATACATTTCAAATAAAATGACCATTTGAAGATCAAAGGGGTGTTTTTGACTAAGACCAATCCCGTAATGAGCAAGAACTTTTTTGTAAAAAAAGAAGAATGGGGAATACGAAGGTTTTCTACAGTGATTTGTAATTTATATAGTGTAATCATCTTTGGGGGGGGGGTGGTTGGCTCTATCAGAAGGAGAAGGAACGATTGGATTCAAACGACTTAAGTTCTTATATGTTATGCACAATTCATCTAATTCTGATTCTGTCATGCTAGTCTTAATGGTACTAACATCACGATTGTCCTTTTGAGAAAACGTACTGGTTGATTCGGCCATGGTAGCAAATAAAAAAAAGCAGAAACAGAGAAGAAATAGGACGAATACTAACTTTTCAGATGTTTTACTGATAAAACCCCAGATTTGCTTGAACAAGTGAATCCTTTGAAGAGTTTTGAAGTTTTGGAAAAAGGAAAATGAAAGTTTTGACAAAGTATTTATAGGCAAAGGGGAAGTTAGAAGGGTGTGTTTGATCGAGACACGTGTAAGGATCAGATCAATTGGGGGTCAGTTTTCAAATTCAAAAATTATTAAATTAAATATTTAAATAAAAATTGGAAATTTTGGTGGCAAAATCATCATTTGGGGTTACATCGAGTTAGATAGCAGACGGCTACAGCAGGTTTATGTTTTTGATGAAAAATGCACTTCTTATTTTTTATAGTTTAATGACTTTATTTTTTACAAAAATAGAGACATTAAACTGGGGGGACTTAACGGTGTATCCTAGGGTATACACACATAAAATCATCGTTTTTGCACAAAAGAAAGGCTCGAAAGGGATAAAAGACAACAATTATAACGGTTTTTGTTACTAGCCGTTCAACACTCAACCAGGTCGCCCAACGTCATGCGTAAGTCCTGTAGGCAGCTTCTATGCTTAAGCCCTTGAATAGGCACGTGAGCGACACACAACCACGTCAACCCACACCAAAGTCGGTTGCGGATATTTCTCATAACCAAATTAATCAGCATCTAACACGTGTTCTCGAAAATTTTAGACATTCTACGCCTATAAATAGACCCCCTGGGTCACCACATTTAACAGTTCAGTTTAGCAACCGAGTACACTTTCTCTCTCACACGGTACTTTCTCACTCTAGAACTTTGCCGCTTAGCAACCGAACGCTAGACGGACCACTTCTCAGTTTGATCTAAAGACTGACAAGGCCACCCCACAGAGATCTCGTCCGTGTTCCGGGTCTGCAGGGATCTTATCCCGAGGGCAAACATCAGTCGGCAACACACCTCTCCACGCTAGGCAGTTCTAGTATTGTACTGGTAGACGGAAAATAGTACCAACATGAAGAAAAGAAAAAAAACTGCTTCTGTTCAACGTTGTGCACTTGACTCCGACGACCGATGCCGTTTTAACGTCGGTCCGGAGTCGCCACCTCCACCGTCCAAACGTTAAAATTGCAAAACGGTGATTTTGCACCACGACTCTGTGTGCTCTAACACCGTTTGTTATGGGAGATCCTCACACGACCTTTTAGTCAGTAGACACCTTTTATGGTTAACTTATGCTACTTCCGTCTCATATTGATACTTCAGTATTTCATTTTAGAATGTTCCAAATTAATAGTTCACTTATATATATACATATATATATACATATATATATATACATATATATATATATATACATATATATATGTATATGTATATATATATATATATGTATATATATATATGTATATATATAGTATTATTAAAATAGAAAGAAAAAGTAAGGGTAAGAAAATAAACAAAAAGTACAATACTTTTATAACATTTCCTTAAACTGTGTGTTTTTGTCTGTGAACTATTAATATGGGATGGAGGGACTATTCTACTTCTATTTATTTAGAATAATATAACTTCAGCCTGCTAAATTAACCTAAAAGTATAATTGTAAGTTTATAATAAAAAAGTGTGTATAAATTAAAAATTGGTTTGTGTGAGTTACTTTCTATTTGTTATAGTGTTGTGACGTGTCGTGTTGTGGGATTAATTTATGTTGACGTGGTATTGTTGTGGAATTGAGGGACAAATATTGTAAATGTTGTGTTGTGGGTGAAGTGGTAAAATATAATTGATGTTGAGTTAATAAAAAAATAAAAGGAAAATTAACTGGCTAATCAGAATACTCCATTCTCATTGTCATTTTTGTGATCCGCCCCACAACAACCACAACTATGGCATTGACAACGCCTGCACAGAGGCTGTTGTCATTGTTGTAGCTAAATAATTACCATCGTTGTGGCCCCATAAGACTAGTCACTATGCATGAACAACGATGCATAGTTGTCATTGGCATCGTTGTCATAGTTGTGGGGCGGACCACGATGTTTACAACGAGAAGGAATAATTTTCATTGGCTAACATCTTTTCTTCTTTTTTATTTCTTTATTTACCCAATATCAATTGTATTTTACCATATTACTCAGAACACTTACAACACCACAACACAACATTTACCAAAGCGCCCCTGCATTTCACAACAATCTCACGCCAGCATAAATCACTGTCACAATACCACAACACCACAACATTCCCATTTACCATAACAAATAGTCTAACAACTAGTCTAAGACTATTAACCCTGTTTGTGACGTCACATACAAATAGTGCAATTTTTTCTCAAAAATTAAAAACTACATGTGACGTGGCAAGGTCAGGTTTTGACCTTCATTAATTCAAATGTCACATTTTTGTGTCAAATTTTTGTAGGGTCTGCCAGTTTTTGATTTTTTTTTCTCCGAATGAATATAGTAAGGAAATACATTACATAAAAAAATACATATTAAATATAAAAAGACATTAAATTAATTTTCATTGAAATTTAACGATTAGATAAAATTTAATGATTACATATAATTAGAAATATAAAATAAACTAAACATCTTAAAACTAGAGATTACACAATAAAAACTTATGCATAGTGCGAAAATGTTAATGCAAGGTTTCAAATATGTTCGATTAGATCCTCGGTAAGTTGGTCGTGCCCTGCCCTATCTCTTATTTCTCTTATGATCGTGTCTTGATCTCGTCCTCCATTTCTTATACGTTCGGGACGATTCTCCATATCCTCAGTAATAAAATCTCCTCCTAGTGCAAATCCATTATCTTCTATCATGGTATTATGTAATATGACAACAATCCATTACTCTTCACATCCTGTTACTGACATAGTGCGTGCAACTAGTCATAAAATATGAAATCGACCTTGAAGAACCCCAAATGCTCTCTCTACATCTTTTCGGGCACTAGCTTGAAATCTTGAGAACTTAATCCTTGGCTTATCTATGCACCACGATCCTTTGAATAGAGTCGCCGGATTTATACCATCGATAAGGTAATAATCTTTGGAGTACTGATGACCATTTACCTTAAATGGTGCGGATGGAGCCGTCCCGTTCTTAAGTTTATCAAATATAGTGGATTGATTCAAATTTTTTTTATCTTCATTGGAACCCGCTATCCCACAAAAAACATGTCAAATCCACAAGTCCTATGAAGTCACTGCTCAAGTATAATTGTTGGTTTCTTGTGATCACCCCGAGTGTATTGTCATTTCAGATAACACCCCGCCAAATTCCCATCTGACGGTGCGTTAATCATCAGGTCCCACAATAACAGTTACGCCCTCTAAATGAGACGTTTTCCAAAAGTATTTGCATTTATTGATAAAAGTTTGACTTAACTCATTAGTCTTCACCAGTAACAAAATACCGAAAGTACCGTAGTAATTACGTAACAGTGCTTGATAAAATATACAGTTTAAAATGTGAATAATAAAAGTAGAGTCTTTAAATAAACATGAAGAACTCCACACATATGCCATGCACCACTAGATACATCGGAAGCTATTCGTCTATGGACCTGAGATAAAACATGCAAAACGGTAAGCAAATGATGTTGAGTGAATCTATAGGTTTAAGTTTTTCAGTAAAAAGTATTAGACCACAAGATTTTGTACAAAACATTGTAAAAGTATATACAATCTAATGAGCAATTGATTATAAAGTTTTAACACCACGAATAGTCTATGACTACGCGATTTCCTTTACCCTATCAAAGTATACACTTGATCATGTGTACAAGTTTATGAAGTAATAAGCACCACCGTATGTAGCGGTGAGGCTGTCAAACCTAACGGATCCGTTCCTATGATTCGAGCTTACGTAAGTAATTAAGATATTCAAGCTAAGGGCTTTTTGATCATACTCATATGTATATGAGTTTAGTACTCATGTCTAAATTGTAAAACAGTTTAAGAAACAACATGTATCTCATCTCAAAAAGAAAAGTTTGTATGGGACTGTAGACTCACCTTGAGTGCTCAACAAGTAGCGCAGTAATCACAATTAAAGAGGATGGTTACACCCGTGTAAAGCAACCTAGATACATATATAGGTTATCATATAAATATATTCCAAATAGTAGTTGATTCATAATATTAGTTGTCCTATTGCTCAGACCAACTCGATTAAGTAGCAAAAGTCAACACAAAGTCAACAAGTTCATGCAAGTCAATAAAAGTCAAACTTGATCAATGATGGTCAACCTAAGTCAAAAACATCAGTAGATCATGTTATATAAGTCATGGAGTCAAACCCAAGTGAATATATAAGTTTCAGACCTCAGTTTATCGCTACAGTGTTTCTAGCGTACTAGTCATGTAGTTTAATGGTAACGGTACACAAACAATTGTACATAAGCCAAAATGTATACAACCTGGAAATATGGAACTTGGTACATGTTTAGGTCATTAATTACCTTTTAAAAATGTAAGCCATCATGTCATATCATTTATAGATTTGTGTATGTAGTTCAATTTGCATACAACAATTTCTGCTCGCGCATCAGTTTTTAAACATTTATCATTTATTCTAGAAAATTGAAAAAGACATAACACTAGTGGGAGGTGATCACAAACATCTCAAATTATAAGTTTTAAAAAGGGATAAGCTTTTGGTTTAGCCAATTCTTACAGTTTTGCAATTAAAATCTGGTATTATGATTTGGACAGATGTTAGACATAGCGTTTTACGACTCATATAGCACACACAAGAATAAGGTTTTACATGTTGACATACAAATGTAATTTTCTTATTAACATACAAATATTATCATATCAGAAGTCAAAGTCTCAAAACATTACACATTTCATGTTATGCCAAATCTTGTCCACTCAGGACAGATTGGATCCCATTTAGGTGGTCATTTTCGGAAGCATATATCTCAACATCTAGGAACATTTATGAAGAAATATTTACATGAAAAGTCAAGTAATAAAACCAAATTTTCCATATCTCAAAGTGCATATGTTCCAGAAATCAAAGCCTTTAGACATACAAGTTTGTTTAAAGTTACAAACAACAACTGTTGTCACGAATAATCAATTGAGCATAAAATGAGTTTTAAGAATTCAATTCATGTGATATTTTAGTATAAATAGTGTAATTTTTCAATAGCTATCAGATGGTAATCAACTCATGTTCCATATCATAACACAATTTGCCCAGATTTCAGATTTATGCAATAAACAAGTCGAAAATTCAACTAGTCATAACGGGAGCATATCACAACGAAAATTCATGATTCTTGAGCCTAAAATTAATAGTTTTTTGAGATCTTTTCAATTATGCAGCAATATCTTACAAATTATAAGTTCAAGTTTCTGTTAAGTTAAGTTTCAAATTCGGGATTCAATACAAACATGTCAATCGAGCAATCTAACGAATGTAATCAAGCATAAAGACATATACATGAGTAATAGACACTTATAACATACGTAGTCATAAAAAATATGAACTTTAAGAATTAGGGTTACATGTTTTATACGTCAAATAATCAAATTGATTATACCAATGTGTAGAGGATGATGTAAACAACAACTTTGATCAAAGAAGCAAGTGTTAATTTTTAGTAATTGATGGTGTTAGGTTGTTGCTGTGGTCGACAATGGGAGGATCCAGAAAGAAGAAAACAATCGACTGCTTTAGGTTTAGGGATAAAGATGCAGTAGTTTACTATTTAGTTAAATTATTTTAGGGCCTAAAACACTACTAAACACAAGCATGGGCCAAAACAATCCAATAAAAGGGTGGGGGTTCGACTTAATGGCCTAATGGGAGTATTCCCGTGCTCGTTTTGCTTGCTAGTTTGCGACGTGTGGCTCGTTTCTAGTTGTCGTTAACTGAAATTGAATTCCTGGAACGTTAACCGGAGGTTTAAACAAATCCACAAAGTTTAATTTATTAAAATAATTAATAATTAATTATATTTCTCTAAGTTAATAATTATTAAAATAATTATTAATATTTACTTCAAGCGTTTAGTCAATCCGAAAAACATCTTTTGCAGTTATCAAAACCGTATCGTTTTCTTCGTATTTCAATATTCGAAATAGGTTATTCAATTAATATCCGACCCTATTGATTATAGTAACCCTCAAAGGATTAAATATGCATTTATTACGCTAAACACATAAAATTCAAATAATCACCGTTAAGATTATCTAAAAGAAAGTTAAATAGAATTAACGGAAAAAATAGGGTTGTTACATTTCAAAGCAACGGGACAATTTCTCCACTCCCATTGTATACAATCGATACTCCCGGGCATACTCTTGAGACCATGTTTCTCATCATGTGCACCATATAATCGTGCAACATCATGTGCGTTGGGAGTTCTCATGTATTCACTTTTATATAAAGTGATGGCACATTTACAAAAGTTGTCTAGACATAGTATTGATGATAACTTACTCATTTGTAAAAATTCATTGAACATATCAGCAGCGGTTCCATACGCCTATTGGCGTAAAATCGAAGTACATTTTGTAAAGTAGTAAACGTCCGCCTATCGATAGCATCATAACGTTCCGTAAAATAACTAACATGCTCGAAAATATCATTACTAGAGAAATTAGTTATACCTTGCGCTATTCGGAGGAATAACTGACATCACATAAAAAACGCCTTTTAAATCTTGCGGGCGGATACTTTGGCGCCTCACTAAAATAATCATCCTATAACTGTTGTGCGGTGACCTCACGCTCTCTCACATTGTAACCTCGAACTCTTGGAACACGCGGCTCGGGCTCAGATTTTTCTTCTAATTTTTGAATAAGATGAACAACAAATAGGAATCGAAATTATTAAAACTAGAATGTATAAAAAAGAGAGAAAATTTATGTTTTGGTGTGTTAAAATGAAGTGTGAAAAGAGGTTTAAATAGTTAAAAATATTAGGTTTAAAAAGAAAAAAATTTAAGCGGCTATAAAGCCGTTGCCAACAGCCAGAATGGCTCAACCATTCAGGAAGCTCCATGCGTGCATGACAGGTTGTCTCCTAGGCGTCCTAGGCATCATGGGGCGTCAAATCTGGCCAGGTTGTCTAACTGATGGGTTTTGACGCTCGGTTAATGGAAGTCTAATAGATTCGTCAATTCAGAGTTACCATTTATACTAATTAATAAATCTATAATCTAAAAACCGCAATCAAATGTCACAAAGTGTATATATATATATATATATATATATATATATATATATATATATATATATATATATATATATATATATATATATATATATATATATATATATATATATATATATATATATATAATTTACTGAAATGTACAATAGAAAAAACTAAATAGAATTGTATATTATCACTATTAGGAAATGCAAATTGTATCGCAGAAAGCCACGAAACATGTTCAAAGCTATCACCTGCTTCTGTCTCTTCAAGCACTTCCCCTATAAATTCTTGGGTGGACCTCGAATGTTCATCATGGTTATTGCATCTTTTACGACGGATAGCAGCCTAGAGAACACGTGTGCAACCTGGAATGTTGTATAGTATTACATTTGATTCGTGCGGCTCAAAACCTTGCAGAAATTGACGTGACTGGGGAGGTGACATGGGTGATATTGAGAAGCATTGCAAGGGGTACCAAACAATTATGACTCGTTTAAATCAGCAAGAAATGCTCAATCATCTTCCGTTTTTAGTGTGTGTTTTTAATTATATTCAAATCAAATCTAATATGGGTCTGGTTCTACATATGACACTCTTTTTAAAGAGAGAAAATATGATATTGAAAATCCGGAAAATCATGAAAATGTCATTAAATCCAATCTTGAACATCCGATCTTATCCGAGGCATCACGCACCACACATGGACCAACAAGCACGTCACATGTTGCGTGATTCGATGATGTATGAGTGTAGTCGGTAAAACCAGCATCGATGCTCGGTAATACGCACCACGCACGGACCTGCACGCACCGTGCGTGGTTCGTGGACAGGGGCATAATGACAATTACGAAAATTCAAAAGCATATCGTTAAACACTTTGCGATTTAAGAGCGTATTGACCAATTTCCCAATATTTTATCATTCGAATAATCTAAACAATCAAAATTGTTATTTAATATACAAATATAACCATATATAAATGTTATTAATAAGTTTTCGTTTTTTCGCCAAGAAAAAAATAACTAGTCGCACGAGGTCTCCAAATTGACCGTGCAAATTACCAAATATCTTGATAGGAGCCCTTGTAGAATATCAAACTCATTACAAAGATCAACTATCTCATTTACAATCTAGAAAAACCAGGTGGCTTCTAGCCACGAGGCTTTAAAAAGGTGAACTATCACCTGTAAGATTGTAAGATCACAATAGAAACAGCTTTTAACTACTCAAGAACAATATGCATACAATTACATAACCAAATACACCGTAACCGTAATTTGGGTGACAAATGAGAGCATTCGATTTCGATATCGTCGATAACAAAAAAGAACATTTCTTTCATTTTTTTTGGCATATTGTTGATTGACATTTGGCGATCTACAAGCTTTCTTGCTGCAGATGCATTTTCCTGGGGTCCCACACCTAACCTTCATGCCTTCATTTTCAAATTGATCAATGAACAACAGTGTGACCATTCAACCTAATGCTCCACCAGTGTCTCTGACCAAAGTGTGCTCCTGTATATTAACCATAATACCACGATTCAACCCGCGGAGGTGGAAATTTAAAAGAGTCAAGCGACTTGTTTTGAGAAACGTCTTTTGAATGACTGAGGGAGATGGGATGCTACTGCTGGTTGCTGTGTAAAGCTTACATGGGACACATTTGGAACTGAAACTAAATTGGGCTTTTCAACTACGATTGAAGATTTCATTTGGGTCGATCGGTTAAAAGGTTCGGGTAACATCTCCTCTGGAACATCACATCTTGAGTAAGATTAAATGTCAGACTGGGTCAACACCGAACATAATCTGTCCATTTTTGAATTTAATAAATCAGTTTAGTTAGTTAACATACATTAAAGTATCCTATTAATAATCTAATACTTAATTAAAGCAATTGAAGAGGCTATAGACAGCAAAAATATGCTTTGGGAAACTCTCGACCAGTTTAAACCATATGAACCCTTATCATTTAAAGTAAACTTTTTAACTTTGCAAATTCTACTCGTTAACGATGGAACATAACCCAAATGAACGGGTCAAAATCTCCACTTGTAAAGTCAATCAATAATTAGCTATGATTACCTTTTTTTTTTTTTTTTTAACAACGATTGAGATCACCCGAGGGGACTAAACCACCCGTTGCGATCATCTCTCGTTTCGACTATGCCGATGCAGCGATAATAACCCCGCCCCCATCGCTGCCCGGGAGGAAACCTTGAAACTGATCCAAGGGCACGGCCAAGTAAAACCTCCATCCCCTTTACCCCCAAACAATATGGGAAATTTGCCATGAGTGGATACTTTATGGCAGAGATGAAATTGTGTTTTTAATATGTAGCCAACGGGGGTCGAACTCCTGACATCCCCTAAAGGAGGCAGACCACCAACCGCTGGACCACATCACAACTTCATTAGCTATGATTACCTTGAGTGTCGGAGCATAGCATTTTCAGTGCTGACATCTGTATACATGTCACCATTGGCTGATAGGCTACAGGATATCCCCTAGCAGTGGCGGAATTAGGAATTTTTTTCACCGAGAGCGAATTTTTTTTAAAAACGTTCACATTCACTGTAATTTTTTTTCTTCCATGGAAATACAAACTTTTGGGTTGGGTGCAAAATCTGGAAGGTTGGGGGCAAAATCTGGAGGCTTTTGGGCAAAATATGGAGGTTTTTCGAGGCAAAATCAAATTTTAACTCTGAAAATTTCAAATATACTAGGGCCAAATCAAAAAACCAAAATTTTAACACTAAAAGTTTCAAATCAATGGGGCAGGTGCCCCCTTCCCCCTATGTAGTTTCGCCCATGTCCATTAGTATGTACAACTGCACACATCGGTGATCAAACCTAAAATGGTTTGTTAGAGATTCGAGTGCTTAATTTGAAAAGGTGATTGAGTGATTGTTTTAACTCCGACAATCGTGTGAACCCGATCGGAATCTGAGAATTCGCGAGGGCCTGAAACAATCAATCGGATTAATCTATCCAATTGGATTGAATAGATTAATATCTAAGAGGGTTGAACTCCGGTGGTTAACTGGAATTCAATCGAGGTGTAATTGATAGTAGTTGTCTAATGTAATTTTAGCAGAGTAACATTGTTATTCTCGTTGTAAAAAAATTGTTTTGTAATGGATGATCCATGGGGTGTATTTATAGGCGCCGAAAGTTTGTTAGAGGGAATGATACGTGGCATCTGTCCCTTTCATGGTTGTAACAAACTTTTCTAAAATCACGGGCTGACGTGGCATGGACACACCACTCTACACCACTCATGTGTTATGGCCAAGATATTCTGATGTTCGTGTGTAGGCCACCTCGTAGCCTATGCGTTATTTAATGATTTATGTGACGACAACCTTAAGTCTTTTTAAGTATTTTTTCACAGTGTCCTTTGTCCGGATAATCTTCTAGACGACATGTCGTAGCTATGTTTGACTTATGTGTGAATAGTCTTAAACTCTAAATTGTTTCTTCACGGTATCCTCCGTCCGGGTAATCTTCTAGACGGCATGTACGTCATAGCTATGTTTGACTAATGTGTGAACACAACCTAAAATCCTTGTGTTTCTTCACGGTATCCTCCGTCCGGATAATCTTATAGACGGCGTATTTGTTGCGGCTTTGTTTGATACTATATGTTCGGTTAACTTTTAGATGGCTCGTTCCTTCTACCCGGTAGACGGTTTCAGTACCGCTTATTTATCTTGTGCTCTTCTTTCCGTCCCGGATCTTGCTTTTAGCCGGTGACAGCTTCTTTATTTACAAGTCTAAGAGGATTTTGTTTGTCTAAATGTATATAAGTTTTACAAATAAGACTATATGATACGGATACGTGTATCATCAATCAGCATCAATAAATCAGCCACCACATATTTAACCATTTACTTAAGTAATTGACATAAGTTTCTACTTGGTGACTATGTTTAAGGAATCATGAGAATTATGTATACATCAGATTATGTACAAACTACTAGGGGGACATTACAGAGTATGAACAGGTCATAATGAATTTTAGATCAACTACAACAGCAGCTGCAAGTCGATAGGCACAACAGATTTTGTATCACAGCATTACATTCCTGCTGCAGTAACAAGAAGTATACAGAGAAACATAAGATGGAGTGAGAAGCACGTACATGAAAAGATCAAGGAAGCGGATATATGTAAATATCAACAAACAATTTTAGAGTATTGGCAAAAGAAAGATTGACTGCTTACAATGCTTGCTATTTTGACATATAAATGAACTGGTTATTTCTAGATCAAAAGATTCGTTTTATCAAAAATGTCGAGTCAAACGTATACAAAATCATACTAGAGGCTGCAGATTTTAATACATCTCTGTGAAATTTTTGTGAGTTGAACCCATTTAGGTTGTGTTGTTTGCAAACAAAACTGAATATACTTGTAACATGTGATTAACACACAAACTAGTTTAAGCAGTAACAATCCATAAGGATTCATGAAACCATTTGAGCCTCAACAACAAAAACACATTCATCAGATACACAAATATCTTGAACAAGTTAATTGTGTTCTTTTATACGTTAATAGATTAAGCCATTATGATTTATTCAGTAGTTCACCGTTTTAACATGTTCGTTTGTGAGTTGTAAGGTCAGATTTTGGCACTTACACCTTACCACACTATTCGCATCTCTCCCTCCAAAAAGCTAGAGAAGCCCACACATCTTGTATATGGCGTTCCGGGGACGTTTCGGGTAACAATTTGCAGGTGGTAGTGGATGAATGAATTTTGTAACCACTACAAGATCTCTTCAGAAACTAACATTGCATATGCATCATTTGTGGTGCCTACAGGCTACAGGTTACACCACAAAAACAATAACTAGCATTAGATTTGGCAATTTCTCTTGTGAATTGGTCAATTTGGCAATGTTTCACCACAAATCTATCAAGAGCAACTTTTGATTAAAAAAAAAGGGTGAAACGGGTTGAAATTTCCCGAAATAGTCAAAAACAAAGATTATTAGTGTCATTTTTCTATTCATACATCATCTAGTAAAAAAAACTTATAAAATCTTTTGTTTATGATCAGGGAGTACATTACTAAAATGATTCATTATCTGTACACATTATGTTAATGTTTGATTGCATCTTTTTATAAAAAAAATTGTTATTATTATTTTAGATTGCAGCTTCAATGAAATAATTCAACAAAAAATCTTACCTAGTTAGTTCATTTCATCTTATTATATTATAATAATACTACTGATAAACAAAACAACAGTAACCAAATTTAAAATGCAGAAATAGAGAAATGCACACCTTCATTGTAACGCATAGTGTATGCTGATGTAGGTAACCTCAAAACATATATTGGTTCCAAGAAGTATCTTTCAGATGATGATGTTGGGGATATGAGAGATGAGGGGCCAGTAGTTGTTGTGGCTTCCTCCTATTCTACTTTTACTTTTACTACACCTTTCTTTCAGCTTTGGGCAATCAATTATTGTCAAACTGAGAAGTGAAGGCAACAACATTTCTGGGAGATCTTTCATCTTTGGGCACTTGGAAAATGATAGATGTTGCAGGGAGGTAAGGTGTTCCAGTCCCGTCGAAATCGTTTCCAATCCCTTAAAATCCCACAATCTGAGAATAGTAAGAGATGATGGAAGAAGACTAGACAATGAACAATCACTGTTCACGTCATTTTCCGACGATCCCCCATCTAAAATCATGTCAACAAGTGAAGGTGGGAAATTCTGTGGGCCCCACTCTGATATGGGTTTTTTTAACCCACCTACTCTTAAGAATACCAAATTCGGAGGCCAAAGCCCACGAGGAAATGAACCATCCATTCTTGGACAGTTGGCTATTGACAGATTTGTTAACGAGGTGAGATCCGGCAATTGCTGATCAGGAAATGATTCCAGACTTTGACAATCACTTATTATTAAACTGGTGAGATGAACAAAGCAATTCAATTCAAGGATGAATCTCAGATTTGGCATATCAAATATACTTAAATCTTGAAGCAATGGCATGCCTCTGTTGTTGCTGTTGATAATCTGGCTCTTTCCTTCACTTTCAAAATAACAAAGTGACTTGAGCTTATGTCCTCCTCCTTTTGAAAACGATACATCTCTTACACATGAAATAGTCAACGTCTCAATGTTGTTTGGACAATTGCAATTCTTCATATTCTTACAATATCTTATGTCTAAAATCCTAAGAGATGTGAGGAGGAGGAGATTGCTTCCACTCTTATCATCATCATCACCCTCTCTCTCTCCAAGACTCACCAAATTGTCACAATCAGTTACACCCAAATTCCTTAAACGCACAAAAACTGTACTTGCATTTTCTTCTGATTCCCACAAGTATCTTATCTCATGACATCCTTGTATGCTTAATTTTTCAACTGCCCTGAGATGCCTACAAACACCTCTCCACACCTCATCAGTAAGACCTGAAATACGATTTAGTTCTAACTCGGTGATCGATGAAGCTACACGAACCAAACTTGTCAACACATTGTGACCACACGCCCTTATTTCAAGTTGTCTTAGTGAAGGTAGTGCTTTGAGTGAAACTTTGACCAGAGGACACCTTCCTATAACAAGCTTCTCAAGGCACGGAAACACATCCCCACAATTGATTGACCATGACTCCCACCCCTTCATATTTTCAAAACGTAGAACTTTAAGTGATGTGAATGATACACCAGTTGTACCAGTAAACTCTGTACCTACATTCTTCACCTCATCCATGCCTTCAATAAACAACTCCTCAAGTGACACTAGCTGCCCAAGTGGCGGTAAACGTGTACACTTTTTACAGCCACGTATCTCTACATGTGACAACCTAACAAAAGAGGGATCCACAACCCAATTTGGAAGCTCGTTTCCTCCATATGACACTATTTTTAGTTTTTTTAAAGTATCACTGTGAGGTCTCAGCTCTTCTAAGACATCCTTTTCAAGCTGTTCCTTACGAAGACCATCAAACACATCACTCCATTTCAATTCTAACTCGCTAATCCTCTTCTGCGAAAAGTTTGCCTCTCGTACATCAATTGCATTTTGCACTTCATTCAACCCTTCAATGGAAAGTTCCCCGCATAATTTATTTAATTCTTTCAGCTCGGTTATTCCAAATCTGTTTTCACCACCAATAATGATTTTGGAAAGTGTTTGCAGGCTTTCTAACTTACCGATCCCTAAGGGCATCTTATTCAAACTGTGAGTTTCCCTGATGTCAAAGTGGCGCAGATTCTTAAGATTTGAGAAGTTACTAGGCAACTCAGCTAAATTTCTACAGCCAAACAGGATAAGTGTCTGTAAATTATAGAGATTGCAAACATTTTCTGGTAGTTGTTTGATACAAGTTCGAGATAAATTGAGATACCTCAAGTGACTCAAACTACCAATGGTATCTGGTACCTCACGTATCTCAAAGTTACTTAAATTGAGAACCCTTAACAATGGTAGCTTTGGAAGTAAGTCAACCAGAATCCTATGAGATAAGTAGAAGCTTTTCCACTTATCTATCACCCCAACCGACGTTGCCAAGAATGTTCTCAAACTTGTAGCTCTCTCGAACGCCTCAAACTTATTATAGGCTTCATATTGCTCACGAACAAATGACATATGGCGATACTTTTTCAATGCTTCACTCCCTTTATCCATCTCCATCACATTTTCTAACCTAACAAAAAAGTCACCGGCAATTGATGTCCCCAAGTCATTTATCAAGTCATGCATCACAAACAGTGCTCTGTTCTCATTTGGCGCACATTGAAAAAACGATCTTGACAACAACTCTTCAAAACATTCATAACCAAAGCATTCTTCTGTTGACTTGTTTAGAGTCGAATGGTGCAAAAATCCTTCTGCCATCCACAAAAGAACCAACTCCCGCTTATAAAATATATAGTCCTTGGGGAAAAAAGAGCAATATGCAAACAAGCGCTTCAAACACGCAGAAAGATCATTGTAGCTTAATCTAAGGGCAGGAAGTATCTCACCTCCTTCTTTTAGTCTCCATATCTCATTATTCGACACTTCCTTCCAATAATATTCTTCCTTTTCTTTGGTCCTCAATAACCTCCCAAGTGCTATCAAAGCCAAAGGCAATCCGCCACATTTTTTCACAAGATCTTCACCATGTGGTTTCAGCATCGGATGTAAATCAAAGTTATTTACACCTAATGCATGTAAAGCAACCAAAGATAGAGCTTCGTCATCTGACAAGTTCTTCATTTGGTCTAGATGATCATAGCCTAGCTTCTTGAGCAATTCTACCTTTCGTGTTGTCACGATAATCTTACTTCCAGGAGCACATGCGTGAAATGGAAGTACGAGGGTTTCCCAATCCTCGTAACTTTCACTCCATACATCATCTAACACCAACATAAAGCGTTTTCCTAAAAGTTGATTTTTAAGAGCTTCTTGAAGTAGACTAAAATTTGCAAAATCCTTGTTTTCTCCGCCCATAGATTGAAATATTGCCTTGGTTATACCAATACTATCAAAATCGTCCGAAACACATACCCACGCCTTGAGTTCGAAGTGATCGT
This sequence comes from Rutidosis leptorrhynchoides, assembly GCF_046630445.1. NCBI lineage: Eukaryota > Viridiplantae > Streptophyta > Magnoliopsida > Asterales > Asteraceae > Rutidosis > Rutidosis leptorrhynchoides. Next base: position 382,668,251 of record NC_092334.1, read on the forward strand.
TCACCTGGTTGTCATTATACAAAAGTTTGGCTAGAGTTGTTTTGCCAACCCCACCCATACCAACTATCGGAACAATGCTAAAGTTTTCATCACATGATTCATTTCTCACTAACTTGTGGACTAATTCCTCTTTTTCGACTTGCCGGCCAATGATCTTAGAATCATCTACCAAACTGGTCTGAAGTTTTCTTTTTGTATTCTTTGGCCTATCTTGATTCACAATAACCAAACCAAGATCATCTTTTTCCTTTTCTAAATCTTGCAGCCTTTTAATAATAGGATCTAACTTGTGACTCACCCTATGAGCTAATGAGAAATTTGTGCAACAAGTTGGGATGAGGTTTCTTACCTTGCTGGTGAAGTCAACAGAATCTTGTTTAGTTGCTAAACCATCGAGTACGTCATCTAAATCGTAAGCCAAATGTTGGAGACTATTCAACCACTGTTTAACAGATTCATCAGTTAGTTCTTTTTGAGAAGCATCATTTAGAAGATTTTGGATCTGGAACAATCTCCTCTTCAGGTTGTTGAGCTCGGATTGAATTCCTTGAGATCGACCAATTTTTGTGAATGCTTCAGAAGCCAATTTCTGAAGAACGGCTTTCACGAGACCAGAAGCAATGATTTCAGCCATTGGTAATAAATTTATGATGATGATGAGATTATAGTAATTGGTGTACTGAAAGCATTCGTATATGTAAGAGTTCTGAGCCCTTTGAAATGGTCAACTTTTTTTTATATTAAAAAGTACTGTAAGAAAAAGCGAACAGTAAATCCTGTATCATTTTTTCCTTTTTTATTGAAAAAACAAAAAAACAAATAAAAACATGCATTTGTTATAATTCAGTAGGCTTATAACTACCTTTAATGGTTATAAGAACAAAGAAAGAAAAAGAGAGAAGAAGGAGAGAAGAAATATTGATATTGATATTTCAAGAGAAATGGTGCACCTTAAATGGTTACCATACATGTCTATTTATAGTATAAAATATTACTATGCAAGAAATATAATAATAATAAAATTAACATCCAATCTAGATATTTTATAACACAATCTAGATATTTTATAACACTCCCCCTTGGATGACAATTTTATTAGAGAATAACTATTACTGCCTCGTTAAAAACCTTGCTAAAGAAAACCCATTGGGATAAAACTTTAGCTAAGGGAAAAAGAGTGCAGCATAGAGTTGACTCCCCCTCAAATAGGCAACACCTGAGTTGTTACATCTTCTGAACATGTCTCATGCCAATATTATGAACGTGTGTTCTGAAAATAGCAGTTGGCAGTGCTTTGTTATAAAGATCAGCAGAGTTGTTGATTGAACGTATCTCATTTTAATCTGGTTGTCTTTTACGAGATCTTGAGTATATGAGAAGAATCTGAGGTTTTCATCTGAAACTGTATCATCTAAATCTTTTATGTACAAGTTTGGCCCTCGTGATTTGTCTACAGTCTCCTTCATGGTTTGTTCAAACCGTTGTTTCAGTTCCTATTCCCTTTCAGTCTTTTTCCGAGCCTTACCAATATACCATTCTTTTCCATCAAACTTATGACCGTTAAGACCGTTTATAGCTTTAGCGCCTCGTCAGCATTTATGTTTTGTTCTGTCATTTTTGATACTCTTCTTTCATTTGTATTATGTAAGCTGTATTATCTTCATAGATAGTTGTTACGCTTTTATAGCGTTCTAGTCCACAAGAATCAATAATGATTTGTATCATTGATCTTAACTAAAATCATTCCCGAGTAGCTTCATGTAATGCAATCACTTCGGCATGATTTGATGATGTTGCAACAAGTGTTTGTTTTGAGAACGTCATGATATTGCGGTGCCTCCATTTAGGAATACATATCCAGTTTGAGATTTAGCTTTATGTAGATCGGATAAATAATCTGCATCTGTATAACCAAACAAATCTTGTTTCGAGTTGTTAGAATAAAATAATTATAAATCAGTAGTTCCCCGAAGGTATCAAACTATTTGTTTGATTCCATTCCAATGTCTTTTGGTAGGGGCTGAGCTGAACCTTGTCAACAAATTAACTGCAAAAGAAATGTCAGATCTTGTATAATCTATAAGATACATAAGAACCTCAATTGCACTAAAATATAGAACTTCCGATCTGTTAAAATTTTCATGATCTTCGCAGGGATGAAATAGATCAGTGTCAATATTGAGTGATCTAACAACAATGAGTTTGTCTAAAAAAAATGTTTTAAAATCTTTTTGGTATAAGTTGTTTGATGTACAAGTAAACCATTAGGCATATGCTCAATTTGCAATCCAAGGTAATACTTGGTTTTTTCAAGATCTTTCATTTCAAAATAATTCTTTAGAAGTTGAATGATTTCATAGATCTCTTTATTTGTTCATATGATGTTAAGAACATTGACATAAACAACTACGATCTCATATCCGAACATTGTTTTTATAAAACATACGTGCAAAATAAGTTTATATTTATATCCTTTTTTTTTTATCAAGTAGTCATTTAATCGGTTATACCACATACGTCCCGTTTGTATAAACCCACTTAGAAATCTTTGTGATTTAATGGAATATATTCCCTTGGGTTTTACATTAGATGCTTATGATACCTTAACCCTTTAGGTATATTCATATATATCACTATTAAGTGATCCATACAGATAAGTAGTAACAACATTCATGAGATGCATTTAAATAACTACCAGGTTGATTAAGTATCTAATAAGTAATTGTATCCATTACAGGAGGATAATTTTTCCTCCTAATTCATTTCTGGTCTTTGTGGGAAATATTGAGTTACAAGTCTAGTTTTGCCTTGTAACTTCATTTGCACATTTCTTTTCGGATAAAAATTCATTTGTATCCCATACGTTTCACATCTTTAAAAGTGATAACGATTGATCCGAAAACTTTTCTTTTATCGAGCGATTCTAATTCAGCTCTTATTGCTCCTTTCCATTGAGCTCAATCATGTCCATTTTGAATATTCAATGACAGATTTTAGTTCCAGATCATCATCTTTATTCATGATGTCATTGTAACATTATATGAAAATATCTCATAGAGATTTTAGTTTCATTTCGGTTCCATAATATTGCATAATTTATCGCAATTTTAGTATTTACATTTATCAATATCCTCTGCAGAAGGAATATTGATTTGTGGTTCTTCTTGAACACTTTCTCTTACCTCATTATCAGCTGATTTTCTTTTTTGAGGATTTTTATCTTCGGAACCAATTGATCTTCCACGTTTGATGCGTGGCAAAGACTCAACAGTGACATTATTGCCAGCTTTTGGAATTTCAGTTCGAGCTGGAGCATTTATCGCTGGTATATATGATTTAGTCACTTTTTTATATCTGTAAATGCATAAAGTAATTAATTTGCAAATTCTTGCATATGCATTATTTTTGAACTTTCGTTTCACATTCTTTTGTGCGAGTTCAATATACCTTAATTGATGTTCACATCATGAAGCATCATTTTATTTTTTATTTTTATTTCTCCCCCTAATCTAGGGAACAATGTTTTATTAAAATGACAATCAGCAAAACGTGCTGTAAAAACATCACCCATCATGGGTTCAATATATCTTATGATTGAAGATGTTTTATATCCAAAATATATTATCATCTTTCTTTGAAGAACCATTTTATTGTGTTGTGGTGATACAATTGGAACATACACTGCACAACCAATGTTTTAAGGTAGAAAATATTTGGCTCTTGGCCAAAATCAAGTATTAAGTGAAAATATTTACGACTTCCACATGGTATAATGCGAATTAATGTCGCAGCATGTAAATTTACATGTCCACATATAAATATTGAGAGATTTGTACTCATTATCAATTGTCTAGTTATTAGCTGTAAGCGTTTATCTATTGATTCAGCTAAACCAATTTTGTGTATGCACATGAGCAACTGGATGTTCAACAACAATCCCTGTAGATATATAATGATCATTAAATGCTTGAGATGTTAACTCACCAGCATTATCAAGTCTCATCTTTTTAATGGTGTAATCAGAATAATGTGTTCTCAATTTAATAATTTGTGCAAGAAACTTTGCAAATGCCATATTACGGCTTGATAACATACAAATATGAGACCATCCACTAGATGCGTCTATTAGAACCATGAAATATCAAAATGGTTCACATGATGGATGAATTGGTTCATATATCTTACCTTGAATTCTTTCAAGAAACATTTGTGATTCTTTTTCACAATATACTTTTCATTAATCACCATATGTGCTTTCCATTAATCACCATATGTGTTTTTTTTTTTATCATATATCCTTTTCACCATATACGCTTTTAATCATATGCGCTGTGTTTTTCACCATATGCGCTTTTAATCATATGCGATTTTCATCATATGCGTTGTGCTTTTCATCATATTCGCTTTTTATCATATGCGCTTATCATATGCGATGCGCTTTTTATCATATGCGCTTTTTTATGTGAATAGTAAATTAATTAATTTCGTTTTACTATTCATATGAATTAATTTAGATTTACTATTTTGTTAATTGAGTAATATATATATACATCATATACTTGTGACTCCGAAGGCTCAAATGAATTTGACCATATAGTTATACGTTGTACCTTGCACATTAATTTTCAGTAGAAGCTTTAGATGCATATTATTTTCAGTAGAAGCTTTAGATGCACTTTTTTTTTAATCACCAAATACCACAAACACTTTGTTTGCGTTTGTTCATAGTCATCAATGAAAACCATTTTCTTTAATTTTATTTTATACAATAAAATTAACGCATCATTATTCTTTTCAAAAACAATAATCTATTGTTATTGTTCACTTGTGCCATGTTTAACAACAAAAGTCAACAACCTCTGTCTTGTTTGTTGTGGCAACCAAAAACAACCTTTGCTTTTGTTACCGAGAATCCAAGACCAAAAAACAATTAATTTTTAATTAATCTTTTATCAAAACTATAAATGATTTTATTGATCTACGTTTATATGGCCATAAAGAATTGACGGCTGACCTACTTTTGTAAGTGTATTTCGGCTATCATCCCGAAAACGCACAACGACTTTTTTTTTTTTTTTTTTTATGAACTATTTGTTTCATATCTAGCTTAGGCAATTATTGTGAACATTTGGTCCCTATAAGAGCATTTATTTTTAGACTTTTAGTTGATTTGTACTTGTCACAATTAGGGATAGCACCCGCGGGTCGTGGATGCGGATCCATTGGATCCATCACCCGTACCCGCGGATTTTTTTTAAGAGACATCCAATTGAACCCTTGTTCGTTGAAACAATTTGACTATATTTTTACTCCCCATTATTAAACGGGCCATTTTGATGCACACTCTTAAAAAATAATTTGTTTTTTAAGTTTTATTATTCAACCTCCTTTTTTCAACGGTCACGTTTTTAACAAAACATTTGACAAGTTTGGAAAAAAGTTTTTTATTGATTATCATCAAAAGTTTTCTATTGTCACTCTACTGGATGAAATTATGGCATACAACCAAAATTGCAACCCAACACTACATAAGAACAAAAAGGTTGTTTTTAATTAACATATGTATATGTGTTAAACTCGGAATAATAATAACTTATTTTAGAAAATTAACATAAGACATGTTGAAACATTTTTGTCACATTTAGCTCATCAAGTCTAATACTTATCATTGATAGATTTTATCACGTCTAGGAGATGTTTACTTTTTTCTTGTATTAAGTCCTACTTTCATTTACCTTTGTTTGGAAAAAAGTTTTTTTTTTTTTACTTTGCTTCCCCCTTTCTGTAAAACTCATTTAAACACTTTCTATGTTTTTTTTTTTTTTTTTAAAAACTTCCTTTTTTTTACGTTACCCGTAAATTATAAATATATAAAAAAAAACTTTTTGTTTAAATTTTTTTTTTTAGTTTTTAAAAGGCCACTTGACCAATTTTTTAATTCTTTCACAACACCTGATATCGTGATCGTGACCTTTCACCAAAGCAAGAGATATTCTTGATTAACTAAACACGGACTCGTGTTTGAAATTGTCGGTCACAAAAAAATTCATTTGATAAAAGTATATATTTTTTTTTTAGTTATAGAAGGAGACCACTTCATTTTCAATACTTCATTTTTGACAAAAAACTATTCCATTTTACCATCCCCTTTTTTTTCTTACTTTAACTTTTAAGATATACTTTTAATAAAAATACAAACTACTTTTTCTTATTTTAACTTTTAAGATTTACTTTTAATAAAAATACAAACTACTTTTTGTATTTTAACTTTTAAGATTTACTTTTTAATAAAAGTACAAACTACTTTTTCTTATTTTAACTTTTAAGATTTACTTTTGATAAAAATACAAACTATTTTTTTATTTTAACTTTTAAAATTATAAATTTAAGAATAAACATTAGTATGCATGAAATAAATAATGATTAATTGCATAAGTAATCATAAATGTTAGATAACATATAAAGACCCGGTCGTATTCGAATTGATCGGAATTAATCTCGACCCATGGTACCGTGTTGTCAAATGACGTGTTGCGTACATAAAGTACCGTGTTGTCAAATGACGTGTTGCGTACAATCATGAGGTCTTATTAACATAAATATAAATGTTAGTGAAGTTAATAAGAGTTAGATTACAGAAAATATAATTCAGGTGGTATAACCGACCATATATAACTTAAATAACATAAATATAAATGTTAGTGAAGTTAGTAAAAGTTAGATTACAGAAATATAATTCAGGTGGTATAACCGACCATATATAACTTAAATAACATAAATATAAATGTTAGTGAAGTTAGTAAAAGTTAGATTACAGAAATATAATTCAGGTGGTATAACCGACCATATATAACTTAAATAACATAAATATAAATGTTAGTGAAGTTAGTAAAAGTTAGATTACAGAAATATAATTCAGGTGGTATAACCGACCATATATAACTTAAATAACATAAATATAAATGTTAGTGAAGTTAATAAGAGTTAGTAAACATAAATGATAGTTAGGCGACAGTGTCGACCATATATAATTTAGGTGGCAGAGCCAACCATATAATAAGAACAATACAAATGCACTAAGAACTTAATAAAAATTAGTAGTTCAAAATGTTAGTAGAAGTTTGATATATTCGAGTCTGAAAATTATTAATAATTTCATACCTTGATCACTGACTTGTGATCGTTTGAGATATCCTTTGATTACACTAAGCTCTTCGTGCTGATAACGTGTTATAATTCAGTAGGCTTATAACTACCTTTAATGGTTATAAGAACAAAGAAAGAAAAAGAGAGAAGAAGGAGAGAAGAAATATTGATATTGATATTTCAAGAGAAATGGTGCACCTTAAATGGTTACCATACATGTCTATTTATAGTATAAAATATTACTATGCAAGAAATATAATAATAATAAAATTAACATCCAATCTAGATATTTTATAACACAATCTAGATATTTTATAACAGCATTGATATTTCCAATTACTTAATTGATAAAATTCACTTTTAAGTTTGCATTAAATATTTGTATTGTACAAGTGTTAATGCATATTTGTAGTGAATTTATCAATTTTATAACATAATGGTCTTTTAGTGCATTTGGTTTTATTATGATCGTAAGTATAACTAATTTAGAGAGTTAAACTTATATTATTATTGTAAGTATAATTGATAGTAAAATAGGTAATTATATGTACGTGAATTAAAAAGTAGTGGGTGAGAATCACCTTTCATTATTTATTTAAGACGTTCAATTTCCAAATTGTATTAAACAACCATTAAAATTAAGACCAATAATTTGATTCAATTAATATCTTATTTACGTTGTTAGTTGAGACAACCGACTTGAGAATATTTTATAATCCATGCTTTGAGTATAACGTGTTTGATGATAATTAAGATAAAACAATTGTTAATTGAGACGACCGACTTGAGTATGCATATTTTATAATCCATGGTTTGAATATAAGGTCTTACATGATAATTAAAATTTAAACAATGAATGCGTGCTTATATTTAATTTACATTTTGTTAATTACTGATCGTACCAAATCCGAAATACGGATAGGATACGAGTGCAATTCACAATCACGTTAACGATGAGCGGTTTGGTCTTCTCGAACTCTTCCAAATAACTATGATTACCGGATCCAAATACTTGTCCGAATCCAGTCAAGGTCAGACTTGGTTAAACATCTAGAGAGAGAGTTCTCTTGTAGAGAGATAAAGTTCTGCTCTGACAAACGATCTGATCTGCCAATTAATGGAATCCAGGTGACCTATTTATAGGCAAAAAGTCAAAGGTCCTCTTTCAGAAAAGGACACGCGTCATGCTCTGATTAGTGGGTCAACCCTCGTGTTTCGGAGATTGACCAGTCAACTCCATAAAATACGGAATATGACTTTTATATTACATTCAGATCTAATCGCTGTTCACTCATCTTTGTAATTTTTACCGTTGTCCGCTATATTCACACTTATGGTTTTTATGACTTTTATTCACGTTTATGGTGATCGATTCTTTATCCGATTATAATTTTCCTGTTGAATTTATGTACGCTAGCCGAATAGCGTATCATTAAGTCCCCACAGTTTGAGAATGATAGCTTGTAAATGTATCATTGTCAAACTTAAAAATTATTCTTTTCAATCTGCGAGCCTCCCTACATTAAATGCTCCTGACATTTTGATTTGACTTCCTTAACGCATTTGATTACCTACGATTTTCCCTATATTTATTTCTCAACCACTCATCACCATACTCTTTCCTCTTCTTTTAATCTTCACCTTACACGTGTCCCATAAAATGATTCGAATTCGTTTTTCTTCCATATAAATACCCCCTTCTACCATCTCCCTTTTTTACTTTTACTTTCTACTATCATTCTAATTTCCCTATCTTCACGAATCTTCAATGACTTCTAACTTTTATTGGTAAGGTTAGTTATTTCTCTTGTTTTGCATATTTCTTTATTTTATAATGGCTAATAATGAAGCGCCGACTAGCGGATCACAAGCCAATGTGAAGTATATCATTCCACTAACTACTCAAGAATTCCTTGATAATCTTTGTTCATGCTATCCGGAACTAAATGCCTTTTCTCTAATTGTTCCGCTTCCCGCTCATAGAGCAAACGATCCTCCGAAGGATATGATGTCTTTGTATAGTGATGCCTTGGATATCGGAAACGTTCGCATTCCTTTTTCTACATTCCGTTTATCTCTTCTTCGACACTATGCGGTGAGTATTAGTCAAATACATCCTCATGGTTTTCAAAAGGTCAGTGATGTGTGCACGGAGGTATACGAAATACTATTATTTTTATTATGAAATACGATATAAATTACACAAGTTTTATATATTTTATTTACGGATGGGATATACCTAAACTTTGCTACAACACTATAGGCAGTGTACCTAATCGTAGAGTAGTGTAGTTTTTAGTAAGTCCGGTCCGTTCCACAGGGAGCTAGTGATTACGTACTATATTTTTATAAAACTATATTTATATAAATATTTATAGTAGTAATATTATTATAAAAGGGGGGTTTTACCGTTTAATGACTGGTTTGTCGATTTTATATTTTAAGCGTAAAGATAAATGACAATAATTAAAATGCGTGAAATAAATTAAAATATTTAAATGACGATATATAAAATGACAGTAAATAAAAGTACGATGAGAAATACAATAAAAGAATTATGCTTATTTAAACTTCCGTAATCATGATGTTTGACGTTTTGATTTTAATTTATTACTCTGGGTTAATTGTCCTTTGTCCTGGATTTTTTGAAACCTATCTGGTTTTTGCCCATAATAGTCCATCGGTCATAATTATAAAATGCTTGTCAAATTAACCTTATTCCCAAAGTCAAATATTTCAACTAATTAGGGATTCAGACTGTAACAAGGTTTTAATACTTTGTTAATAATTACACAGGTTATTGACTGCGTGTAATCCAAGGTTTTAATACTTTGTTAACAATTACACCAATTACCCTTGTATGTAATCCACCCTTGTTTTAATGAGATATGAATATTAATTTACCCACTTGATCAGTTTGAATAATCAATTACCCAACCCGAATAATTAATTAAATGATTGTAAAAGATGTCGTATAAACGTCACTAAATAGGACATTCATAATCATTTAATAATTATTAGATTAACTAATTTGAAGATAGGTTCGACAGATTCCAATGAGTTGTCATTCGATTAGACAATACCCCCCATCTATTAATAGTCCATAGTCCAATGTCCACAAGTGTCGGTCTTTTGTCCAAACCCTAATTATGGTACAAAATTCAATAACCCCGTCTTAATATTTTAGTCCAACATCACGATTACTTCAATTTAAATAAGCATAATAATAACTTAGTTACGAGACATTAATTTAAAAAGGAAGAACATAGCTTACAGTGATTATTTATAGCGTAGCGTTACACGGATATAATTTCGACTTAAAACCCGTAAAACATTCTTACAATAACCCACTTATTATTAAACTTAACTTAAAATTAAAATTATAATATAAATATAAATATATATAGAGACAGAGTGAGATTGAGAGATATGGTGCACTGGATTCAGCAGAAGGCTCGTGGTATTTATAGGCAGATTTTGAGAGTGGCTGCTACGCGATCGCGTAATGAATAAGGGAAGTGCCTCCGCGATCGCGATGAATTGGAATCCAGCTCACATTATTTTGGAACCTAGCTTGTCGACATTTTATTTATATAATATAATATATATAATTTATATAATTATTTATATATTATATTATATTCTTGTGCATAGTTCACTTGAAATTTTAGGTCCGTTGAGTCGTACGTTGATAGTCGGTTCATGTCTCGGTTCCGGATTTTCGAACGCCTTTTCGAATGCTTAGATATCTTGTACTTTGCGTTTCGCGTCTTGTACTCTTGTCAATCTTTAGACGTTATTTATCGATAAATAGTATCATTTGGAGTGCAACTTGTACATTTGAGCATTTTGGCCTTTTTGGTCTTCAAATCTTCATTTGCGTCTTCTGTCTTCGCACTTATTTATTTATACAAATATCACTTGGAAATAGAACAATTGCAACTGAAATCTTGTCTTTCTTGAATGATATTGCTACTAAATATATGTTCCTTTTAGCATTATCAAATATCCCCACACTTGAACGTTGCTTGTCCTCAAGCAATATAGAACTTGAAATAAAATCACACTTCACACGAATCACTTCTTATTCTTCACACTTTATACATTAGTGATTCTAATACGGCAGTATGAACAATGATAGTAACGATGTGGTTTACAGTCCCACATGACTATGAAAATTTAGATCCGTTAAGGAAATTGGATCTTTATGAAAACATTTGATCTTTTGAAAATTCATTCTAGCTTTTACCCTAGATAAGTTTTCCGAAATAACCCTTCACCGATGTTTGCAAAATATTTTTGTTGGTTGTGTGGGTTTCATATTTTAAAATTTTAGCTCAAAACTTGCGGTTTTGTGTCACCCACTTGCTAACCTTGTATTAGGAAAGCAACACGTCTAGTTTACTTGCTCTGTATATTACCTTTCAGTAAACTACCGTCTAGTTGTAAAGGAAAGCGTTGAACAAGCAAATGTTAAGGCAATGTCTAATGACATGCATTTGATTATAGTCCACAACGTGTCGAATGCAATTACTATCCTTTGTAGGAGAAATAGTAAAGATCACCCTTTAATTTTTCGATCTGGCACAAGGTCCTGTCTCCGACCATGCTATGCAACCACCGTTCTTACAGTTGACACCAGATTTGGTTCAGGTGACCTAATGAAATCTGATGAATTCTCAGGATTTTACGTTCAATGGTAATGAACGCATTGAAAATAGGTTTTCAGAAAACAAATCGGTTTTAATTTGATCAAAATATTTTCTCGTTAAAGCTCGAGTTTAGATATCATTAAATTTCATGAGTTTGTAATTCTCAATCTTTAAGGTCAATCTCAAGGATTGAGTAATATCAGGCTTAAAAGCTAATTTTTAATCTTTAAGGAGATTATCCTTTCTGGGGGTCTGATTCATTAGTCTTATCAAGCTAATTTGCACGGCGCCCTCTCCATTTTACGAGACAGATCCTCTCATGGTTAGGATAAGTCTGACCACATGGCGACCCTGTTTGATACTGAGGTCCGTGGATTTCCTGCTGATTTTAGAGATGACTTTTCTAGATTTTTCATCAACCTACAGCTGGTCCGGACGACAACTTCTTGACCTAAATCAAGAAGCGCGTGTCTTTTTCGAAAGACTTTACTTCCTTTTAATGATGGAATTGATTCATCGTGTAGATCCATCTCTCTTTCAAATATATTACAGTAAACCGGGTAAAACTGATTATTTTAGTCCAAAACAAAAGTACCTGCAATAATCTTGTACAAAAATATGTGATATATGTTTTAAAGAACTTGGTGCATTCTTCTCACACTTAGCTTTTATTTATTCTTTTCTTTGCCTTTTTATTCTCCTTTATTCCATTTTAAATGAATTCAAGCGTTTTGAGTTATTTCTCAATTTATGTCCTCTCCGAGATAACAATAATTTCGGCATTAACACCTAGTTTTATCGTTCATAAATATGTATAAGCATGATTTTGAGTTCATTTAGTTGAAAATTTTTCAAATTTTCACAAAATTTGGCAATTAAACCAAGTGTAAACCCGAGAGAATTTATAACCCTTCCCCACACTTGAGATCTTGCAATGCCCTCATTTGCAAGAAATCAGTAAAAATTTAAATTCATGAGGGAGATTAGTGTAGAAAAATGATTAAAAATACCGAGTTTGCAAACATATTGTTTGTTCGAATGATTAATGGTGCACATCATTTGCTCATTCCTGCAGTTGTTATATCACATTTGATGTTTTACGTCTTGTAGTCAAAATTAGTAGCTTTTGCTGAACTTAATGCCAGTCTTTGAAAGTGTGTTGTTTTACCCAGTTCTGTACATAACATATACTATAAACATATATATACATATTTTTGAAGTTGGGTATATTACCCCACATTCATATAATATTTTTGGCATACTTTAGATCAATAACATTAAAATAATGATAACAAAATTATTCGCCCCGTCCTTGGGTAAAGCAATTTCGATTCTATGACCTAGTGTTTAGCTCACGACGAATTTTAGAAATCATTTTTTAAACTTAATGAAATAAAGTAAATTTTATTTTTAAATTCACACAAAACTTAAATTTTAAAAGCGTATTAATTTCATACAAAACCTACAAAACAAAAAAATTCAGAATGGGGGGAGAAAACTAGTTCTTTAGTGTCTGCTAGTGGAAAAGACCAATCGGATTCCATTCTCGGAACTACACGAGAACATAACAACTAACTCTAGACAGCATTTTCTTCTTAGAACATTTGAATCTCCCCACACTTAGGTAGTTGTGGTGTCGAAATTGTGATTAACTTCATCGTCAATTTCTCTTGGACCATAATCAACTTGCATATCCGTGACTTTTGCTTTAAGCCATTGGTCGGATTCCTGTGTAATATCCATAAATTCAACTAGTTTCTGCTTTTCTTTAGGTGATAGATTGGATACTAACCGGTTACATAACTTAAAGTTCCCCTTGGTTCTAGCATCGCGAATCCGTTTAATAAGTTTCTTCATTGAACTGTTAATAACGGGGTCATTTAATTTCGTATCAACAACGGGGTTCTTTGTTATCAAGTCATCATTAGGTGTTACTTCATCTTCCTCACACTTAGGCATTTTATTATTGTTAAGCACTACTGTTGGAGTTGGTAAAACAATATGGTTCTTACCAATCGTTTTTATTGGTTCAACGGTTTTCGTTGGTGGAGATTTAGACTTTCGAATCACAAAGGTGACCGATTTGTCACCATCACTAAGTGTCATTCTACCCTCTCTTATGAAATGTTCCGTTCTTATTGATTAAAAACGTTCCATATTAATTGATTTCGTTGCGAGGTTTTGACCTCTATATGAGACGTTTTTCAAAGATTGCATTCATTTTTAAAACAAACCATAACCTTTATTTCATAAATAAAGGTTTAAAAAGCTTTACGTAGATTATCAAATAATGATAATCTAAAATATCCTGTTTACACACGACCATTACATAATGGTTTACAATACAAATATGTTACATCGAAATCAGTTTCTTGAATGCAGTTTTTACACAATATCATACAAACATGGACTGTAGCGACCCGACAAAATCGTCATTGACGGTGCCGTCTACTTAGGTCCCGTTGCGTGGTCATAGTCTCTATATGAGACGCGTTTGACCAAAATCATGTCGCATTCATTTGAAATGTACAAAACTTGCGAAGTTTAGTTTACAAAACGGTTCGACAACAAGTTTAAGTTTACAAAAGTTATAAAGTGTAAATGAAATAACTTGCGACATAATTAGTTTAAAATCACGGTTTGCTATAAATAGCAAAAGTATGTAAGCTTTAAGTTTGAATCCAAAAGCGATATCCCTAGCGTATGCATGTATACTTGACTCCAAGCAAGTAATCAAAGTATGCGGAAGCATAAATCAAGTAGCCAAGTATGAACCTGAGAAACATATAGAAAACTGTCAACGAAAAATGTTGGTGAAATCATAGATGTAGTAATAAACGTTATTTTTGAATCACAAGATTTAGTATTTCCATAAAATTAATCATCCAAAAGTTGCATTCCAAAAGTTTGTTCGCGAGCACCCTATTATCAAGACTTAACGTTTCATTCCATAGAACCCCATCACAATAGTGTTAGAACATACACTGTTTCTCAAAAATATATTTCATCCGTAGACGGTAGCGAACCGTCCGAAATGAGGGTTTGTCAAACCCGTATGGCCACACAATATAAGTTCTCGCTTACACCCTGCAAGTGTAACTAATGATAATCGAATTGAGGATTTTTGTTCTAACTCGCTGTAGAATGTTTGTTTCATCGTACTTGTGTTCAAAGTATAAAAGTAAGTAGTACAAAATGTAACAAAGTATATGTTTCTCAGCCCACAATTTAAAAGTATAAAAAGTTGTTGAAAAGGTGGGACTATGATCTCACCTCGAGTGCAAGAGTATAATAGTACTTCACAAGTAACGTATGCAAGAACGAATGCTAGTCTTGACCTAAACAAATAGGTTTGTATCAATATCGGTAAACACGGTCGGTCAAAGTGTTCAATTAGTCCTATGGCTCGTTACGACTCGATTAAGTAGCATGTGAATCAAATTATCACGTTTCATGCAAGATACAAGTATAGAAGCGAGTTAGAAAGATTGTATAAGTATTCGGTTAAGTTTGGCTAAAAGTCAAACTTGGTCGGGTCAAAGTCAACGAAAAAGTCAACACGTTCGGGTCGGGTCCTGAACTATTTTTCTAAGGTTTTTAATCATATATAAGCATGTTGGTCAAGTTTCATGTTAATCGGAGGTGCGTAGCATAGTTAGAATTAAACGAAAAATGACAATTTTGGACAGCCCCTGATAGTTCATCTGGACGGCGTCCAAAATGGCTGGACGGCATCCAGTATTGAAGGCCTGGACGGCGTCCAAAAGGCTGGATGGCGTCCAAGTCTGAAGAGCTGGACGGCGTCCAAGAATCTGGACGGCGTCCAGATCTGTATCCAGGCCCTGTTTTGCTGCAACAAAGAAATGCACGAACCAAAACTCAAACAATCCCAATTTATGACCCGCAAACAATCAAAACATGTATCCTATATCATCGGGAAGGTATTTTGACAAAGGATACAACTAACCACATATCATCAATCGAGTTTATCATTTACAACAACAAAAACCTTGTCAAGAGATCGTTAAATGTTCATAATCAAAGTCTCAAGTTCGCAAAATGCATTTCATGATTCGAGAATCCAATTTATACATATGATATGCCGTTTTGAAGGTAACGAAACATACAATACAACTAAACACTTACTAACAATGTTTCATGGCATTCAAATCATCAAAAGTCCATTTTAAGAGCTATCAAACCCTAGCCAAGAATCACAAAATCAATAATCATGTTAGTGATGTTTTTCCAAATCAACCTACACACCAAATTGAAGCTAGTGATACTAGTAACACAATTAAAACATGAACTTTAACAATTTAACAACATTAACTCACCCAAAATCAAAGATTAAGCACACCCATTTCAATTGTTCATACTAGTTACTCAAAACAACAAATCGAGCAAGTAAATCATATATTCATGCTAGACACGAGCCATAGACACTAATTAACACCATTTCAAATCAAAAACACGAATTTAGAGAAATCTAGAGTTTTAGAAATGTTACCCAAACGAGATGAAGTTGGTATCAAATTGTAGAGGATGAAGAGAGGATTCCAAATATGTAATTTGTTTTGATGTTGGCCTCCTAGATCGAATTTAGATGATGAATGATTGAATTGGGTAAATGTGTGTGTGTTCTTGCTAGAGAGAAAGAGAGAGAGATGGAGATGATTGAATGGTGGTGATTGGGGTGGACTAGTTGACCTAGTCAACTAGTTTGCCCCGTGTCAATTTTAGTCCCTCGAGTTTAGAAGCGGGTGCGGGATTTTACCGAACGAATATTTTGAAAACGCTCGAGTAAACGAGTGATGTTATAATTAAATAACGGAAATATTATGAACGTTAGTCAACGGAAACTACGAATTTAGATAACGGAAGATATTATCTAAAAAAAAGACGGTCGTTAAAATAATTTAACAGAAAAATGCGGGATGTTACATTACCTACACCTTAAAAGAAATTTCGTCCCGAAATTTAGTTGAAAGTAGTAGTCGTTGTTCCTTCATCGAGATCGTGCGTTGCCCATTCTACGGATAAGTGAAAGTACTTCATCGGGCATTTCAACGAACTTTGACAGTCAGGGTTTTACGTTGTTTCAGAGTTTGGTTTCATGATTCAAAATTTCAACCGGTTCTCCTAGGAAGGAAAGTTTGTCATCGATAGTAGGTTCGTCAAAGAGGGTAACAAGTCCTGGTTTCGCATGGCACGTCTTTAAGTTTGATACGTAGAATGTGGGATGTACGGAGACTCGAATGAGTTGAAAAATCTAAACGGCTAGTAACGGGTCCGAAACGCCCCAGGATTTTAAAAGGTTTTGTGTATCGCGGATTTAGCTTCCTACGTTTATCGAAACGGATTGCACCTTCCTAAGGTGCGACTTTTAACGTTACGCGGTTACCCACTAGGAATTCGAGAGGTCCACGTCTAACATCGGCATAGCTCTTTTGGCGACTACGGTCCGCCTTGAGCCTTTCTTGGATTTGAACGATCATAACGGTTATCTCATGATTGAGTCCGGGTCCGGTGGTTTGCATGTCAACTACTTCGGTTCAACAATTTAGAAAATGACAATTTTGGCTATATGAGTTCTCGAAAGGTGTGGCGTTAATACTCGAATGAAAATTATTGTAGTACTAGAATTCAGCTAAAGGCAAATACTTTTCTCAAGTAAATTTGAAGTTGATAACGCAAATTCGTATTACGGCTTTCAAGGTTGAATTGTACATGTGCTTTGTTCGTCGGTTTGTGGATGATTCGCGGTACTCATGTCTAAACGTGGTCCCGAGACTTTTGTAAGGCACTCCTAAATCTAGAAGTGAAACGAGGATCTCGATCCGAAACGAGGTACATTTCCTTAAGATAAATTTGAATAAGTTTGTTAGGACTTGAAAACTTTAGTTAGAACAAGTTTCTGTTTCTCAAGAATTTCGCGCCGCGTAAGATTTATCGGTTTTCGAAAACGTTTGTTAGGACTATTCACCCTCGTGGTGAATACTAGTATAACGTGAAGAGTCTCTCTCTCCATTGAGAGTTTAAAATAATGATTTCCTTAAACGGAAGTACGAGTGTAATGCGAGAGAAGTTTCCGCCTCGATGTGAGCATACCAAACAGTTTGTTGTTCGTCGATAAAACTATGCGAAAACGAGATAGTATACACGCATAACATACGTCTGATGTTGAAAGAATTTGCCATTCATTCGGAAGCATAACTATGGTTCGACAATAATCGAAGATGTGTCCCGGGTATGGTTGTTATCAGTATTCTCGGGGTTTTCGGATATCCAATCAAGAAAGATGAAGTCATGTACATGGCACATGGTGGTGATTAGGTTGATCGAGTCCAACCACCATCACGTGTCATTAGAACTTTGGTATGACTTACAGTAATATAACCACGTTGATCGAGTGTCGTTATATTACGCTAACTCATACCTCCATTCCCACATCACTCCATAGATTCAAGTTCGTATAATCATAAAGTTTTAAAATGAACAAAGTGTAACGATGTCTCTAACGTGACTCGTATTGAATCGAAAGAATTAGTGCAACTCGGAAGGAGCGTTTCCCGAGGGAAGTGTATAAATGATTGTTCAAGTCAATGCGGTTCAAGTCAAAAAATAATGTCCTTAGGCACGAAAAGAGTAACGAATTATGATAACGAGTAGTACGCAACCGTAGTGATAAGTAGTGACGACGATACTCACCTAGAGTAGTGATGGTAGTAACAAGAAGTGGTAGATAGTGAAGAACACTGGTATGGCACTGATAGTAAGTTGAGACGGTGGCGAATAAAAATCTGGGAGACAGAGTTCCCGAACAAGTGTGACTAATGAAGTCGTTGTCATCCTTTCGTGTATGAATCTTGAAATTAACGTGGTTTACCAGAAAGTGGCAGAATACCGATTCGTATGATGAAAGTTTGGTATCATTAAGAAGTTTTCCTAAGAATGATTTAAGTATAATGCACAAGTAGTCAAGTAAGTGCTATCTATAGCAAATGTATGTCAGAATGCAATGGCTAACAATCCGGTTGTAGTCTAGATTCACTAATGCGTCCTAACGACTCTGTCAGACACACTAATACATATCCTAGTTCCCTACAACCAACGCTCTGATACCATCTATAGCGACCCGACAAAATCGTCATTGACGGTGCCGTCTACTTAGGTCCCGTTGCATGGTCATAGTCTCTATATGAGACGCGTTTGACCAAAATCATGTCGCATTCATTTGAAATGTACAAAACTTGCAAAGTTTAGTTTACAAAACGGTTCGACAACAAGTTTAAGTTTACAAAAGTTATAAAGTGTAAATGAAATAACTTGCGACATAATTAGTTTAAAATCACGTTTTGCTATAAATAGCAAAAGTATGTAAGCTTTAAGTTTGAATCCAAAAGCGCTATCCCTAGCGTATGCATGTATACTTGACTCCAAGCAAGTAATCAAAGTACGCGGAAGCATAAATCAAGTAGCCAAGTATGAACCTGAGAAACATATAGAAAACTGTCAACGAAAAACGTTGGTGAAATCATAGATGTAGTAATAAACGTTATTTTTGAATCACAAGATTTAGTATTTCCATAAAATTGATCATCCAAAAGTTGCATTCCAAAAGTTTGTTCGCGAGCACCCAATTATCAAGACTTAACGTTTCATTCCATAGAACCCCATCACAATAGTGTTAGAACATACACTGTTTCTCAAAAATATATTTCATCCATAGACGGTAGCGAACCGTCCGAAATGAGGGTTTGTCAAACCCGTATGGCCACACAATATAAGTTCTCGCTTACACCCTGCAAGTGTAACTAATGATAATCGAATTGAGGATTTTTGTTCTAACTCGTTGTGGAATGTTTGTTTCATCGTACTTGTGTTCAAAGTATAAAAGTAAGTAGTACAAAATGTAACAAAGTATATGTTTCTCAGCCCACAATTTAAAAGTATAAAAAGTTGTTGAAAAGGTGGGACTATGATCTCACCTCGAGTGCAAGAGTATAATAGTACTTCACAAGTAACGTATGCAAGAACGAATGCTAGTCTTGACCTAAACAAATAGGTTTGTATCAATATCAGTAAACACGGTCGGTCAAAGTGTTCAATTAGTCCTATGGCTCGTTACGACTCGATTAAGTAGCATGTGAATCAAATTATCACGTTTCATGCAAGATACAAGTATAGAAGCGAGTTAGAAAGATTGTATAAGTATTCGGTTAAGTTTGGCTAAAAGTCAAACTTGGTCGGGTCAAAGTCAACGAAAAAGTCAACACGTTCGGGTCGGGTCCCGAACTATTTTTCTAAGGTTTTTAATCATATATAAGCATGTTGGTCAAGTTTCATGTTAATCGGAGGTGCGTAGCATAGTTAGAATTAAACGAAAAACGACAATTTTGGACAGCCCCTGATAGTTCATCTGGACGGCGTCCAAAATGGCTGGACGGCATCCAGTATTGAAGGCCTGGACGGCGTCCAAAAGGCTGGACGGCGTCCAAGTCTGAAGAGCTGGACGGCGTCCAAGAATCTGGACGGCGTCCAGATCTGTATCTAGGCCCTGTTTTGCTGCAACAAAGAAATGCACGAACCAAAACTCAAACAATCCCAATTTATGACCCGCAAACAATCAAAACATGTATCCTATATCATCGGGAAGGTATTTTGACAAAGGATACAACTAACCACATATCATCAATCGAGTTTATCATTTACAACAACAAAAACCTTGTCAAGAGATCGTTAAATGTTCATAATCAAAGTCTCAAGTTCGCAAAATGCATTTCATGATTCGGGAATCCAATTTATACATATGATATGACGTTTTGAAGGTAACGAAACATACAATACAACTAAACACTTACTAACAATGTTTCATGGCATTCAAATCATCAAAAGTCCATTTTAAGAGCTATCAAACCCTAGCCAAGAATCACAAAATCAATAATCATGTTAGTGATGTTTTTCCAAATCAACCTACACACCAAATTGAAGCTAGTGATACTAGTAACACAATTAAAACATGAACTTTAACAATTTAACAACATTAACTCACCCAAAATCAAAGATTAAGCACACCCATTTCAATTGTTCATACTAGTTACTCAAAACAACAAATCGAGCAAGTAAATCATATATTCATGCTAGACACGAGCCATAGACACTAACTAACACCATTTCAAATCAAAAACACGAATTTAGAGAAATCTAGAGTTTTAGAAATGTTACCCAAACGAGATGAAGTTGGTATCAAATTGTAGAGGATGAAGAGAGGATTCCAAATACGTAATTTGTTTTGATGTTTCCTCCTAGATCGAATTTAGATGATGAATGATTGAATTGGGTAAATGTGTGTGTGTTCTTGCTAGAGAGAAAGAGAGAGAGATGGAGATGATTGAATGGTGGTGATTGGGGTGGACTAGTTGACCTAGTCAACTAGTTTGCCCCGTGTCAATTTTAGTCCCTCGAGTTTAGAAGCGGGTGCGGGATTTTACCGAACGAATATTTTGAAAACGCTCGAGTAAACGAGTGATGTTATAATTAAATAACGGAAATATTATGAACGTTAGTCAACAGAAACTACGAATTTAGATAACGGAAGATATTATCTAAAAAAAAAAAGACGGTCGTTAAAATAATTTAACGGAAAAATGCGGGATGTTACATGGACTCCAAATCTTGTCCTTATTTTAGTATGCAACAGCGGAAGCTCTTAGTATTCACCTGAGAATAAACATGCTTTAAACGTCAATAAAAATGTTGGTGAGTTATAGGTTTAACCTATATATATCAAATCATAATAATAGACCACAAGATTTCATATTTCAATACACATCCCATACATAGAGATAAAAATCATTCATATGGTGAACACCTGGTAACCAACATTAACAAGGTACATATATAAGAATATCCCCATCATTCCGGGACACCCTTCGGATATGATATAAATTTCGAAGTACTAAAGCATCCGGTACTTTGGATGGGGTTTGTTAGGCCCAATAGATCTATCTTTAGGATTCGCATCAATTAGGGTGTCTGTTCCCTAATTCTTAGATTACCAGACTTAATAAAAAGGGGCATATTTGATTTCGATAATTCAACCATAGAATGTAGTTTCACGTACTTGTGTCTATTTTGTAAATCATTTATAAAACCTGCATGTATTCTCATCCCAAAAATATTAGATTTTAAAAGTGGGACTATAACTCACCTTCACAGATTTTTACTTCGTCGGGAAGTAAGACTTGGCCACTGGTTGATTCACGAACCTATAACAATATATACATATATATCAAAGTATGTTCAAAATATATTTACAACACTTTTAATATATTTTGATGTTTTAAGTTTATTAAGTCAGCTGTCCTCGTTAGTAACCTACAACTAGTTGTCCACAGTTAGATGTACAGAAATAAATCGATAAATATTATCTTGAATCAATCCACGACCCAGTGTATACGTATCTCAGTATTGATCACAACTCAAACTATATATATTTTGGAATCAACCTCAACCCTGTATAGCTAACTCCAACATTCACATATAGAGTGTCTATGGTTGTTCCGAAATATATATAGATGTGTTGACATGATAGGTCGAAACATTGTATACGTGTCTATGGTATCTCAAGATTACATAATATACAATACAAGTTGATTAAGTTATGGTTGGAATAGATTTGTTACCAATTTTCACGTAGCTAAAATGAAAAAAATTATCCAATCTTGTTTTACCCATAACTTCTTCATTTTAAATCCGTTTTGAGTGAATCAAATTGCTATGGTTTCATATTGAACTCTATTTTATGAATCTAAACAGAAAAAGTATAGGTTTATAGTCGGAAAAATAAGTTACAAGTCGTTTTTGTAAAGGTAGTCATTTCAGTCGAAAGAACGACGTCTAGATGACCATTTTAGAAAACATACTTCCACTTTGAGTTTAACCATAATTTTTGGATATAGTTTCATGTTCATAATAAAAATCATTTTCCCAGAATAACAACTTTTAAATCAAAGTTTATCATAGTTTTTAATTAACTAACCCAAAACAGCCCTCGATGTTACTACGACGGCGTAAATCCGATTTTACGGTGTTTTTCGTGTTTCCAGGTTTTAAATCATTAAGTTAGAATATCATATAGATATAGAACATGTGTTTAGTTGATTTTAAAAGTCAAGTTAGAAGGATTAACTTTTATTTGCGAACAAGTTTAGAATTAACTAAACTATGTTCTAGTGATTACAAGTTTAAACCTTCGAATAAGATAGCTTTATATGTTTGAATCGAATGATGTTATGAATATCATTACTACCTCAAGTTCCTTGGATAAACCTACTGTAAATGAGAAAAATAGATCTAGCTTCAAAGTATCCTTGGATGGCTTGAAAGTTCTTGAAGCAGAATCATGACACGAAAACAATTTCAAGTAAGATTTCCACTCGAAATAAGATTGTTATAGTTATAGAAATTGAATTAAAGTTTGAATATGATTATTACCTTATATTAGAAAGATAAACTACTGTAAGTAATAAAGGTTTCTTGATCTTGGATGATTACTTGGAATGGATTTAGAAAACTTGGAAGTAAACTTGCAATCTTGGAAGTATTCTTAATTTTATGAAACTAGAACTTTTGGAATTTATGAAGAACACTTAGAACTTGAAGATAGAACTTAAGAGAGATCAATTAGATGAAGAAAATTGAAGAATGAAAGTGTTTGTAGGTGTTTTTGGTCGTTGGTGTATGGATTAGATATAAAGGATATGTAATTTTGTTTTCATGTAAATAAGTCATGAATGATTACTCATATTTTTGTAATTTTATGAGATATTTCATGCTAGTTGCCAAATGATGGTTCCCACATGTGTTAGGTGACTCACATGGGCTGCTAAGAGCTGATCATTGGAGTGTATATACCAATAGTACATACATCTAAAAGCCGTGTATTGTACGAGTACGAATACGGGTGCATACGAGTAGAATTGTTGATGAAACTGAACGAGGATGTAATTGTAAGCATTTTTGTTAAGTAGAAGTATTTTGATAAGTGTCTTGAAGTCTTTCAAAAGTGTATAATTACATATTAAAACACTACATGTATATACATTTTAACGGAGTCGTTAAGTCATCGTTAGCCGTTACATGTAAACGTTGTTTTGAAACCTTTAGGTTAACGATCTTGTTGAATGTTGTTAACCCATTATTTATTATAACAAATGAGATGTTAAATTGTTATATTATCATGATATTATGATATATAATATATCTTAGTATGATATATATACAGTTAAATGTCTTTACAACGATAATCGTTACATATATGTCTCGTTTCGAAATCATTAAGTTAGTAGTCTTATTTTTACATATGTATTTCATTGTTAATACACTTAATAATATATTTACTTATAATTTAACATAATTAACCAAGTGTATCAATATCTTAATATGATTCATATGTACCTAGTAAGATGTTGTTATAACGATAATCGTTATATATATCGTTTTCGAGTTTCTTAAATTAATAGTCTCATTTTTATGTATATAACTCATTTTTAAAATACTTAATGAGATACATACTTATAATAAAATCATGTTAACTATATGTATAACCATATATATGTCATCGTATAGTTTTTACAAGTTTTAACGTTCGTGAATCACCGGTCAACTTGGGTGGTCAATTGTCTATATGAAACCTATTTCAATTAATCAAGTCTTAACAAGTTTGATTGCTTAACATGTTGGAAACACTTAATCATGTAAATAACAATTTCATTTAATATATATATATATAAACATGGAAAAGTTCGGGTCACTACAGTACCTACCCGTTAAATAAATTTCGTCCCGAAATTTTAAGCAGTTGGAGGTGTTGACGTATCTTCTGGAAATAAATGCGGGTATTTCTTCTTCATCTGATCTTCATGCTCCCAGGTGAACTCGGGTCCTCTACGACCATTCCATCGAACCTTAACAATCGGTATCTTGTTTTGTTTAAGTCTCTTAACCTCACGATCCATTATTTCGACGGGTTCTTCAATGAATTAAAGTTTTTCATTGATTTGGATTTCGTCCAACGGAATAGTGAGATCTTCTTTAGCAAAACATTTCTTCAAATTTGAGACGTGGAAAGTGTTATGTACAGCCGCGAGTTGTTGAGGTAGCTCCAGTTGGTAAGCTACTGGTCCGACACGATCTATAATCTTGAATGGTCCAATGTACCTTGGATTTAGTTTCCCCCGTTTACCAAATCGAACAACGCCTTTCCAAGGTGAAACCTTAAGCATGACCATTTCTCCAATTTCAAACTCTATATCTTTTCTTTTACTGTCCGCGTAGCTCTTTTGTCGACTCTGGGCGGTTTTCAATCTTTGTTGAATTTGGATGATTTTCTTGGTAGTTTCTTGTATTATCTCTGGACCCGTAATCTTTCTATCCCCCACTTCACTCCAACAAATCAGAGACCTGCACTTTCTACCATAAAGTGCTTCAAACGGTGCCATCTCAATGCTTGAATGGTAGCTGTTGTTGTAGGAAAATTCTGCTAACGGTAGATGTCGATCCCAACTGTTTCCGAAATCAATAACACAAGCTCGTAGCATGTCTTCAAGCGTTTGTATCATCCTTTCGCTCTGCCCATCAGTTTGTGGATGATAGGCAGTACTCATGTCTAGACGATTTCCCAATGCTTGCTGTAATGTCTGTCAGAATCTTGAAATAAATCTGCCATCCCTATCAGAGATAATAGAGATTGGTATTCCATGTCTGGAGACGACTTCCTTCAAATACAGTCATGCTAACTTATCCATCTTGTCATCTTCTCTTATTGGCAGGAAGTGTGCTGACTTGGTGAGACGATCAACTATTACCCAAATAGTATCATAACCACTTGCAATCCTTGGCAATTTAGTAATGAAATCCATGGTAATGTTTTCCCATTTCCATTCCGGGATTTCAGGTTTTTGTAGTAGACCTGATGGTTTCTGATGTTGAGCTTTGACCTTAGAACACGTCAAACATTCTTCTACATATTTAGCAATATCGGCTTTCATACCTGGCCACCAAAAATGTTTCTTAAGATCCTTGTACATCTTCCCCGTTCCAGGATGTATTGAGTATCTGGTTTTATGAGCTTCTCTAAGTACCATTTCTCTCATATCTCCAAATTTTGTTACCCAAATTCTTTCAGCCCTATACCGGGTTCCGTCTTCCCGAATATTAAGATGCTTCTCCGATCCTTTGGGTATTTGATGGTTGAGCAGAGAGGTATAAAATACTATTAAATTTTAGAATGAAACACTATTAAATACGATACAATTTTACACAAGATATTTATTTATTTATAGAATGGATATACTTAAACCTTGCTACAACACTTATAGGCAGTGTACCTAATCGTAAAGTAGTGTAGTTTTTAGTAAGTCCGGTTCGTTCCACAGGGAAATCTTTAAACAAAGCTTAACGCTATATTAGTTTACTTTTATAAAAATACAAATATATATATAAGTAATATTATTATTATAAAGGGGGGTTTTTACCGTTTAATGACCGGTTTGTCGATTTTAAAACTTTAGCCGCAGTTAAAACCAAATGTAAAATAATAAAAATAAATACAAGACTTAAATTAAAGCGTAAAGTAAATAACGATAATGAAATTGCGAATAATAAAAGTGCGATAAAATAAACTTGCGATAATTAAAAAGTACGATAATTAAAAGTGCAATTAAATATAATAACAATAAATAAAAGTGCTATAATTAGAAGTGCAATTAAATATAAAATAAAGGAAATTAAATATGAAATAAAAGAATTATGCTTATTTAAACTTCCGTAATCATGATGTTTGACGTGTTGATTTTAGTTTTATGCCCATGGG
The DNA here is from genome assembly GCF_046630445.1 of Rutidosis leptorrhynchoides. Classification (NCBI taxonomy): domain Eukaryota; kingdom Viridiplantae; phylum Streptophyta; class Magnoliopsida; order Asterales; family Asteraceae; genus Rutidosis; species Rutidosis leptorrhynchoides. The sequence continues at coordinate 382,694,927 of NC_092334.1, forward strand.
TTAATTGTCCTTTGTCCTGGATTATTTAATATGTCCGTCTGGTTTTTGTCCATAACAGTCCATCAGTCATAAATATAAAGTGCGAGTGTCCTCGTCAAATTATCCTTATACCCGAAGTTAAATATCCCAACTAATTGGGGACTTAAACTGTAACAAGATTTTAATACTTTGTTTAATAATTACACCAGGATGTCGACTGAGTGTAATCCAAGGTTTTAATATTTTGTTATCAATTATACCAAGTGTCCTTGTATATAATTTCACCCCTGTTTTAATTATTCTAGTGGCTATTAATCCATTCCCGTGTCCGGTTAAATGAACGATTATTCGTACATATAAATACCCCGCCCATCGTGTCCGATTGAGTGTATATGGTAATTTATAGGGACGCCCAATTGTAAATCTTTATATTAACATTAACAAACTATCATTTAGTTAAACAAATATAAAGCCCATTAATAGCCCATAGTCTAATTTCCACAAGTGTCGTTCTTTTGTCCAAACCCCAATTATGGTACAAAGCCCAATTACCCAATTTTAGTAATTAGCCCAACATCATGATTACTTCGTTTTAAATAAGCATAATAATAACTTAGCTATGAGACATTAAATTAAAAAGGTTGAACATAACTTACAATGATTAAAAATAGCGTAGTGTTACACGGACAGAATTTCGACTTACACCCTTACAACATTCGCTATCATACCCTTATTATTAGAATTATAATTAAAATTAAAATTAAAATATAAATTATAAATATAAATATATCGTATGAATGGAGAAAAGAGAAAGATAGATTCATTTGTGGTGCACCAAAGCTCGATTTTTATAGGCATGTGGGCTGGAACTGGGGCTCATGAGATCGCATGGATTTATGCCTTCCTGGCCATGCGATCGCATGGCCAGCTGGGGAGGCTCATATTTGGTTGTTTTCTTCTGCCGACGGTTTTATAAATAATATAATATATTAAATAATTATAAGAATTATTTAAATATTATATTATATTTATGTGCATAGTTGACTTGTAATTTTTAGTTCGTTGTGTAGAGCGTTGAGAGTTGACTCTGGTCCCGGTTCCGGATTTTCGAACGTACTTGCGTACAATTTAATATCTTGTACTTTATGTTTTGAATCTTGTACTCTTGTAATTTTGAGACGTTTCTTATCATTAATTTGAACCTCATTGATTGTATTTTGTACTTTTGAGCTTTTTGGTCGTTTGCGTCTTCAATTCGTCGAATCTGTCTTTTGTCTTCACCTTTTATTATTTAAACGAATATCACTTGTAAATAGAACAATTGCAACTAAAAGCTTGTCTTTTTTGAGGAATAATGCTAGGAAATATATGTTCATTTTTAGCATTATCAAATATTCTCACACTTAAGCGTTGCTTGTCCTCAAGCAATATCGTCTTGAAATACTATAATCACTTCTTTATTCTTCACACTTTGTACATCAGTGATTTCTATACGGCGGTATAAAAAATTGTAGTAACGATAGAACCATGGTTAAAGGTGGGTGTGTCATCCACAGTTGCCTCGGGTTTAGGTCAACGACACTTGCAATCAAATAGCCGATTTACTTTCGGTTTCCAAAGCAAAGTGCACATTTGAAAGGCGGTTTACAGTCCCACATGACTATGAAAATGTAGATCCTTAAGGAAATTGGATCTTTATGAAAATATTTGATCTTTTGAAAATTCAATCTAGCTTTTACCCTAGATAAGTTTTCCGGAATAACCCTTCACCGGTGTTTGCAAAATATTTTTGTGGGTTTGGTGGGTTTCAGATTTGAAAATTTTAGCTCAAAACTTGCGGTTTTGTGTCACCCACTTGCTAACCTTGTATTAGGAAAGCAACACGTCCAGTTTACTTGTCCCGTATATTACTTTTCGATAAACTACCGTCCAGTTGTAAAGGAAAGCGTTGAACAAGCAACTGTTAAGGCAATGTCCCCTGACATGCTTTTAATTATGGTCTATAACGTGTCGGACGCAATTACTATCCTTGGTAGGAGCAATAGTAAAGCTCACCCTTATAATTTTTCGGTCTGGCACAAGGTCCTGTCTTTGACCATGCTATGCAACCACTGTTCTTACGGTTGACACCCGATTTGGTTCAGGTGACCTAATGAATTCCAGGTGAATTCCTAGGATTTTACGTTCAATGGTAATGAACGCATTGAAAATAGGGTTTTCAGAAAACAAATCGGTTTGTAATTTTGATCAAAATATTTTCTCGTTCAAGCTCGAGTTTAGATATCATTGAATTTCATGAGTTTGAATTCTCAATCTTTAAGGTCAATCTCTAGGATTGAGTAATATCAGGCTTAAAAGCTGATTTTTAATCTTTAAGGAGATTATCCTTTCTGGGGATCTGATTCATTAGTATTATCCAGCTAATTTGCACGGTGCCCCCCATTTTACGAGATAAATCCTTCTCATAGTTAGGATAAATCTGACCACTTGGCGACTGATAATGCTAAAAACGAACATATATTTCATAGCATTATTCCTCAAGAAAGACAAGCTTTTAGTTGCAATTGTTCTATTTACAAGTGATATTCGTTTAAATAATAAAAGGTGAAGACAAAAGACAGATTCGACGAATTGAAGACGCAAACGACCAAAAAGCTCAAAAGTACAAAAGACAATCAAAGAGGTTCCAATTATTGATAAGAAACGTCTCGAAATTACAAGAGTACAAGATTCAAAACGCAAAGTACAAGATATTAAATTGTACGTAAGGACGTTCGAAAATCCGGAACCGGGACATGAGTCAACTCTCAACGCTCGATGCAACGGACTAAAAAGTACAAGTTAACTATGTATATAAATATAATATAATATATAATTAATTATATTAATTATATATATTATATTTATAAATAAATCGTCGACAAGAAAGACTCCAAAGAATGTGAGCTGTATTTTCAATCTCCGCGACTCGCGGAGTTTGAAGGCCAAAAATGCCGCGAGTCGCGGAGCCCCAAGTTTTGAAACTCCCTATAAAGCCAACCGAATTCTGAGCATTTTTAATCATCTTTTTCTTCTTCTCTCATAATACTACGTAAATATTTATATTTATATTTTAATTTTAATTTTAATTTTAATTATAATTCAAATAATAAGGGTATGTTAGCGAATATTGTAAGGGTGTAAGTCGAAATTCTGTCCGTGTAACGCTACGCTATTTTTAATCATTGTAAGTTATGTTCAACCTTTTTATATTAATGTCTCGTAGCTAAGTTATTATTATGCTTATTTAATCCGAAGTAATCATGATGTTGGGCTAATTACTAAAATTGGGTAATTGGGCTTTGTACCATAATTTGGGTTTGGATAAAAGAACGACACTTGTGGAAATTAGACTATGGGTTATTAATGGGTTTTATATTAACTAAACAATACCTTGTTAATTTAATATACAAACTTATAATTCGACGTATTTATATATAACCACATACGCTTGACTGGGTACGGTGGGCGGGATATCTATAAATACCAACAATTATTCATTTTACCGGACACGGAACTGGATTAATAGTTAATAGACTTGTTGAAACAGGGGTGAATTACATTCAAGGGTAATTGGTGTAATTGTTAACAAAATAGTAAAACCTTGGTTTACACGCAGTCGATAACCTGGTGTATTCATTAAACAAAGTATTAAAACCTTGTTACAATTCGAATCCCCAATTAGTTAGAATATTTGACTTCGAGAATAAGAATAATTTGACGAAGGCTTTCGCTCTTTATATTTATGACTGATGGACTATTATGGACAAAATCCGTATGGACATATTAAATAATCCAGGACAAAGGACAATTAACCCATGGGCATAAAACTAAAATCAACACGTCAAACATCATGATTACGGAAGTTTAAATAAGCATAATTCTTTTATTTCATATTTAATTTCCTTTATTTTATATTTAATTGCACTTCTAATTATCGCATTTTTATTGTTATTTTATTTAATTGCACTTTTAATTATCGTACTTTTTAATTATCGCAAGTTTATTTTATCGCACTTTTATTATTCGCAATTTCATTATCGTTATTTACTTTACGCTTAAATTTAAGTCTTATATTTATATTATTTTACATTTGGTTTTAACTGCGACTAAAGTTTTAAAATCGACAAACCGGTCATTAAACGGTAAAAACCCCCCTTTATAATAATAATATTACTTATATATATATTTGTATTTTTATAAAAGTAAACTAATATAGCGTTAAGCTTTGTTTAAAGAGCTCCCTGTGGAACGAACCGGACTTACTAAAAACTACACTACTCTACGATTAGGTACACTGCCTATAAGTGTTGTAGCAAGGTTTAAGTATATCCATTCTCTAAATAAAATAAATATCTTGTGTAAAATTGTATCGTATTTAATAGTATTTCCTTCTAAAATTTAATAGTATTTTATACCTCTCTGCTAAAACATCATCAAGTATTTTTGGCGCCGCTGCCGGGGAAACTCTTAAACGCCGGAAGCGCAACGCTAATATATATAAAAAAAAAAGATTTTTAGTTTACTTTTATTAAAATTCGTTTTTATAAAAATACGTTTTAAATATTCGAAAATATAAAAAAAGAAAAACAAAAATATAAATATTTTTAAGATTTTGTTAAATATTTAAGTTTTATAAAGTATCTTTAGTTTGTAAAAATATAAGTTTTATTTAATTTATTTTATAAATATATTTTATAAATATAAAAAACCGAAAAAAAAATAATATAAATATATATAAATCTAAATTTTTTTTTAGATTGTTATAAAGTATTTTATTTTTATCTTAGTTATTAAAGATAAGTTTTATCTAAATTATATAAAAAAAATTTTAGATTATATAAACAGAAAATATAAAAACAGAAAATAAAAAAAAATAAAAAAATAAAAAGAAAAACGCGTCGAATTTTAAACCTGTCAGTTGAATTTTGGAACCCCGCGAGTCGCGGGGTTTGATGCTTTGAATACCGCAAGTCGCGGAGATAACCTGACACGCCGACAGAACCCTAATCAGACATTAATTACGAATAATTATTATAATTATTAATATAAAACCCTAATTAGGTTTTAATTAAATAATTATTTTAGTTTTTATTAATATTTTGTTTAATTAGTTTAATTAATTTGTAAAATTAGTAGTTTTAATAAATAAATAATATAAAAATAATATTTTTATAAAAATTGTACTTTTTACAACTTTTTGTATATTTTTATATTTTGTCCCTTTTCAATTGTTTTAACGTAATATTTGTATTTTTAGCTCATATTTAGTTTTAAACATAGTTTTTGCCATAGTTATTTTTACTTCTAGATTTTTAGACTTTGCCGTAGAATTCCTTAAGTGCTTTTTCTTTAGACTAAGATTTAGGTGCTTTAGAATTTTGCGACACAATTTTTTTAGATTTCACTACCTTTTTAAGTTATTTCCATTTGGGATTTAGTTTTTCCTGTAAGCTTTAATATTTTTAGACGACTTTTTCCTATGTATCAATTATCATTCCAATTAGTAATCTCAATTTGCGATTATAATTTTAAATTAGTTGTAGTAATAAGGTTAGGTTAGTCAAGTATTTTTAAGTTTATTAAGTTTCTTTTATTTTTTCGTCACCTTTTATTTTTCAACCATTTTTCTTTTTCGACCTTTTTCGACGAACTCTTTTTCTTTCTTATTTCTCGCTATTCTAGTTTTAGGACATAGATTTTTATTCTACCTCTTATCTAAATTTCTTAAAATTACGAAAATTTATTTTAAGAGGTTAAATTGATAGACATCAAAATTTTCTGGTTCGTAGTAATAGTTGGATTTGTACGTGGACCGGGTTATTGGAGCCAAACAGTCCTCAATTATATTGAGACCAAATGAATCCTGCCCCTTTGCTGCATCTTTTGGCTATTCGAAACGTGGGCAAAATCAGAAAAGTCTATTGATTGGATAACTTATTATAATTTTTCTTTCCTTTTAAAAACTAATAGGATAGGATATTCAGTGAATGCACCGAGCAAGACGTTCACCACCTGTAACTAGATCAAGACATTTAGCAAATATTACCGCCGTTGATTTTTCTTTAGAATCGTCATCCAGTCGACCAAATACTTCAGTTCAAATTTCCGATAATCCATTTTTTGAACCCGACCTCACAATTGAGAATCCGGAGAATATTCAGGAACGGTTCGTAGATCCTGAACCACTAAACTTTCCTCCGAAACCACCAATCATTCAAACAGAGATTGTTGAGGAATGAACCATTAAATCAGAATCCTCTAGTGATTCCGATTCAACAAATTCAATTATGGAGAATCTGGAACCTTTAAGTATGGAAGACCGAATGAGAGCTAAGCGCACTGGCCAAGGTCACGCAATTACTCATCCAGACATTAATGCGCCAGATTATGAAATCAAAGGACAAATTCTACACATGGTGACTAATCAATGCCAATTTAGTGGTGCGCCGAAGGAAGATCCAAATGAACATCTACGTACCTTTAATAGGATCTGCACACTATTTAAAATCCGAGAAGTGGAGGATGAACAGATATATCTCATGTTATTTCCCTGGACTTTAAAGGGAGAAGCCAAAGATTGGTTGGAGTCGTTACCTGAAGGGGCGATCGATACATGGGATGTTTTAGTTGACAAATTTCTTAAACAATTCTTTCCGGCATCTAAAGCCGTAAGACTTCAAGCAGAAATTGTTACGTTCACACAGAAGCCAAATGAAACTCTATGTGAGGCGTGGACAAGATATGGAAAGTTGTTAAGAGGATGTCCGCAACATGGTTTAGACACCTGTCAAATAGTACAAATATTTTACCAAGGATGCGACATCACTACAAGGAAAGACATAGATATAGCAGCTGGTGGTTCTATTATGAAGAAAACCGAAACTGATGCTTACAAAATTATTGATAACACTGCTTCCCACTCACACGAGTGGCACCAAGAAAAAGATATCGTTAGATCATCTAAAGCAGCTAGAGCCGATTCTAGCCATGACTTAGATTCCATTTCCGCAAAGATAGATGCTGTGGAAAGACGAATGGAAAAGATGACTAAAGATATTCACTCAATACGAATTAGTTGTGAGCAGTGTGGAGGACCGCATTTGACAAAAGATTGTCTCAGTATTGAATTAACAATGGAACAAAGAGAGAATATTTCATATATAAACCAAAGGCCTGGAAATAATTATCAGAATAATTATCAACCGCCAAGACCTATTTACAATCAAAACCATAGTTATAACAGATATATTCCATACAACAACCAACAAGGTCCTAGCAATCAACAAGTATCCAATAATACTTACAATCAGCAAAGACCTAATTTTCAAAACAAACCACCACAACAAACCGATGATAAAAAGCCGAATTTAGAAGATATGATGACGAAGCTAGTTGAAACTCAAACGCAGTTTTTCACATCTCAGAAACAAACCAATGAACAAAATGCTCAAGCATTTAGAAATCAACAAGCTTCTATTCAAAATCTGGAACAAGAAGTAAGTAACCTAGCAAGGTTAATAGGTGAAAGAAAACCGGGAAGTTTACCTAGTGATACAAATGCTAACCCCCGGAATGAAACAGCTAAAGCTATTACCACAAGAAGTGGTACAACACTTAAATCACCGGAAATACCTGTAACTTCTGATGAAACTATTCCTACTCCACAAGAACCACAACCTGATCAAGATAAGGAAAAAGAACCGGTAGTTGAAAAGGTTAATGAAGATAACACAGTTAAGGCTAAACCTTATGTTAAACCATACCAACCACCACTTCCTTACCCGAGTAAAATGAAGAAAGAGAAACTTGAAGCCGAGCAATCCAAATTCTTGGATATGTTTAAACAGATAAATGTAAATCTTCCTTTCATTGATGCAATTTCAGGAATGCCTAGATATGCTAAATTCTTGAAAGATCTAATCTCAAATAGAAAGAAAATGGAAGAACTCTCGGCTGTTACTATGAATGCTAATTGTTCAGCAGCGCTGTTAAATAAGATACCAGAAAAACTATCTGATCCAGGAAGTTTCACAATTCCATGTTTTCTGGGTAGTATTAGTTCAATAGAAGCATTGGCAGACTTAGGTGCTAGTATAAATCTAATGCCGTATTCACTATACACTAAACTAGACCTTGGAGAATTGAAACCAACAAGAATAAGCATACAACTAGCCGATAGATCAATAAAATATCCTAGAGAGATAATGGAGAACATGCTAGTTAAAGTTGGTACTTTAGTATTTCTAGTAGATTTTGTTGTTCTGGACATGGAAGAAGATTCTCAAGTTCCTCTCATATTAGGAAGACCATTCTTAAACAAGGCTAAAGCAATGATAGACGTGTTCGATAAGAAACTGACCCTAAGTATAGAGGATGAGAGTGTTACCTTTTCAGTTGATAGAGCAATGCAACAACCACAATCTGCAGATGATACATGTTATTATATTCAAACTATAGATGCACATGCAGAATTATTAGAAGAATTTCCAGAATTACAAGGAACAGGAGAATGTTCTTTAGGAGAAGGTAATGAACCAATTGATGAAGCTAAAATGTTAGCTACACTTATAGCTAATGGATATGAACCAACAACAGAAGAAATTCAAATGCTAAAAGAAGAAGACAGATATCGATACAAATCATCGATAGAAGAACCTCCGAAATTAGAGTTAAAGCCACTTCCAAACCATTTGGAATACGCTTATTTACATGGTGAATCTGAATTACCTGTAATAATATCGTCTTCTCTTACTGAAAATGAGAAATCACAACTCATTTCTGTGTTGAAAGCTCATAAACCAGCCATTGCATGGAAGATTCATGATATTAAAGGAATAAGTCCTTCGTATTGCACACATAAAATCCTTATGGAAGAAGGTCATAAAACGTATGTGCAACGCCAACGAAGACTAAATCCTAATATGCAAGATGTAGTTAAGAAAGAGATTATTAAACTGCTAGATACAGGTTTAATTTATCCAATCTCTGATAGTCCATGGGTAAGCCCAGTTCAATGCGTACCTAAGAAGGGTGGCATGACTGTCATTACAAATGAGAAAAATGAGCTTATTCCTACTAGGACTGTAACAGGATGGCGTGTGTGTATTGATTATAGAAAATTAAATGACGCCACCAGAAAAGATCACTTTCCCTTACCTTTCATAGATCAAATGTTGGAAAGATTAGCCGGAAACAGTTACTATTGTTTTCTAGATGGATTTTCCGGATATTTTCAAATTCCAATAGCACCCGAAGATCAAGAGAAAACCACATTCACGTGCCCTTATGGTACTTTTGCTTACAAACGCATGCCATTTGGACTTTGTAACGCCCCTGCAACCTTTCAAAGGTGTATGATGGCGATTTTTCACGACATGATAGAAGAATGCATGGAAGTATTCATGGATGACTTTTCAGTCTTCGGTGATACATTTGAATCATGTCTAGTTAATCTGGAACGAATGCTAATTAGATGCGAACAATCAAATCTAGTTCTTAATTGGGAGAAATGCCATTTCATGGTTAAAGAAGGCATCGTTCTTGGTCATAAAATTTCAAAAGAAAGAATTGAAGTGGATAGAGCTAAAGTAGATGTAATTGCTAAACTTTCACATCCCACCAATGTTAGAGGAGTTAGGAGTTTTCTAGGGCATGCTGGTTTTTACCGACGTTTCATAAAAGATTTTTCTAAAATTGCCACTACTATGAATAAACTCCTAGAAAAAGATGCTCCATTCATCTTTTCAGATGAATGTATCAAATCTTTTAATATTCTTAAAGAGAAACTAACTAATGCGCCGATCATGATAACACTAAATTGGAATCTACCATTTGAACTAATGTGCGATGCAAGTGATTTTGCAATGGGAGCCGTTTTAGGACAAAGGATTGAAAAATGATTTCAACCTATATATTATGCTAGTAAGACATTACAAGGAGCACAAACGAACTATACAACTACTGAAAAAGAACTCCTTGCTATTGTCTTTGCTTTTGACAAATTTCGATCATATCTCGTTCTAGCAAAAACGGTGGTCTATACCGACCATTCTGCTCTTAGATACCTATTTTCAAAACAAGATGCTAAACCAAGATTAATCCGTTGGATCTTACTCTTACAAGAGTTTGATATTGAAATCCGAGATAAAAGAGGAGCAGAAAATCTCGCCGCTGGTCATCTTTCTCGTCTTGAAAATCCCGAATTAGAAGTTCTAAATGAATCGACCATACAAGACAACTTTCCTGATGAATATGTATTGAAGATAGATTATAAAGAAATACCATGGTTTGCAGACTATGCAAACTACTTAGTTTGTGGATTCCTTGAAAAAGGATTATCGTACCAAAGACGAAAGAAATTCTTCAGTGATATAAAACACTATTTTTGGGAAGATCCACATCTGTTTAAAAGTTGTCCCGATGGAATAATACGCCGATGTGTATTTGGAGATGAAGCTAGTAAAATATTAAACCATTGTCACACAGGATCAACAGGAGGGCATTATGGGCCTCAACTAACAGCAAGAAAAGTTTATGAAGCTGGATTCTATTGGCCTACAATTTACAAAGACGCACACCTTCTTTGCAAATCCTGTGATGCATGTCAAAGGGCCGGAAAAATAAGTCAACGTGATGAAATGTCACAAAATGTCATCCAAGTATGTGAAGTATTTGACATTTGGGGTATTGACTTTATGGGTCCATTTCTAAAATCTCATAATAATCTATATATACTCGTAGCCATTGATTATGTATCTAAATGGGCGGAAGCACAAGCTCTCCCAACTAACGATGCACGAGTTGTAGTCAACTTTTTAAAACGTCTTTTTGCAAGGTTTGGAACACCGAAAGCTTTAATAAGTGATCGGGGTACTCATTTCTGTAATAATCAACTTGAGAAAGTTCTTAAAAGATATGGAGTAACTCATAAAATCTCAACCGCATATCATCCACAAACAAGTGGACAAGTTGAAAATACCAACCGAGCTTTAAAACGTATTCTAGAGAAAACCGTAGGATCAAATTCGAAGGAATGGTCCATTAAATTGGAGGATGCACTCTGGGCTTTTAGAACAGCCTACAAAACTCCAATTGGAACCACACCTTTTAGACTTGTTTATGGAAAAGCATGTCATCTTCTAGTAGAAATTGAACACAAAGCATTTTGGGCTTTGAAGACATGTAATCTTGATATACATGAAGCTGGACGTCTACGATTAAATCAACTAAACGAATTAGAAGAATTAAGACATGAAGCATACGAAAATTCGTTAATCTATAAGGAAAGAACGAAGAAATGGCATGATAAAAGAATCAGAAGTTCAAAAGAATTTAAAGAAGGAGACAGAGTTCTTCTTTTCAATTCACGATTCAAGCTATTCCCTGGAAAATTGAAATCAAGATGGTCTGGACCATTCATAGTCAAAAGAGTTTTTCCATACGGAACAATAGAATTAATAAATTCAAAAGGGAATGAATTTAAAGTTAATGGTCACAGAGTTAAACATTACATACATGGTCCGATGGAAGTTGACAACGAAGTTAATCACAATTTCGACACCACAGCTAACTAAGTGTGGGGAGAATCAAGTCTTTAAAGGATAATATGTATTTCTGTTAGAGTTAGATTGTCTGTTTTCGTGTAGTTCTCGAAAATGGAACCCGAATGGTCTTTCCCTAGCAGACCCTAAAGAACTAGTCTTCTCCCCCCATTCTGAATTTTTATTTTTTAGGTTTTTACAAAATGAAGACTGCCTGTGAACTAAACCATGGTCTAATGCTACACGCTTTGATCACTAAACGTAATAATGACATACTTCCGAGTGAATTAGTATCAGTAATCAGAGAAAGAATGGACGGAGTTAGAAAAGAATCCAGATGCGAAGATAATAAGTTACAATTTGGTAAAGGAAAATCAAAATCCGCAGCGAAAAGAAGAGCACGACACCTAGAAAGATGTCACAAATGCGGAAAATGGTCACATGGAGGTAAATGTTCAAATAATCAAACCTATTCAAACACCGAATTTGTTACTTTATGCAGAGACGGACCGTTCATATGTTTAGAAGAAAAGACACTGAATACTCGAGGTTACGCCTATGTAGCCATGGAAAACCAATTAAACCGACTATCTTATGAATGGGATAGATCATATAACTAAGAAATCTATTTCACAGGTAAGTCTGTACAGTTTTTATTTTATTTTATTTTTATTTTTAACCTTTTGATAATAAACGCTAATTTGTTCGCTATAAAGTATTAAATTGGTATTGAATAAAATTAGGTTTGGCAACCGAAATTATTGATATCATTCAAAAATTTATTACATCACTGCGAAATTTAACGTTTATTCTTAAGGTATAAATATCTTTAATCAACCAACCCAAAATATTTCAAAAATTCGTCATGAGTTAAATTAGGTTTTGGAACCGAAATTACTTTACCGAAAAGAGGGGCGCATATTTTTGATAATATTTGATTGATTAAAGTGGGATAAAAAGCCAAAAAGATTTTTAATTTTATTTTTACCATGTTTTTAAAATTAATATATAAATCTTAAATTAATATTGTAAACTTTGTAAAAACAATATATTTAAAATTGTAAATATTTGAAAAATTAATATAAGTTTGGTGTGAATTTATAAATATGAATTTTTAAATTAAGTTTGGTGTGAATTTTTAATTTTTAAAATATAAATTTTTAATTTTATGCATTTCAACTTTTAAGTTTGGTGTGAATTTTTAATATTAATTTTGAATTTTATATTTAAATTGTGTGAATTTAAAAATAAAAATTTACTTTATCTCATTAAGTTAAAAATATGATTTTTAAAATTCGTCGTAAGTTGAAGACTAGGTCTTTGAACCGAAATTGCTTTACCCGAGGGAGGGACGAGAACTTTTATTATCATTATTTTTAATCTTATTGAATTAAAGTATGCCAAAAACATTAAAAAAACCCAAAAATCTTAGCTTTTAAAACAATCGCTACAAAAAGACAAATTTTAAAATTTTGTCGAAGGACGGACTAGGACATCGATCCGAAACGACCTCGTCCTAAATAACAAGGGAAACAAAATTTTAAAATTAATTACTTAATTGTTTTAATTAGTATAAGATATATTTTTTTAAAAAAAAAGGAAACTCCGCGACTCGCGGAGTTTGAAGGGGAAATCTCCGCGACTCGCGGAGGGACCAAAACCCAGAAAAAAAATAAAACGTAAAAACAGATCAGTTCACTCCCCACAAAAACACACTGCGAAGAACACAGCGAAAAAACCCCGAAAATACACGAAAAATACACCCCAAAATCACAATTTTTGACCGTTAATCACCAAATTTTTTACTTAAATCATGTTGAGAAGGATGCTATCTAGGAATTACTCAAGAAAAAAGGTAAATTTCTACACCTAAACACCATTTAATTCGAAAATTAATGTTCTTGAGCAATTTTTTTCCCAATTTGATTTTGATGCTTTTTAGTGTAATTAGGCTTAAATTGTTTATGTATTATGCTTGTATAACCTAGATTGATGCTATTTAACATGATTAGAAGCCTTAAACTTCAAATTTTGAGTAATCTAGGGTTTGTGTTCTTGAGCAAATTTGGGGCTTTTTGATATAAACAGGTTATGGCCGATTTTTGTCATGAATTGTTGCTAAATTAAGTAGTGTAACATGTCTAGGTAGTTAAATGATCTAAACTTTGAGCCTAAACATGATTTTGAGAATTAAAGTGGACTTTTTCAAGTCTAAAATTCACGAACTTGATTTTTGAAAGATAATGCCATTTGAAACTTGTTTAATTGCTAGTAATGATTATTTTGACATGTTATTTGAGTTGAATGCTTATGAACTCGGCGAACATTTTCGTATATGCTTATTTGAAAAAGTGTAGAGTTGATAAAAATGTGAAAATGAGCTTAAGTTTGATATAAATTGATCATGTCATTGTAATTATTTTGATTGATGATTTTGCTGACACTAATGCATATTTGGATGCACAAAAATTGTGTTTGATGTGTTTTGCAGACTGAAAGGGGTGAATCTTCATCCCAAGCTCGCAATGCTCCTGCTGAGAATGCGGAACAACAGGAGGTGGATAACTACTACAAGCAGGATATACCTCATCCAGTCATGACCTTTTCTGATATGCACTTGGAAGAGTTGCACCCGAACCTGAGATTTGACAGACTTTGGATAGATTATCCAAAATATCAAAGGGGTTTGCATACTCTTCATTCCAAAGTTGTTGAGGTACCGAGGGTCATAAAATGGGGACCCTTAGAAGCTGTAGAATTGGCCGGGCCAATTAGGGAATTACTTGTACAGAGGTATGGTAATTCTACTTTTAATGACTGGGTACGTTTATTCACCATGCGTAGACCTGTATATAAAGTATGGTGTGAAGAATTGTTGTGTAGTATAGAGTTGAATGATCGGGTAGCTAGTTTAACCGATCGTTCTTTTATTAGATTTTTGTTAGGCGGTTCGATGCGCCACATGTCTTTACTAGACATGGCTCAGGCTTTACGTATATATACGCCTGAAGAGTTAGCATCTGCCGATTGTAGAGGGTTGATACTAAATGGTAGAAAGATAGATGAAAATTTTGATACACACGGTGTGTGGAGTCAAATGACAAGCCATCACCGTTTCAAAGGGGGAAATTACTCTTATTTGGATATAGATAGAGCTGAATTAAGAGTAATTCATAGGTTTTTAGCTAATTCGATTACACAAAGGGGTAAGAACAAGGAAAAGGTAAATGAACAGGATTTGTTTTACCATATGTGTATTCGAGACCCACAAAGCGCTGTAAGTATACCATATTCTGTGGGTTATTATTTATCAGCTATGGTTAGGAGGATGAGACCACATAGCATAATAGGAGGTGGTATTTTTATTACTTTGATTGGTGAATATCTCGGTGTGGATATAAGTCGGGGGGGATTATTAGTAGAAGAACCAGAACCCCGCGATACTATAGGTTTAAATGTATACCATGGTGCGAAAGTTTTGAAGAGGCGAAATAACGCCGCAGTACAATACCATGGTAGACATCCACAGGTTGAGAGAAACCAACAGCAAGGTAATGTAGGAGGGGGAAATGAGATGCAAGAAATGCAAAGGTTTATAGCTTCTCAGGAGTACGAAAATGCTAGACAGAGAGCATTTGAAGATTGGCAAGTTCATCAGAACCAAATCATAGCTCATTGCCAACATATAGGTAGAAACTATATTCCTACACCGAAACCCATCTTCCCTCCCTGGTCTATAGAGATGCAGCCACCGTATCCTACGTATAACCCTGCCGAAGCATTTTATAGCACTTATGGTTATGCCTGGAACCCCTATTGGTATCAATATCATCCCTAGTCTACTTATTTTTTTTTTTATTTTGTAATTTGTAATGATTGATACGTTTAATACTTTTGTTAATATTGTAATAGTTTTTATAATTGTCTAACTTTTATTCTTAGATTTTAATAATTTTTGAATGTGGGGTAATATACCAAACTTCAAAAATATGTATATATGTTTGCAGTTTATCTTATGCACACAACAGGGTAAAACAACGCATTTTCAAAGACTGGCATTAAGTTCAGGAAAAGCAACTAATTTTGACGACAAGATGCAAAATATATGTGAATTAACAACAAGACGGAATGAACAAATGATGTGCACCATTTATCATTCAGCAAACAAATGCCAATATATTTGGAAACTTTGGTAAAAATTTAATCATTTTCACACAAATCACCCTCAATAATTTAAATTGTTACTGATTTCTTGCAAATGAGGGCATTGCAAGATCTTAAGTGTGGGAAGGGGTTAAATTCTTTCGGATATTAAAATTTTTTACTTTATACACTTGGTTACCATTAAAAATACTAGTAAAGCAGTAGTTGTATTAGAATCTAGTGCTCTCTGATAATAAAGAACAGCCCTAGTCTTATATACTGACTACCCAATTCTAGTAAAAGTTTTAAAAATTTTCAATTAAATGAACTCAAAATCATGTTTATACATATTTATGAACGATAAAACTAGGTTTTAACACCGAAATTATTGTTACCTCAAAAAGGACATAAATTGAGAAACAAACCAAAATGTTAAAATTCATTTAAAATGGAATAGAGGACGATAAAAAGGAAAATAAAAGCCAAGTGTGGGAATATTTACCAAGTTATCTTAAACATATGTCACATATATCTGTAACAAATAACTGAAAATACTTTTGCTTTGGACTAAACTAAACTGTTTTACCCGATGAAAGAAAAGAAGAGATGGATCTACACGATGAATCAATTCCATCATTAAAAGGAAGTAAAGTCTTCCGAAAAAGACACGCGCTTCTTGATTTAAGTCAGGAAGTTATCGTCCAGACCAGCTGTAGGTTGACGAAAAATCTAGAAAAGTCATCACTAAAATCAGCAGGAAATCCACGGACCTCAGCATTAAACAGGGTCGCCAAGTGGTCAGATTTATCCTAACCATGAGAAGGATTTATCTCGTAAAATGGGGGGGCACCATGCAAATTAGCTGGATAAGACTAATGAATCAGATCCCCAGAAAGGATAATCTCCTTAAAAGATCAAAAATCAGCTTTTAAGACTGATATTACTCAATCCTTGAGATTGACCTTAAAGATTGAGAATTCAAACTCATGGAATTCAATGATATCTAAACTCGAGCTTGAACGAGAAAATATTTTGATCAAAATTACAAACCGATTTGTTTTCTGAAAACCCTATTTTCAATGCGTTCATTACCATTGAACGTAAAATCCTAGGAATTCACCTGGAATTCATTAGGTCACCTGAACCAAATCGGGTGTCAACCGTAAGAACGGTGGTTGCATAGCATGGTCAAAGACAGGACCTTGTGCCAGACCGAAAAAATTATAAGGGTGAGCTTTACTATTGCTCCTACCAAGGATAGTAATTGCGTCCAACACGTTATAGACCATAATTAAAAGCATGTCAGGGGACATTGCCTTAACAGTTGCTTGTTCAACGCTTTCCTTTACAACCGGACGGTAGTTTACCGAAAGGTAATATACGGGACAAGTAAACTGGATGTGTTGCTTTCCAAATACAAGGTTAGCAAGTGGGTGACACAAAACCGCAAGTTTTGAGCTAAAATTTTCAAATCTGAAACCCACCAAACCCACAAAAATATTTTGCAAACACCGGTAAAGGGTTATTCCGAAAAACTTATCTAGGGTAAAAACTAGATTTAATTTTCAAAAGATCAAATATTTTCATAAAGATCCAATTTCCTTAATGGATCTAAATTTTTATAGTCATGTGGGACTGTAAACCATATCATTACTACCATTGTTTATACCGCCGTATAGAAATCACTGATGTACAAAGTGTGAAGAATAAAGAAGTGATTCTAGTATTTTAAGACGATATTGCTTGAGGACAAGCAACGCTCAAGTGTGGGAATATTTGATAATGCTAAAAATGAACATATATTTCATAGCATTATTCCTCAAGAAAGACAAGCTTTTAGTTGCAATTGTTCTATTTACAAGTGATATTCGTTTAAATAATAAAAGGTGAAGACAAAAGACAGATTCGACGAATTGAAGACGCAAACGACCAAAAAGCTCAAAAGTACAAAAGACAATCAAAGAGGTTCCAATTATTGATAAGAAACGTCTCGAAATTACAAGAGTACAAGATTCAAAACGCAAAGTACAAGATATTAAATTGTACGCAAGGACGTTCGAAAATCCAGAACCGGGACATGAGTCAACTCTCAACGCTCGATGCAACGGACTAAAAAGTACAAGTTAACTATGTATATAAATATAATATAATATATAATTAATTATATTAATTATATATATTATATTTATAAATAAATCGTCGACAAGAAAGACTCCAAAGAATGTGAGCTGTATTTTCAATCTCCGCGACTCGCGGAGTTTGAAGGCCAAAAATGCCGCGAGTCGCGGAGCCCCAAGTTTTGAAACTCCCTATAAAGCCAACCGAATTCTGAGCATTTTTAATCATCTTTTTCTTCTTCTCTCATAATACTACGTAAATATTTATATTTATATTTTAATTTTAATTATAATTCTAATAATAAGGGTATGTTAGCGAATATTGTAAGGGTGTAAGTCGAAATTCTGTCCGTGTAACGCTACGCTATTTTTAATCATTGTAAGTTATGTTCAACTTTTTTATATTAATGTCTCGTAGCTAAGTTATTATTATGCTTATTTAATCCGAAGTAATCATGATGTTGGGCTAATTACTAAAATTGGGTAATTGGGCTTTGTACCATAATTTGGGTTTGGATAAAAGAACGACACTTGTGGAAATTAGACTATGGGTTATTAATGGGTTTTATATTAACTAAACAATACCTTGTTAATTTAATATACAAACTTATAATTCGACGTATTTATATATAACCACATACGCTTGACTGGGTACGGTGGGCGGGATATCTATAAATACCAACAATTATTCATTTTACCGGACACGAAACTGGATTAATAGTTAATAGACTTGTTGAAACAGGGGTGAATTACATTCAAGGGTAATTGGTGTAATTGTTAACAAAATAGTAAAACCTTGGTTTACACGCAGTTGATAACCTGGTGTATTCATTAAACAAAGTATTAAAACCTTGTTACAATTCGAATCCCCAATTAGTTGGAATATTTGACTTCGGGAATAAGAATAATTTGACGAAGGCTTTTGCTCTTTATATTTATGACTGATGGACTATTATGGACAAAATTCGTATGGACATATTAAATAATTCAGGACAAAGGACAATTAACCCATGGGCATAAAACTAAAATCAACACGTCAAACATCATGATTACGGAAGTTTAAATAAGCATAATTCTTTTATTTCATATTTAATTTCCTTTATTTTATATTTAATTGCACTTCTAATTATCGCATTTTTATTGTTATTTTATTTAATTGCACTTTTAATTATCGTACTTTTTAATTATCGCAAGTTTATTTTATCGCACTTTTATTATTCGCAATTTCATTATCGTTATTTACTTTACGCTTAAATTTAAGTCTTGTATTTATATTATTTTACATTTGGTTTTAACTGCGACTAAAGTTTTAAAATCGACAAACCGGTCATTAAACGGTAAAAACCCCCCTTTATAATAATAATATTACTTATATATATATTTGTATTTTTATAAAAGTAAACTAATATAGCGTTAAGCTTTGTTTAAAGAGCTCCCTGTGGAACGAACCGGACTTACTAAAAACTACACTACTCTACGATTAGGTACACTGCCTATAAGTGTTGTAGGAAGGTTTAAGTATATCCATTCTCTAAACAAAATAAATATCTTGTGTAAAATTGTATCGTATTTAATAGTATTTCCTTCTAAAATTTAATAGTATTTTATACCTCTCTGCTAAAACATCATCAGCGACCCTGTTTAATGCTGAGGTCCGTGGATTTCCTGCTGATTTTAGTGATGACTTTTCTAGATTTTTCGTCAACCTACAGCTGGTCTGGATGACAACTTCCTGACTTAAATCAAGAAGCGCGTGTCTTTTTCGGAAGACTTTACTTCCTTTTAATGATGGAATTGATTCATCGTGTAGATCCATCTTTCTTACAGTAAATCAGGTAAAACAGTTTAGTTTAGTCCAAAGCAAAAGTATTTTCAGTTATTTGTTACAGATATATGTGACATATGTTTAAGATAACTTGATAAATTTTCCCACACTTGGCTTTTATTTTCCTTTTTATCGTCCTCTATTCCATTTTAAATGAATTTTAACATTTTGGTTTGTTTCTCAATTTATGTCCTTTCTGAGGTAACAATAATTTCGGTGTTAAAACCTAGTTTTATCGTTCATAAATATGTATAAACATGATTTTGAGTTCATTTAATTGAAAATTTTGAAAAATTTTACTAGAATTGGGTAGTCAGTATATAAGACTAGGGCTGTTCTTTATTATCAGAGAGCACTAGATTCTAATACAACTACTACGTTACTAGTATTTTTAATGGTAACCAAGTGTATAAATTAAAAATTTTAAAAATCCGAAAGAATTTAACCCCTTCTCACATTTAAGATCTTGCAATGCCCTCATTTGCAAGAAATTAGTACAATTTAAATTATTGAGGGTGATTAGCGTAGAAATGATTAAATTTTACCAAAGTTTCCAAACATATTGGCGTTTGTTTGCTGAATGATAAATGGTGCATATCATTTGTTCATTTCGTCTGTTGTTACATCACATTTATTTATCATCTTGTCGTCAAAATTAGTAGCTTTTGCTGAACTTAATGCCAGTCTTTGAAAATGCGCTGTTTTAGCCTGTTTTGTACAATCGACAATATACATACATACAAATATAATCATGCATGGCAATTTGAAATGGGACTTAATATCACACTCTCAAATTCTAAATATGAAATATTAGTACACAATAGTAATAAAAATAATAAAAATTACACAAATATATCCAATAACATAAGTTTAAACATGAAAAAGTCAAAAGATAAAAACATAAAAATCATAAAAATAACCAAATGGAACTAAATCAGTCTGGATAGGGGTTCCAGTTCATCTCATCGGGTGGGTTCCATTGTTGGTTATAGGTGTTCTGATAGGCTTGGTCATAGTCATACCGGTTAAAGGGTGGTCAGATATCGGGGTAATGTGGCGGAAAATGAGCAGGTCATGTAGGTACATAGTTATTTGGTACCTGATATGATAGCTGGCTCATGATTTGGTGCTGATGAACTAACCAGCTATCGTGTTGGCGTCACCTATAATCCTCGTATACTCGCTCGAAGTTCCACTGCTCATACATACTATGTCTGGCCGCGTTCGTCATTGCTTCCTCATCTATACGAACGTGGACGTCAAGAATAGCATCTCGAAAGACATCCCTAATGTCTTCCGCCTCCTCCATTTCCTCGTCTGAGCCTCTCTCTACCTGAGGATGAGATCCCTCATAGGGTACTGCCTGGTTACGTCTACTTTTCAATACCTTAGCACCCACATAAACTTTCAATCCTAAGGGCTCAACC
Organism: Rutidosis leptorrhynchoides; assembly: GCF_046630445.1. NCBI lineage: Eukaryota > Viridiplantae > Streptophyta > Magnoliopsida > Asterales > Asteraceae > Rutidosis > Rutidosis leptorrhynchoides. The sequence goes on from NC_092334.1 coordinate 382,716,000, forward strand.
TGTTCTCTACAAATCTGTAATGGACCCCCTTGGTTCCTATCAACACCTAAATACTCTCCAATGAGAGTAACAAAAATACCTCCTTCTATTATACTCCCGTCCTGCATTCCCTCTACCATTTTAGATAAATAAAAAGCAACACAGTAAGGGATATTGACAAAGCTTCTAGGATCATGAATACACTTTAGGTAGAATAAATCATATAAGGTAATTTTTTCTTTATTATGACCTCTTTGTGTAATCGAGTTAGCCAAAAATCTATGAATAATACGAAGCTCGGCTCTGTCAATATGTGTATAGGAGTGTCCTCCTGCTCGTGTAAAAACATCAAAATGTGACATACGCCTCCAGATGGCGTCAGCGTCAAAGTTACTATCTACCCATTCACCATAATGAATCAAGTTTGTACAATCGGGTAATAGCAACTCACCAGGAGTATATATCTGTAAGGCCCTGGCCATGTCCAGCATGGACATTCTGTACATCCTACTGCCAAGGATAAACCTAAGAAATCTTCTATCATCTATTCTAACTATATTTGTATCAAGTGATACAGTACTCATCAACTTAACACACCATTCCTTATATACAGGTCTACGAATGGTGAAAAGACGTTCCCAATCTGTAAAAGAAGAACTGCCATACCTTTGAACTAAAAGCTGTCTAACACGGTCAGCTAGATGGACCGTTTCCAAAGGGGCCCAATCGATTACCCTTGGCGCCTCTACATTTTTTGTTACCAATTTGAATTTGTTCCTTTGATATGTCTCGTAATCTCTCCATCTTCTATCAAATCTCAGATTAGGATGTAGAGTGTGCTCAGGAATCGTTGGGAATTCTACTGGCGGCCTCATTGGGAATACTATGAATTCATCAACAAACTGTACCGGATCATAATAAGGTATGTGCTGATCAGGCTGTTGTTGTTCCTGTTGTGGTTCTTGTTCGTGTTGCATTTCTGGTTCTGGTTCTGGTGCTGGTGCTGGTCGTCTAGATGATGATGCTCCTGAACCTCCAGTATCGGCTCTCTGTAAAACACATTAAACATAAAATTTGTGCATTCAAATATGCATTAGTGTTAGCAAAATAACAACTTAAAACAATCACTATAACATGTTAAATCAAAATTAAACTTATACACATTTTCACAATTTTTCACAATTCTACACTTTTCAAATAAGCACATATGAAAATGTATACAAAATTCATAAGCATTTAACTCAAATAACATGTCAAAATATTCATTACTAATAATTAAACAAGTCTCAAATGGCAAATATTTCAAATTAATCAAGTTCATGAATTTTGGACTTAAAAAGTCCACTTTAATCTCCAAAAATCATGTTTAGGATCATTGTTTGGATCATTTAACTATCTAAACATGTTACACTACTCAATTTAGCAATAATTCATGACAAAAATCGGCCATAACCTGTTTATATCAAAAAGCCCCAAATTTCTCAAGAACACAAACCCTAGATTTCTAAAAATTTTGAAGTTTTTGGCTTCAAATCATGTTAAATAGCATCAATCTAGGTTATACATGCATAAAATACTAACAATTTAACACTAATTACACTAGAAATTAACAAAATTGCATTAGGTAAAAAATTGGTAATTATCACAAAAACTAGGAATTTATAGAGTTTAGGGGTGTAATTTTTACCAATTTGCTGAAGAATGAGAATCTAGGCATGATTAGAGCAAGAAAAATGACAAATTTCGGTGAAAAAATGGCGAAAATTGGTGAATTTTTGGGTGAGTTTCGTGAATGTGTGTGTGTTGTGGTGAAGAGCAGAACTCGCTGCTGTATTTGTTTCTGACCTGCATTTGGTCCCCATGCGATCGCATGGGTTCCAAGTGCAAACCCCATGCGATCGCATGGGGTGCCGGCTACAGTGATTTCTGAATTTTTTTTTTTTTTTTTTGAACTTACACTTTATAAAACTTATAATTAATTAAATTTTAAAAATTTGGTTTCCTTTAGGAGCGAGGGCGTTTCGGATCGTTGTCCTAGTCTGTTCCTCGACAAAATTTTAAAATTTGTCAAATCAAAGCGCGGTTTTTAAAAGTAAAGATTTTTGGGTTTTTTTAATATTTTTGGCATACTTTAATTCTATAAGATTAAAAATAATGATAATAAAAGTTCTCGTCCCTCCCTCGGGTAAAACAATTTCGGTTCAAAGACCTAGTCTTCAACTCACGACGAATTTTAAAAATCATATTTTTAACTTAATGAGATAAAGTAAATTTTTGTTTTTAAATTCACACAATTTAAATATAAAATTCAAAATTAATATTAAAAATTCACACCAAACTTAAAATTTGAAATGCATAAAATTAAAAATTCATATTTTTAAAAATTAAAAATTCACACCAAACTTAATTTAAAAATTCATATTATAAATTCACACCAAACTTATATTAATTTTTCAAGTATTTACAATTTTAAATATATTGTTTTTACAAAGTTTACAATATTAATTTAGGATTTAAATATTAATTTTAAAAAAAACATGGTAAAAATAAAATTAAAAATCTTTTTGGCTTTTTATCCCACTTTAATCAATCAAATATTATCAAAAATATGCGCCCCTCTTTTCAGTAAAGTAATTTCGGTTCCAAGACCTAATTTAACTCATGACGAATTTTTGAAATATTTTGGGTTGATTGATTAAAGATATTTATACCTTAAGAATAAACGTTAAATTTCGCAGTGATGTAATAAATTTTTGAATGATATCAATAATTTCGGTCGCCAAACCTAATTTTATTCAATACCAATTTAATACTTTATAGCGAACAAATTAGCATTTATTATCAAAAGGTTAAAAATAAAAAAAAAATAAAAACTGTACAAACATACCTGTGAAATAGATTTCTTAGTTATATGATCTATCCCATTCATAAGATAGTCAGTTTAATTGGTTTTCCATAGCTACATAGGCGTAACCTCGAGCATTCAGTGTCTTTTCTTCTAAACATATGAACGGTCCGTCTCTGCATAAAGTAACAAATTCTGTGTTTGAATAGGTTTGATTATTTGAACATTTACCTCCATGTGACCATTTTCCGCATTTGTGACATCTTTCTAGGTGTCGTGCTCTTCTTTTCGCTGCGGATTTTGATTTTCCTTTACCAAATTGTAACTTATTATCTTCGCATCTGGATTCTTTTCTAACTCCGTCCATTCTTTCTCTGATTACTGATACTAGTTCACTCGGTAGTATGTCATTATTACGTTTAGTGATCAAAGCGTGTAGCATTAGACCATGGTTTAGTTCACAGGCAGTCTTCATTTTGTAAAAACCTAAAAAAAATAAAAATTCAGAATGGGGGGAGAAGACTAGTTCTTTAGGGTCTGCTAGGGAAAGACCATTCAGGTTCCATTTTCGAGAACTACACGAAAACAGACAATCTAACTCTAACAGAAATACATATTATCTTTTAAAGACTTGATTCTCCCCACACTTAGTTAGCTGTGGTGTCGAAATTGTGATTAACTTCGTTGTCGACTTCCATCGGACCATGTATGTAGTGTTTAACTCTGTGACCATTAACTTTAAATTCAATCCCATTTGAATTTATTAATTCTATCGTTCCGTATAGGAAAACTCTTTTGACTATGAATGGTCCAGACCATCTTGATTTCAATTTTCCAGGAAATAGCTTGAATCGTGAATTGAAAAGAAGAACTCTGTCTCCTTCCTTAAATTCTTTTGAACTTCTGATTCTTTTATCATGCCATTTCTTTGTTCTTTCCTTATAGATTAACGAATTATCGTATGCTTCATGTCTTAATTCTTCTAATTCGTTTAGTTGACTTAATCGTAGACGTCCGGCTTCATGTAAATCAAGATTACATGTCTTCAAAGCCCAAAATGCTTTGTGTTCAATTTCTACTGGAAGATGACATGCTTTTCCATAAACAAGTCTAAAAGGTGTGGTTCCAATTGGAGTTTTGTAGGCTGTTCTAAAAGCCCAGAGTGCATCCTCCAATTTAATGGACCATTCCTTCGGATTTGATCCTACGGTTTTCTCTAGAATACATTTTAAAGCTCGGTTGTTATTTTCAACTTGTCCACTTGTTTGTGGATGATATGCGGTGGAGATTTTATGAGTTACTCCATATCTTTTAAGTACTTTCTCAAGTTGATTATTACAGAAATGTGTTCCCCGATCACTTATTAAAGCTTTCGGTGTTCCAAACCTTGCAAAAAGACATTTTAAAAAGTTGACTACAACTCGTGCATCATTAGTTGGGAGAGCTTGTGCTTCCGCCCATTTAGATACATAATCAATGGCTACGAGAATATAGAGATTATTATGAGATTTTGGAAATGGACCCATAAAGTCAATACCCCAAATGTCAAATATTTCACATACTTGGATGACATTTTGTGGCATTTCATCACGTTGACTTATTTTTCCGGCCCTTTGACAAGCATCACAGGATTTGCAAAGAAGGTGTGCGTCTTTGTAAATTGTAGGCCAATAGAATCCAGCATCATAAACTTTTCTTGCTGTTAGTTGAGGCCCATAATGCCCTCCTGTTGGTCCTGTGTGACAATGGTTTAATATTTTACTAGCTTCATCTCCAAATACACATCGGCATATTATTCCATCTGGACAACTTTTAAACAAATGTGGATCTTCCCAGAAATAGTGTTTTATATCACTGAAGAATTTCTTTCATTTTTGGTACGATAATCCTTTTTCAAGGAATCCACAAACTAAGTAGTTTGCATAGTCTGCAAACCATGGGATTTCTTTATAATCTATCTTCAATAGATATTCATCAGGAAAGTTGTCTTGTATGGCCGATTCATTCAGAACTTCTAATTCGGGATTTTCAAGACGAGAAAGATGATCAGCGGCGAGATTTTCTGCTCCTCTTTTATCTCGGATTTCAATATCAAACTCTTGTAAGAGTAAGATCCAACGGATTAATCTTGGTTTAGCATCTTGTTTTGAAAATAGGTATCTAAGAGCAGAATGGTCGGTATAGACCACCGTTTTTGCTAGAACGAGATATGATCGAAATTTGTCAAAAGCAAAGACAATAGCAAGGAGTTCTTTCTCAGTAGTTGTATAGTTCGTTTGTGCTCCTTGTAACATCTTACTAGCATAATATATAGGTTGAAATCGTTTTTCAATCCTTTGTCCTAAAACGGCTCCCATTGCAAAATCACTTGCATCGCACATTAGTTCAAGTGGTAGATTCCAATTTGGTGTTATCATGATCAGTGCATTAGTGAGTTTCTCTTTAAGAATATTAAAAGATTTGATACACTCATCTGAAAAGATGAATGGAGCATCCTTTTCTAGGAGTTTATTCATAGGAGTGGCAATTTTAGAAAAATCTTTTATGAAACGTCGGTAAAAACCGGCATGCCCTAGAAAACTCCTAACTCCTCTAACATTGGTGGGATGTGGAAGTTTAGCAATTACATCTACTTTAGCTCTATCCACTTCAATTCCTTCTTTTGAAATTTTATGTCCAAGAACGATGCCTTCTTTAACCATGAAATGGCATTTTTCCCAATTAAGTACTAGATTTGATCGTTCGCATCTAATAAGCATTCGTTCTAGATTAACTAGACATGATTCAAATGTATCACCGAAGACTGAAAAGTCATCCAAGAATACTTTCATGCATTCTTCTATCATGTCGTGAAAAATCGCCATCATACACCTTTGAAAGGTTGCAGGGGCGTTGCAAAGTCCAAATGGCATGCGTTTGTAAGCAAAAGTACCATAAGGGCACGTGAATGTGGTTTTTTCTTGATCTTCAGGTGCTATTGGAATTTGAAAATATCCGGAAAATCCATCTAGAAAACAATAGTAACTATTTCCGGCTAATCTTTCCAACATTTGATCTATGAAAGGTAAGGGAAAGTGATCTTTTCTGGTGGCGTCATTTAATTTTCTATAATCAATACATACACGCCATCCTGTTACAGTCCTAGTAGGAATAAGCTCATTTTTCTCATTTGTAATGACAGTCATGCCACCTTTCTTAGGCACGCATTGAACTGGGCTTACCCATGGACTATCAGAGATTGGATAAATTAGACCTGCATCTAGCAGTTTAATAATCTCTTTCTTAACTACATCTTGCATATTAGGATTTAGTCTTCGTTGGCGTTGCACATACGTTTTATGACCTTCTTCTATAAGGATTTTATGTGTGCAATACGAAGGACTTATTCCTTTAATATCATGAATCTTCCATGCAATGGCTGGTTTATGAGCTTTCAACACAGAAATGAGTTGTGATTTCTCATTTTCAGTAAGAGAAGACGACATTATTACAGGTAATTCAGATTCACCATGTAAATAAGCGTATTCCAAATGGTTTGGAAGTGGCTTTAACTCTAATTTTGGAGGTTCTTCTATCGATGATTTATATCTATATCTGTCTTCTTCTTTTAGCATTTGAATTTCTTCTGTTGTTGGTTCATATCCATTAGCTACAAGTGTAGCTAACATTTCAGCTTCATCAATTGGTTCATTACCTTCTCCTAAAGAACATTCTCCTGTTCCTTGTAATTCTGGAAATTCTTCTAATAATTCTGCATGTGCTTCTATAGTTTGAATATAATAACATGTATCATCTGCAGATTGTGGTTGTTGCATTGCTCTATCAACTGAAAAGGTAACACTCTCATCCTCTATACTTAGGGTCAGTTTCTTACCGAACACGTCTATCATTGCTTTAGCCGTGTTTAAGAATGGTCTTCCTAATATGAGAGGAACTTGAGAATCTTCTTCCATGTCCAAAACAACAAAATCTACTGGAAATACTAAAGTACCAACTTTAACTAGCATGTTCTCCATTATCCCTCTAGGATATTTTATTGATCTATCAGCTAGTTGTATGCTTATTCTGGTTGGTTTCAATTCTCCAAGGTCTAGTTTAGCGTATAGTGAATACGGCATTAGATTTATACTAGCACCTAAGTCTGCCAATGCTTCTATTGAACTAAGACTACCCAGAAAACATGGAATTGTGAAACTTCCTGGATCAGATAGTTTTTCTGGTATCTTATTCAACAGCACTGCTGAACAATTAGCATTCATGGTAACAGCCGAGAGTTCTTCCATTTTATTTCTATTTGAGATTAGATCTTTCAAGAATTTAGCATATCTAGGCATTCCTGAAATCACATCAATGAAAGGAAGATTTACATTTACCTGTTTAAACATATCCAAGAATTTGGATTGCTCGGCTTCAAGTTTCTCTTTCTTCATTTTACTCGGGTAAGGAAGTGGTGGTTGGTATGGTTTAACATAAGGTTTAGCCTTAACTGTGTTATCTTCATTAACCTTTTCAACTACCGGTTCTTTTTCCTTATCTTGATCAGGTTGTGGTTCTTGTGGAGTAGGAATAGCTTCATCAGAAGTTACAGGTATTTCAGATGGTTTAAGTGTTGTACCACTTCTTGTGGTAATGGCTTTAGCTGTTTCATTCCGGGGGTTAGCATTTGTATCACTAGGTAGACTTCCCGGTTTTCTTTCACCTATTAACCTTGCTAGGTTACTTACTTCTTGTTCCAGATTTTGAATAGAAGCTTGTTGATTTCTAAATGCTTGAGCATTTTGTTCATTAGTTTGTTTCTGAGATGTGAAAAACTGCGTTTGAGTTTCAACTAGCTTCGTCATCATATCTTCTAAATTCGGCTTTTTATCATCGGTTTGTTGTGGTGGTTTGTTTTGAAAATTAGGTCTTTGCTGATTATAAGTATTATTGGATACTTGTTGATTGCTAGGACCTTGTTGGTTGTTGTATGGAATATTTCGGTTATAGTTTTGATTTTGATTGTAAATCGGTCTTGGCGGTTGATAATTATTCTGATAATTATTTCCAGGCCTTTGGTTTATGTATGAAATATTCTCTCTTTGTTCCATTGTTAATTCAATACTGAGACAATCTTTTGTCAAATGTGGTCCTCCACACTGCTCACAACTAATTCGTATTGAGTAAATATCCTTAGTCATCTTTTCCATTCGTCTCTCCACAGCATCTATCTTTGCGGAAATGGAATCTAAGTCATGGCTAGAATCGGCTCTAGCTGCTTTAGATTATCTAACGATATCTTTTTCTTGGTGCCACTCATGTGAGTGGGAAGCAGTGTTATCAATAATTTTGTAAGCATCAGTTTAGGTTTTCTTCATAATAGAACCACCAGCTGCTATATCTATGTCTTTTCTTGTAGTGATGTCGCATCCTTGGTAGAATATTTGTACTATTTGACAGGTGTCTAAACCATGTTGCGGACACCCTCTTAATAACTTTCCATATCTAGTCCACGCCTCATATAGAGTTTCATTTGGTTTCTGTGTAAACGTAACAATTTCTGCTTGAAGTCTTACGGCTTTAGATGCTGGAAAAAATTGTTTAAGAAATTTTTCAACTAAAACGTCCCATGTATCAATCGCCCCTTCAGGTAACGATTCCAACCAATCTTTGACTTCTCCCTTTAAAGTCCAGGGAAATAACATGAGATATATCTGTTCATCCTCCACTTCTCTTATTTTAAATAGTGTGCAGATCCTATTAAAGGTACGTAAATGTTCATTTGGATCTTCCTTCGGCGCACCACTAAATTGGCATTGATTAGTCACCATGTGTAGAATTTGTCCTTTGATTTCATAATCTGGCGCATTAATGTCTGGATGAGTAATTGCGTGACCTTGGCCAGTGCGTTTAGCTCTCATTCGGTCTTCCATACTTAAAGGTTCCAGATTTACTTGATGTTATGCGAGGTGTATACGAAATAGTTTATATTTTACTAGGAAAAACTATTAAATACGATACAATTTTACACAAGATATTTATTTATTTATAGAATGGATATACTTAAACCTTGCTACAACACTTATAGGCAGTGTACCTAATCGTACAGTAGTGTAGTTTTTAGTAAGTCCGGTTCGTTCCACAGGGAAATCTTTAAACAAAGCTCAACGCTATATTAGTTTACTTTTATAAAAATACAAATATATATATAAGTAATATTATTATTATAAAGGGGGGTTTTTACCGTTTAATGACCGGTTTGTCGATTTTAAGACTTTAGTCGCAGTTAAAACCTAATGTAAAATATTAAATAAATAAAAGACTTAATTCAAAGCGTAAAGTAAATAATGATAATGAAATTGCGAATAATAAAAGTGCGATAAAATAAAATTGCGATAATTAAAAAGTACGATAATTAAAAGTGCGATTAAATAACAATAAATAAAAGTGCGATAATTAGAAGTGCAATTAAATATAAAATGAAGGAAATTAAATATGAAATAAAAGAATTATGCTTATTTAAACTTCCGTAATCATGATGTTTGACGTGTTGATTTTAGTTTTATGCCCATGGGTTAATTGTCCTTTGTCCTGGATTATTTAATATGTCCGTCTGGTTTTTATCCATAACAGTCCATCAGTCATAAATATAAAGTGCGAGTGTCCTCGTCAAATTTTAATTATACCCGAAGTTAAATATTCCAACTAATTGGGGATTCGAATTGTAACAAGGTTTTAATACTTTGTTTAATGAATACACCAGGTTATCGACTGCGTGTAAACCAAGGTTTTACTACTTTGTTAACAATTACACCAATTACCCTTGAATGTAATTTCACCCCTGTTTTAATTATTCTAGTGGCTATTAATTCATTCCCGTGTCCGGTTAAATGAATGATTATTCGTACATATAATTACCCCGCCCATCGTGTCCGGTTGAGTGTATATGGTAAATTATAGGGACGCCCAATTGTAAATCTTTATATTAACATTAACAAACTTTCATTTAGTTAAACAAATATAAAGCCCATTAATAGCCCATAGTCTAATTTCCACAAGTGTCGTTCTTTTGTCCAAACCCCAATTATGGTACAAAGCCCAATTACCCAATTTTAGTAATTAGCCCAACATCATGATTACTTCATTTTAAATAAGCATAATAATAACTTAGCTACGAGACATTAATGTAAAAAGGTTGAACATAACTTACAATGATTAAAAATAGCGTAGCGTTACACGGACAGAATTTCGACTTACACCTTTACAACATTCGCTAACATACCCTTATTATTAGAATTAAAATTAAAATTAAAATATAAATTATATATATATATATATATCGTATATATGAGAGAAGAGAGAAAATAGATTATATTTTTTTTTTTGATCAGAATTCGGTTTGCTTTATAGGGGGTTTTTCATTTTGGGGCTCCGCGACTCGCGGTGAAAACCTCTTCAAACTCCGCGAGTCGCGGAGGATGAATTTACAGCTCACACCCTTGGAGACTTTCTCTGCCGACGGTTTTTAATATATATATAATATATATATAATTAATATAATTAATTATATATTATATTATATTTATATACATAGTTAACTTGTAATTTTTAGTCCGTTGCGTCGATCGTTAAGAGTTGACTCTGGTCCCGGTTCCGGATTTTCGAACGTCCTTGCGTACAATTTTATATTTTGTACTTTGCGTTTTGAATCTTGTACTCTTGTAATTTCGAGACGTTTCTTATCAATAATTGGAACCTTTTTGATTGTCTTTTGTACTTTTGAGCTTTTTGGTCGTTTGCGTCTTCAATTCGTCGAATCTGTCTTTTGTCTTCACCTTTTATTATTTAAACGAATATCACTTGTAAATAGAACAATTGCAACTAAAAGCTTGTCTTTCTTGAGGAATAATGCTATGAAATATATGTTCGCAAAAATGCCCACCTTTTTTGTATACCGCTCGTGTCACATCTATCACGGGCTCAATAAAAATTGGTCATTAGGCTCTTTAAAGTTATAATTTATTGATCAGAATTATACTATTGTTTAATTTGGTTGGGAGAATGTCATTTAAGAAGTACATGCACACATAGTCAAAAAAGGTGGGCATTTTTTTTTTGGGTGACTCTCATGCGTAGGTGTGAAAAAAACGGGTATAGGGACATAAATGTCATAACATTTATGGTTAAATCCCCACGCTTTTTCACGAAAAAAGTTTACAAGTCTTGATCCTTGGAGTAGTCTCTAGACTCTAGAGTGGTGGGTGTTCCATTATTTTTTTCCCAACGTTTAACTTTTCTATATCTTTTTATGCAACTTTTCCATTATTTATGCAACTTTTCTATATTTTTTTTTATATGTTTAACTTTTCAAATTTTATATAATAAAAAGGACAACCGTAACGTACAAAATTATTTTACATAAACTGACTTTTATTTAAGAATTATTATTTTGTTGAATCATTTTAAATAATTAAATTATTGAAGTTCTATCGATCAAATTAAAAAAAAAAAAAATTTAGTTTTATTAACTTTAGATTTTTAGACTCAGTCACAACTTTTAGTATTAAGTTTAGTTTTGCATAGTTATTTTTATACTTCTAGATTTTTAGGCTTTGCCGTAAAAATCCTTAAGTGCTTATTCCTTAGATTAAGTATTAGGTGCTTTAGAATTTTGCGACACCATTTTTCGTGCTATTTTCTTATTTTTCGACGCCATTTACCTATGTATCAATTACAATTCCAATTAGTGATTTCAATTTGTAATTTTAATTTTAAGATAGTAATAGTTATAAGGTTGGATTAGTTGAGTGTTTTAAAAGTGTTACAAACCGCTCTTCGCCTTTTTCATTTTCGACACTTTTCGACGCGCAATCTATTTCTTCCTTATTTCTCGTCATTCTAGTTATAGGACATAGAATTTTATCTACTTCTTATCTAATATTTATTAAACGGAAAGAAAAATTATTTAAGTGGTTAAGTTAATAGACGTTGACATTTTTCTGGTTCGTAGTAATAGTTGGATTTGTACGTGGACCGGGTTATTGGAGCCAAACAGTCCTCAATTATATTGAGACCAAACGAATCCTGCCCCTCTGTTGCATCTTTTGGCTATTCGAAACGTGGGCAAAATCAGAAAAGTCTATTAATTGGATAACTTATTATAATTTTTCTTTCCTTTTTTAAAAACTAATAGGATATTCAGTGAATGCACCGAGCAAGACGTTCACCACCTTTTGTACGTTCACCACCTGTAACTCGATCAAGACATCTAGCAAACATTGTCGCCGTTGATTTTTCTTTAGAATCGTCATCAAGTCGACCAAATCCTCAAACTCAAATTTCCGATAATCCAGTTTTTGAAACAAACCTCACAATTGAGAATCCAGAGAATACTCAGGGACAATTCCTAGACCCTGATCCATTAAACTTTCCTCCGGAACCACCAATCATTCAAACAGAGATTGTTGAGGAACGAACCATTAAATCGGAATCCTCTAGTGATTCCGATTCAACAAATTCAATTATGGAGAATCTGGAACCTCTAAGTATGGAAGACCGAATGAGAGCTAAACGCACTCGCCAAGGTCACGCAATTACTCATCCAGACATTAATGCGCCAGATTATGAAATCAAAGGACAAATTCTACACATGGTAACTAATCAATGCCAATTTAGTGGTGCGCCGAAGGAAGATCCTAATGAACATCTACGTACCTTTAATAGGATCTGCACACTATTTAAAATCCGAGAAGTGGAGGATGAACAGATATATCTCATGTTATTTCCCTGGACTTTAAAGGGAGAAGCCAAAGATTGGTTGGAATCGTTACCTGAAGGGGCAATCGATACATGGGATGTTTTAGTTGACAAATTTCTTAAACAATTCTTTCCTGCATCTAAAGCCGTAAGACTTCAAGCAGAAATTGTTACGTTCACACAGAAGCCAAATGAAACTCTATATGAGGCGTGGACAAGATATGGAAAGTTGTTAAGAGGATGTCCGCAACATGGTTTAGACACCTGTCAAATAGTACAAATATTCTACCAAGGATGCGACATCACTACAAGGAAAGACATAGATATAGCAGCTGGTGGTTCTATTATGAAGAAAACCGAAACTGATGCTTACAAAATTATTGATAACACTGCTTCCCACTCACATGAGTGGCACCAAGAAAAAGATATCATTAGATCATCTAAAGCAGCTAGAGCCGATTCTAGCCATGACTTAGATTCCATTTCCACAAAGATAGATGCTGTGGAGAGACGAATGGAAAAGATGACTAAGGATATTTACTCAATACGAATTAGTTGTGAGCAGTGTGGAGGACCACATTTGACAAAAGATTGTCTCAGTATTGAATTAACAATGGAACAAAGAGAGAATGTCTCATACATGAACCAAAGGCTTGGAAATAATTATCAGAATAATTATCAACCGCCAAGACCAAACTACAATCAAAACCAAAACTATAACCGAAATGTTCCATACAACAACCAACAAGGTCCTAGCAATCAACAAGTATCTAACAATACTTACAATCAGCAAAGACCTATTTTTCCAATTAAACCACCACAAATCGATGAGAAAAAGCCAAATTTTGAAGACATGATGTAAAAGCTAGTTGAATCTTAAACTCAGTTTTTCACATCTCAGAAACAAACCAATGAACAAAATGCTCAAGCATTTAGGAATCAACAAGCTTCGATTCAAAATTTGGAACAAGAAGTGAGCAACCTAGCAAGGTTGATAGGTGAAAGAAAACCGGGAAGTCTACCGAGTGATACAAATGCTAACCCCAGGAATGAAACAGCTAAAGCCATTACCACAAGAAGTGGTATTACACTTAAACCACCTGAAATACCTGTAATTTCAGATGATTCTATTCCTACTCCACAAGAACCACAATCCGAGCAAGAAAAGGAAAAAGAACCGGTAGTTGAAAAGGTTAATGAAGATAACACAGTTAAGGCTAAACCTTATGTTAAACCATACCAACCACCGCTTCCTTACCCGAGTAAAATGAGAAAAGAAAGACTTGAAGCCGAGCAATCCAAATTTTTGGATATGTTTAAACAAATAAATGTAAATCTTCCTTTCATTGATGTAATTTCAGGAATGCCAAGATATGCTAAATTCTTGAAAGATCTAATCTCAAATAGAAAGAAAATGGAAGAACTCTCGGCTGTTACTATGAATGCTAATTGTTCAGCAGTGCTGTTGAATAAGATACCAGAAAAACTATCTGATCCAGGAAGTTTCACAATTCCATGTTTTCTGGGTAGTCTTAGTTCAATAGAAGCATTAGCAGATTTAGGTGCTAGTATAAATTTAATGCCGTATTCACTATACGCTAAACTAGACCTTGGAGAATTAAAACCAATCAGAATAAGCATACAACTAGCCGATAGATCAATAAAATATCGTAGAGGGATAATGGAGAACATGCTAGTTAAAGTTGGTAATTTAGTATTTCCAGTAGATTTTGTTATTCTGGACATGGAAGAAGATTCTCGAGTTCCTCTCATATTAGGAAGACCATTTTTAAACACGGCTAAAGCAATAATAGACGTGTTCAATAAGAAACTGACCCTAAGTATAGAGGATGAGAGTGTTACCTTTTCAGTTGATAGAGCAATGCAACAACCACAATCTGCAGATGATACATGTTATTATATTCAAACTGTAGATTCATATGCTGAATTGTTAGAAGAATTTCCAGAATTACAAGGAACGGGAGAATGTTCTGTAGGAGAAGGAACTGAACCAATTGATGAAGCTGTAATGTTAGCTACACTTCTAGATAATGAGTATGAACAAACAACAGAAGAAATTCAAATGCTAAAAGAAGAAGACAAATATCGATACAAATCATCGATAGAAGAACCTCCGAAATTAGAGTTAAAGCCACTTCCAAACCATTTGGAATACGCTTATTTACATGGTGAATCTGAATTACCTGTAATAATATCGTCTTCTCTTACTGAAAATGAGAAATCACAACTCATTTCTGTGTTGAAAGCCCATAAACCAGCCATTGCATGGAAGATTCATGATATTAAAGGAATAAGTCCTTCGTATTGCACACATAAAATCCTTATGGAAGAAGGTCATAAAACGTATGTGCAACGCCAACGAAGACTAAATCCTAATATGCAAGATGTAGTTAAGAAAGAGATTATTAAACTGCTAGACGCAGGTCTAATTTATCCAATCTCTGATAGTCCATGGGTAAGCCCAGTTCAATGCGTGCCTAAGAAGGGTGGCATGACTGTCATTACAAATGAGAAAAATGAGCTTATTCCTACTAGGACTGTAACAGGATGGCGTGTGTGTATTGATTATAGAAAATTGAATGACGCCACCAGAAAAGATCACTTTCCCTTACCTTTCATTGATCAAATGTTGGAAAGATTAGCCGGAAATAGTTACTATTGTTTTCTAGATGGATTTTCCGGATATTTTCAAATTCCAATAGCACCCGAAGATCAAGAGAAAACCACTTTTACGTGCCCTTATGGTACTTTTGCTTACAAACGCATGCCATTTGGACTTTGCAACGCCCCTGCAACCTTTCAAAGGTGTATGATGGCGATTTTTCACGACATGATAGAAGAATGCATGGAAGTATTCATGGATGACTTTTCAGTCTTCGGTGATACATTTAAATCATGTCTAGTTAATCTGGAACGAATGCTAATTAGATGCGAACAATCCAATCTAGTACTTAATTGGGAGAAATGCCATTTCATGGTTAAAGAAGGCATCGTTCTTGGACATAAAATTTCAAAATAAGGAATTGAAGTGGATAGAGCTAAAGTAGATGTAATTGCTAAACTTCCACATCCCACCAATGTTAGAGGAGTTAGGAGTTTTCTAGGGCATGCCGATTTTTACCGACGTTTCATAAAAGATTTTTCTAAAATTGCCACTCCTTTGAATAAACTCCTAGAGAAGGATGCACCATTCATCTTTTCGGATGAATGCATCAAATCTTTTAACATTCTTAAATAGAAACTCACTAATGCGCCGATCATGATAACACCAAATTGGAATCTACCATTTGAACTCATGTGCGATGCAAGTGATTTTGCAATGGGAGCCGTTTTAGGACAAAGGATTGAAAAACGATTTCAACCTATATATTATGCTAGTAAGACGTTACAAGGAGCACAAACAAACTATACAACTACTGAAAAAGAACTCCTTGCTATTGTCTTTGCTTTTGACAAATTTCGATCATATCTCGTTCTAGCAAAAACGGTGGTCTATACCGACCATTCTGCTCTTAGATACCTATTTTCAAAACAAGATGCTAAACCAAGATTAATCCGTTGGATCTTACTCTTACAAGAGTTTGATATTGAAATCCGAGATAAAAGAGGAGCAGAAAATCTAGCCGCTGATCATCTTTCTCGTCTTGAAAATCCTGAGTTAGAAGTTCTAAATGAATCGGCTATTCAAGATAACTTTCCCGATGAATATCTTTTGAAGATAGATTATAGTGAAATTCCATGGTTTGCTGACTTTGCAAACTACCTAGTATGTGGATTCCTTGAAAAAGGGTTGTCGTACCAAAAACGAAAGAAATTCTTTAGTGATATAAAACACTATTTCTGGGAAGATCCACATTTGTTCAAAAGATGTCCCGATGGAATAATACGCCGATGCGTATTCGGAGAAGAAGCCAATCAAATCTTAAACCATTGTCACACAGGACCAACAGGAGGGCATTATGGGCCTCAACTCACAGCAAGAAAAGTCTACGATGCTGGATTCTATTGGCCTACAATTTTCAAAGATGCACACCTTCTTTGTAAATCCTGCGATGCTTGTCAAAGGGCCGGAAAAATAAGTCAACGTGATGAAATGCCACAAAATGTCATCCAAGTATGTGAAGTATTTGACATTTGGGGTATTGACTTTATGGGTCCATTTCCAAAATCTCATAATAATCTATATATACTCGTAGCCATTGATTATGTATCTAAATGGGCGGAAGCACAAGCTCTCCCAACTAACGATGCACGAGTTGTAGTCAACTTTTTAAAACGTATTTTTGCAAGGTTTGGAACACCGAAAGCTTTAATAAGTGATCGGGGTACTCATTTCTGTAATAATCAACTTGAGAAAGTTCTTAAAAGATATGGAGTAACTCATAAAATCTCCACCGCATATCATCCACAAACAAGTGGACAAGTTGAAAATACCAACCGAGCTTTAAAACGTATTCTAGAGAAAACCGTAGGATCAAATCCGAAGGAATGGTCCATTAAATTGGAGGATGCACTCTGGGCTTTTAGAACAGCCTACAAAACTCCAATTGGAACCACACCTTTTAGACTTGTTTATGGAAAAGCATGTCATCTTCCAGTAGAAATTGAACACAAAGCATTTTGGGCTTTGAAAACATGTAATCTTGATTTACATGAAGCTGGACGTCTACGATTAAGTCAACTAAACGAATTAGAAGAATTAAGACATGAAGCATACGAAAATTCGTTAATCTATAAAGAAAGAACGAAGAAATGGCATGATAAAAGAATCAGAAGTTCAAAAGAATTTAAAGAAGGAGACAGAGTTCTTCTTTTCAATTCACGATTCAAGCTATTTCCTGGAAAATTGAAATCAAGATGGTCTGGACCATTCATAGTAAAAAGATTTTTCCCATACGGAACGATAGAATTAATTAATTCAAATGGGATTGAATTTAAAGTTAATGGTCACAGAGTTAAACATTACATACATGGTCCAATGGAAGTCGACAACGAAGTTAATCACAATTTTGACACCACAGCTAACTAAGTGTGGGGAGAATCAAGTCTTTAAAGGATAATATGTATTTCTGTTAGAGTTAGATTGTCTGTTTTCATATAGTTCTCGAAAATGGAACCCGAATGGTCTTTCCCTAGCAGACCCTAAAGAACTAGTCTTCTCCCCCCATTCTGAATTTTTATTTTTTTTAGGTTTTTACAAAATGAAGACTGCCTGTGAACTAAACCATGGTCTAATGCTACACGCTTTGATCACTAAAAGAAATAATGATATACTACCGAGTGAAATAGTATCAGTAATCAGAGAAAGAATGGATGGAGTTAGAAAAGAATCCAGATACGAAGATAATAAGTTACAATTTGGTAAAGGAAAATCAAAATCTGCAGCGAAAAGAAGAGCACGACACCTAGAAAGATGTCACAAATGCGGAAAATGGTCACATGGAGGTAAATGTTCAAATAATCAAACCTATTCAAATACCGAATTTGTTACTTTATGTAGAGACGGACCGTTCATATGTTTAGAAGAAAAGACACTGAATGCTTGAGGTTACGCCTATGTAGCTATGGAAAACCAATTAAACCGACTATCTTATGAATGGGATAGATCATATAACTAAGAATACTATCTCACAGGTAAGTCTGTACAGTTTTTATTTTTTATTTATTTTTATTTTTAACCTTTTGATAATAAACGCTAATTTGTTCGCTAAAAAGTATTAAATTGGTATTAAATAAAATTAGGTTTGGCGACCGAAATTATTGATATCATTCAAAAATTTATTACATCACTGCGAAATTTAACGTTTATTCTTAAGGTATAAATATCTTTAATCAATCAACCCAAAATATTTCAAAAATTCGTCATGAGTTAAATTAGGTCTTGGAACCGAAATTACTTTACCGAAAAGAGGGGCGCATATTTTTGATAATATTTGATTGATTAAAGTGGGATAAAAAGCCAAAAAGATTTTTAATTTTATTTTTACCATGTTTTTAAAATTAATATTTAAATTTTAAATTAATATTGTAAACTTTGTAAAAACAATATTTTTAAAATTGTAAATATTTGAAAAATTAATATAAGTTTGGTGTGAATTTATAATATGAATTTTTAAATTAAGTTTGGTGTGAATTTTTAATATGAATTTTTTAATTTTATGCATTTCAAATTTTAAGTTTGGTGTGAATTTTTAATATTAATTTTGAATTTTATATTTAAATTGTGTGAATTTAAAAACAAAAATTTACTTTATCTCATTAAGTTAAAAATATGATTTTTAAAATTCGTCGTAAGTTGAAGACTAGGTCATTGAACCGAAATTGCTTTACCCGAGGGAGGGACGAGAGTTATTATTATCATTATTTTTAATCTTATTGAATTAAAGTATGCCAAAAACATTAAAAAAAAAAAAATTTAAAAAATCCAAAATTCTAAGCTTTTAAAACAATTGCTTGAAAATGACAAATTTTAAAAATTTTGTCGAGGGACGGACTAGGTCAACGTACCGAAACGCCCTCATTCTTAAAAGAAACAAATTTTTAAAATTAATTAATATTTGTTTTATAAGTTAAAGGTTTTATAAAAAAAAAAAATATAGTATGTATATATTTGTTTGTAGTTTATCTTACAAGACAGGGTAAAACAACGCGTTTTCAAAGACTGGCATTAAGTTCAGCAAAAGCAAGTAATTTTGACGACAAGATGCAAAATATGTGTGAAATAACAAACAAGACGGAATAAACAAATGACGTGCACCATTTATCATTCAACAAACAAACAACAATATGTTTGAAACTTTGGTAAAATTTAATCACTTTTCTACGCTTATCACCCTCAATAATTTAAATTGTTACTGATTTCTTGCAAGTGAGGGCATTGCAAGATCTTAAGTGTGGGAAGGGGTTAAATTCTTTCGGATTTTTAAATTTTTTTTACTTTATACACTTGGTTACCATTAAAAATACTAGTAAAGCAGTAGTTGTATTAGAATCTAGTGCTCTCTGATAATAAAGAACAGCCCTAGTCTTATATACTGACTACCCAATTCTAGTAAAATTTTTCAAAATTTTCAATTAAATGAACTCAAAATCATGTTTATACATATTTATGAACGATAAAACTAGGTTTTAACACCGAAATTATCGTTACCTCGGAAAGGACATAAATTGAGAAACAACCAAAATGTTAGAATTCATTTAAAAATGGAATAGAGGACGATAAAAAGGAAAATAAAAGCCAAGTATGGGAAAACTTTACCAAGTTATTCAAAATATATCACATATTTTTATACAAACAATTGAAAATACTTTTGTTTTGAACAATAATCAATAATCAACTGTTTTACCCGATGAAAGAAAAGAAGAGATGGATCTACACGATGAATCAATTTCATCATTTAAAGGAAGTAAATTCTTCCGAAAAAGACACACGCTTCTTGATTTAGGTCATGAAGTTGTCGTCCAGACCAGCTGTAGGTTGACGAAAAATCTAGAAAAGTCATTACTAAAATCGGCTGGAAATCCACGGACCTCAGCATCAAACAGGGTCGCCAAGTGGTCAGATTTATCCTAACCACGAGAAGGATTTATCTCGTACAATGGGGAGGCACCATGCAAATTAGCTGGATAAGACTAATGAATCAGATCCCCAGAAAGGATAATCTCCTTAAAGATTAAAAATCAGCTTTTAAGCCTGATATTACTCAATCCTTGAGATTGACCTTAAAGATTGAGAATTTAAACTCATGGAATTCGATGATATCTAAACTCGAGCTTGAACGAGAAAATATTTTGATCAAAATTATAAACCGATTTGTTTTCTGAAAACCCATTTTCAATGCGTTCATTACCATTGAACGTAAAATCCTAGGAATTCATCTGGAATTCATTAGGTCACCTGAACCAAATCGGGTGTCAACCGTAAGAACGGTGGTTGCATAGCATGGTCGGAGACAGGACCTTGTGCCAGACCGAAAAATCATAGGATGATCTTTACTATCGCTCCTACCAAGGATAGTTCTAGCATCCGACACGTTAAAAGACCATAATCATCTGCATGTCACGGGACATTGCCTTAACAGTTTCTTGTTCATCGCTTTCCTTTACAACCGGACGGTAGTTTACCGAAAGGTAATATACGGAACAAGTAAACTGGATGTGTGCTATTCGATACCGGGATAGCAGTGGATTGCACGAACCTAAAAGTTTTAGCCAAAATATTGATCCACAAATATATTTTGCAACACCAATGATGGATCAAATCAGAAAACTTGTCTAGGGTAAAATCTAGCTTTAATTTTCAAAAGATCAAATGTTTTCATAAAGATCCAATTTCCTTAATGGATCTAAATTTTTATAGTCATGTGGGACTGTAAACCATATCGTTACTACCATTGTTTATACCGTCGTATAAAAATCACTGATGTACAAAGTGTGAAGAATAAAGAAGTGATTCTAGTATTTCAAGACGATATTGCTTGAGGACAAGCAACGCTCAAGTGTGGGAATATTTGATAATGCTAAAAACGAACATATATTTCATAGCATTATTCCTCAAGAAAGACAAGCTTTTAGTTGCAATTGTTCTATTTACAAGTGACATTCGTTTAAATAATAAAAGGTGAAGACAAAAGACAGATTCGACGAATTGAAGACGCAAACGACCAAAAAGCTCAAAAGTACAAAAGACAATCAAAGAGGTTCCAATTATTGATAAGAAACGTCTCGAAATTACAAGAGTACAAGATTCAAAACGCAAAGTACAAAATATAAAATTGTACGCAAGGACGTTCGAAAATCCGGAACCGGGACCAGAGTCAACTCTCAACGCTCGACGCAACGGTGTAAAAATTTCGAGTCAACTATGCACAAGAATAAAATATAATATTTAAATAATTCATAATAAGAATAATATTAAATAATAAAAAGTTGTTAATTGAGCATAGTTCAGGGGTCATAAGTGAAAATTCAATTTCTAAATTCGCCTATAAAAGGCTTTGTAATCGTAATGTAAAAACACACTTTTTTTTCGATCATTTTTTCTATCTTTTTCTTATTTTTCTATCTATCAATATCAATATCTATATTCTATATCTCTATCATGTTAACTTAATAAGATATAACAATAATCTTAATTTTAATTTTAAATTATGATAATAATAAGATTTATGATAGAGATCGTTTGAGTGTGTAAGTCGAAATTCTGTCCGTGTAACGCTACGCTATTTTTAATCATTGTAAGTTATGTTCAACCTTTTTACATTAATGTCTCGTAGCTAAGTTATTATTATGCTTATTTAATCCGAAGTAATCATGATGTTGGGCTAATTACTAAAATTGGGTAATTGGGCTTTGTACCATAATTGGGGTTTGGACAAAAGAACGACACTTGTGGAAATTAGACTATGGGCTATTAATGGGCTTTATATTTGTTTAACTAAATGATAGTTTGTTAATGTTAATATAAAGATTTACAATTGGGCGTCTCTATAAATTACCATATACACTCAATCGGACACGATGGGCGGGGTATTTATATGTACGAATAATCGT
Source organism: Rutidosis leptorrhynchoides (assembly GCF_046630445.1). Lineage (NCBI taxonomy): Eukaryota > Viridiplantae > Streptophyta > Magnoliopsida > Asterales > Asteraceae > Rutidosis > Rutidosis leptorrhynchoides. The sequence goes on from NC_092334.1 coordinate 382,738,129, forward strand.
TCATTTAACCGGACACGGGAATGGATTAATAGCCACTAGAATAATTAAAACAGGGGTGAAATTATGTACAAGGACACTTGGTATAATTGATAACAAAATATTAAAACCTTGGGTTACACTCAGTCGACATCCTGGTGTAATTATTAAACAAAATATTAAAATCTTGTTACAGTTTAAGTCCCCAATTAGTTGGAATATTTAACTTCGGGTATAAGGATAATTTGACGAGGACACTCGCACTTTATATTTATGACTGATGGACTGTTATGGACAAAAACCAGACGGACATATTAAATAATCCAGGACAAAGGACAATTAACCCATGGGCATAAAACTAAAATCAACCGTCAAACATCATGATTACGGAAGTTTAAATAAGCATAATTCTTTTATTTTATATTTAATTTCCTTTATTTTATATTTAATTGCACTTCTAATTATCGTACTTTTTAATTATCGCAAGTTTATTTTATCGCACTTTTATTATTCGCAATTTCATTATCGTTATTTACTTTACGCTTAAAATTAAGTCTTGTATTTAGTTATTATTTTACATTTGGTTTTAACTGCGACTAAAGTTTTAAAATCGACAAACCGGTCATTAAACGGTAAAAACCCCCCTTTTATATAATAATAATACTACTACTTTATAGATATATATTTTTCTATTTTTCTATTTTGTGTGCGTTAAACTTCTCGAGCTTTCCCTGTGGAACGAACCGGACTTACTAAAAACTATACTATAATACGAATAGGTACACTGCCTATAAGTGTTGTAGCAAGGTTTAAGTATATCCACTCGATAAATAAATAAATAACTTGTGTAAAATTGTAGCATATTTAATAGTATTTAGCACTAAAAATAATACTATTTCGTACCCCTTCGCTTTGACATCAAGTATTTTTATATATAAAAATAATTGGAACATATATTTTTTTACTGCTAAATTTTAATTGAAAAATTTTACTAGAATTGGGTAGTCAGTATATAAGACCAGCTCTGTTCTTTATTATCAGAGAGCACTAGATTCTAATACAACTACTGCTTTACTAGTATTTTTAATGGTAACCAAGTGTTTAAGATAAAAATTTTAAAATCCGAAAGAATTTAACCCCTTCCCACACTTAAGATCTTGCAATGCCCTCATTTGCAAGAAATCAGTAACAATTTAAATTATTGAGGGTGATTTGTGTGAAAATGATTAAATTTTACAAAAGTTTCCAAATATATTGGCGTTTGTTTGCTGAATGATAAATGGTGCACATCATTTGTTCATTCCGTCTTGTTGTTATTTCACATATATTTTGCATCTTGTCGTCAAAATTAGTTGCTTTTGCTGAACTTAATGCCAGTCTTTGAAAATGCGTTGTTTTACCCTGTTGTGTACATAAGATAAACTGCAAACATATATACATATTTTTGAAGTTTGGTATATTACCCCACATTCAAAAATTATTAAAATCTAAGAATAAAAGTTAGACAATTATAAAAATGATTACAATATTAACAAAAGTATTAAACGTATCAATAATTACAAATTACAAAATAAAAAAATAATAATAAGTAAACTAAGGATGATATTGGTACCAATAGGGGTTCCAGGCATAACCATAAGTGCTATAGAATGCTTCGGCAGGGTCATACGTAGGATACGGTGGCTGCATCTCTATAGACCAAGGAGGGAAGATGGGTTTCGGTGTAGGAATATAGTTTCTACCTATATGTTGGCAATGAGCTATGATCTGGTTCTGATGAACTTGCCAATCTTCAAATGCTCTCTGTCTAGCATTTTCGTATTCCTGAGAAGCTATAAACCTATGCATTTCTTGCATCTCATTCCCCCCTCCTACATTACCTTGTTGTTGGTTTCTCTCCACCTGTGGATGTCTACCATGGTATCGTACTGCGGCGTTATTTCGCCTCTTCAAAACTTTCTCACCATGGTATACATTTAAACCTATAGTATCGCGGGGTTCTGGCTCTTCTAGTAATAATCCCCCCCGACTTATATCCACACCGAGATATTCACCAATCAAAGTAATAAAAATACCACCTCCTATTATGCTATGTGGTCGCATCCCCCGAACCATAGCTGATAAATAATAACCCACACAATATGGTATACTTACAGTGCTTTGTGGGTCTCGAATACACATATGGTAAAACAAATCCTGTTCATTTACTTTTTCTTTGTTCTTACCCCTTTGTGTAATCGAATTAGCTAAAAACCTATGTATCACTTGTAACAACCCAAACCGTAACCGACCAAACACGACGAAATTTCAAACAAAAAAAAAATTTGTTGTTCCAGGCCATCGGCGCGCCGCGCCAAAAGGGCCGCGCGCCGCGCCAAACCCCTGCTGTTACCGGAAAGTTTAAATGCGAAAAAGATGAACGTGTTCCCGGCATATTTAACCAAAACGCTTTTAACCATACATTCATATATGTAAAACTAGCACATAACTAAGGTATGAACAAGTTTTACAAGGTGGGGCCCACACGTGCCCAAAACGCCACTAAGTTTAAAATACAATGTTTAATACAAATTAGAGTTTCGACCACAAAAGTTTAATTGCCAAACGACACAACGAGCATGGTGTTTGGGGTTAAACTACCCAAGTCTCGGTCAAACTCCAAGCCATAACCCAAAAGTGCTTCCTAATCATCGAAGCGGGAAACTCAATCCAAGGTAATGCCCTTACCCTTATCCACACACGAACCTATAAAAAGGTAAACAACGAGAGGGTAAGCAAAGCTTAGTGAGCACAATAATTATACATACACATATATAATCTACTTACTCGCATCACTTACACAACATCATATCCGAGTTTAACAATTCATCAAGCATGCTACATTAATAAGCATATACCAATAAATCACAATCCCACAAGTAGCTAATAGTACAATAGCATACAATTCATAAATTAATACTTCCAATACATAATTCACATAACTTTGGTTAACCAATTCGAACACGGGAAGCGGTACTTACAAGACCGTTGGAGTTCATAACGTCCACTAGTGTTACTTACACACCGCGTAATCACTAGTCCCCGGGTGATGTCTTAAACACCGCGACTAACTCACCCTTACAACAATGTGGCGTCTTAAACACCGCGACGAATCCACACTTCATTCAATACAATGAGTGGTGTCTTAATCACCGCGACACTTCCACTCCCATGACATTGTGGTGTCTTAAACACCGCGACAATACCACAAGTCAATCATACCATGAGTAGTGTCTTAAACACCGCGACAATGCTACTCGTTACTTAGAATGTGGTGTCTTAAACACCGCGACAATACCACATTCGTGCAACACAAATAAATACATTATATACACATACGCATAATTATTCCACTCACCTTATGCCTTCGGTGATTATTAAACCAAGCTTGAATTCCAAGGTAACGTACCTATTTCACAAGCATAATTAATCAATCAACTTGGTCTAATCTCATGACACACACCATCCTAGGTCATCTTGACCCATTTTAACAACTAACCCTAAATTGGGTCGTTTTCACCAAAAACCCTAACACTTGGCACTCATGGCCTTCACGCACATTAGAACACTAGGTTTTAGCACAAAACACTAATATTGACCCATCTTGGTCCATTTTGACCCATTTGACTCGATAAAAGTCAACACACCCATTTTGGGTCATTTATGCCCAAATCACACCCATTTACACTTCCTCAAGGTGTTCTAACAAATTACTAGCCAATTAGGGTTTCATAACAACCATTTATACATTTAAAACCCTAGCTTACACATAATTGAGTCTACATGACCCAAATTACCCAAGAACACCCAATTTACTTAAAATGGGTCTTAATGTTCATCTTTAACACAAACCCTAACCCATACACAAAATCAAATTAAGAAAAGAAAGTTAAGGCATACCACAACTATCAAAATGTAGTAAATGACGAGATGCACAACTTTAAAGCTTGCGATTAAACCCGAAACGAGCTTCTTCTCCTTCAAAGTGAGCTTTCTCACTCTACAATCACTCTCTCTCTAAACTTGAATTGAAAGGGATAAGGTTGGTGAGTTTTTGAGTAAATGATACTCTAACATCTGATCCCAAGCATTAAATCCGGCCTCCAATTGATTTTACCAAAATACCCTCCAAATATCTAATTTAAAAGAATGGAGAATCTGTCACAGTCAGATGGCGCGGCGCGCCACCTAGCCGCGCGGCGCGTAACCCTGCCAGTTCAGCTTCTTTTGTCTTCTTAATATATACAATAAAACCCCGTTTCAAATATCGTTCAATACACTTATATACACATATGTACATTACAATTATTCGGGTCTTACAACTCTCCCCCACTCATTCGGATTGCGTCCTCGCAATCCAAGCCGCATGACAAGCAGGAAGATAGACTAACACGAACTCTTCGGGTTCCCATGTAAACTCGGAACCTTTATTCCGTCGCCATTGAACCTTATAGGTCCTAACCTCTTTATGTCTCAACCGTTTAACCTTTTCATCAAGTATTGCAATTGGCTCTTCAACATACTCCAACTTATTGTTTAGCTCAATTTCATCTAAAGGCATCCATGAAGAATCATCCGCAAGGCACTTACGGAGGTGAGAAACATGAAACGTGTTATGGATCCCCGCAAGCTCTTCGGGCAATTCCAATCGATATGCAACTTCACCGACACGAGCTAAAACTTTAAACGGTCCAATAAACCGAGGACCTAACTTTCCCCGTTTTCGAAATCGAATAATACCCTTCCATGGCGAAACCTTAAGCATAACCATGTCGCCCTCTTGGAATTCGATCGTTCGTCTACGTTTATCGGCATACGACTTTTGCCTATCTTGAGCCTTCTTCAAATGCTCCCGAATAATATCAATCTTGTTATTCGTCTCTAAAACCAAATCGGTACTTCCGATTTCTCTTTGACCCACTTCTCCCCAACAAATGGGAGTTCGACACCTTCGGCCATAAAGCATCTCGTAAGGTGGCATCCCGATACTAGTATGAAAACTATTATTGTATGAGAATTCCACCAAAGGTAAATGCTCATCCCAACTACCACCAAAATCAATGATGCACGCCCGTAGCATATCTTCCAAAGTTTGATTCGTACGCTCGGTTTGACCGTCCGTTTGAGGATGATACGCCGTGCTCAACTTTAATTGTGTACCCATATCTTCATGAAACTTTTCCCAAAATCGAGATGTAAAACGGGTATCTCGATCTGAAATAATAGATATAGGAACGCCATGCCGCGAGACCACTTCCTTGATAAACAACTTAGCCAAGGCCTCCGACGATATTGCTTCTTTAATGGGAAGAAACAAGGCACTTTTCGTCAACCGGTCCACGATCACCCAAATCGAATCATATTGAGTTCTCGCCGTCTTAGGAAACTTAGTGATAAAATCCATGGTAATGTGCTCCCATTTCCACTTCGGGATTTCTAACGGTTGCAACTTACCATACGGCTTTTGATGCTCGGCTTTAACTTGCAAACAAGTAACACATCGTTCGACGTATTTTACAACATCGCGTTTCATGCCCGGCCACCAATAATCTTTCTTCAAGTCATGATACATTTTCGTCGCGCCCGGATGAATGGAATATTTCGACTTATGTGCTTCATCGAGTAGCACCCGTCGGTAATCACCCGTCTTAGGCACCCACACCCTTCCTTGAAAGGACAACAAACCCCGCGGACCCATAGTAATAAACTCCGATTGGCCCACAATTCGTTCCGTGTGCTTATCGTGAACATAAGCCTCTATTTGGTCTTCACCCATCTTTTCAAGAAAGTCGTTAGTGATAATCAAACGTAACGATGTTATACGTATCGCCGGATGTTGAGTCTTTCGACTTAACGCATCCGCGACCACATTCGCCTTACCCGGATGGTAAAGTATCTCACAATCATAATCTTTCACCACATCCATCCATCTACGTTGACGATAATTCAAATCCCTTTGAGTAAAAAGGTGTTTCAAATTCTTATGATCCGAATATATCGTACACTTGACACCATACAAGTAGTGGCGCCAAATTTTCAACGCATGCACAACCGCCGCCATTTCAAGATCATGAGTCGGGTACCTCGTTTCGTGTTCCTTTAATTGCCGAGAGGCATAAGCAATGACTTTACCCCTTTGCATAAGAACGCACCCGAGCCCATTTAAGGAAGCATCACAATAAACCACCATGTCTTCGACGCCTTCCGGTAACACTAACACCGGAGCTTGACACAACTTCTCTTTCAATAATTGAAAAGCAATTTCTTGCTCGTTTTCCCAATTGAACTTAGCACTCTTCCTCGTCAACTTTGTTAATGGAGAAGCAATCTTAGAAAAGTCTTGGATAAATCGACGATAATAACCGGCCAATCCGAGAAAACTTCGGATCTCCGTGGGCGTAGTCGGTCGTCCCCAACTCTTCACCGTCTCAATCTTCCCCGGATCCACTTGGATACCGCTTTCGTTCACAATGTGACCAAGGAATTGAACCTCCCTTAGCCAAAATTCACATTTAGAGAACTTTGCATACAACTTCTCTTTTCTTAGCGTCTTCAAAACTTCACGCAAGTGACGTTCATGTTCGTGCATACTTTTCGAGTAGACTAGTATGTCGTCAATGAACACAATAACCAACTTGTCCAACATAGGTTGGCACACCCGGTTCATAAGATCCATGAATGCCGCCGGTGCATTCGTAAGACCGAAGGGCATAACTACAAATTCATAATGCCCGTAACGCGTTCGGAAAGCCGTTTTCTCAATATCTTCCTCACGGACCCGCATTTGGTGATAGCCGAACCGTAGGTCGATCTTAGAGAAATACGTTGCGCCTTGAAGTTGATCAAACAAATCGTCGATCCTAGGTAGTGGATAACGATTCTTGATCGTCACTTTATTCAACTCACGGTAATCAATGCACATACGCATACTACCGTCTTTCTTCTTCACAAATAAGACCGGAGCGCCCCATGGCGAAGCACTCGGTCGGATAAAACCCTTCTCGAGCAATTCTTGAATTTGATTCAATAACTCTTGCATCTCCGTTGGTGCTAAACGATAAGGAGTTTTAGCAATGGGGGTAGCCCCCGGAACCAACTCGATGCGAAATTCGACTTGTCTTTCCGCCGGGACACCCGGTAACTCATCCGGAAAGACATCCTCAAACTCATTAACTACCGGAATTTCACGAATTGGTGGTGGCTCATTACGAGTGTCGACAACATGAGCAAGGAAAGCCATACCACCGGTAACAACGTGACGTCGTGCCCGAGCAAAAGTGCATATCGGCACCGATCTCCTTCGTTTGTCACCATGAATAATCATCTCTCCCCCACTTGGGGTCTTTACACGAATAAACTTGTCGTGGCATGCAATATCGGCTCTATAACGATCGAGCCAATCCATACCAACGACAACATCAAAATCACCCAAAGTCATCGGAATAAGATCAATTTCGAAACTTTCGGCGCCAAACACAACATTGCAATTTTTACACACATCAACCACTAGCGCCGTCTTGCCATCCGCTATTTCAACTTCTACCGGACGACTCAACTTTACTAGCGGTTTATTTAACTTAGGCACAAATCTTGGAGATACGAAAGACAAATTAGCACCACTATCAAAAAGTATCCGAGCCGGATTAGAATTAACCATGAAAGTACCTGAAACGACTTCATTGGATTGTTTAGCTTCTTCATTAGACATCAAGTAGTTACGACCCCTAGCCGTACCCGCTGCCTTCTCTATCCGCTTAGCATTATCATTACGCAACTCGGGACACTCGGGCTTCTTGTGTCCCTCCTTCCCACAATTGTAACAAGTGAATTTTGTAGTAGAAGATGGTTTGGTACAATCACGAGCCATATGCCCCCTTCGCCCACAATTATGACAAGTATAGGGGAAATCCCCCGAGGCACCTTTCTTCACACTCCCCACACTCTCGGTTGGGCCTTTCTTTGACTTCTTGCTTGAAAAATTTGAGTGACTCGAACCTTCATACTTTCTCTTCCTCAACACAATCGCTTCAAACCCTTTCGCCATATTAAACAACTCATCGAAGCTCTTCACCACGTTTACGCTAATCTTTTCTTGATAACTATCATTCAAGGTTCGATAGAAATCTTCTTTCAACATTTTATCATTCCCGACATACTCCGGGCAAAATTGCGTCTTGGACAAGAACACGGATTTGAGAGTGTTCAAGTCCATCGACCCTTGCCTCAAGGTACGTAACTCGTCCTTAAGTCTTGTAAGATCGGCCGAAGTTCGGTACTCATCGAAGAACTCCGCTTTAAATTCCTCCCAAGTGAAGTCCATACATTGTTCTTCACCATAGAGTTGGATCTTAGCATCCCACCACAATTTCGCGTCACCCCTTAACATGCTACAACCATACCTAGTCTTCTTGTCGGGTGGACACTCACAAGTACGGAAGGCCCCCTCCATATCGGAGATGAATCGGGCACTCTTGAGTGGGTCCCGATCGCCCTCAAAAGTAGGAGGTTGAGCATCCCTAAAGTTCTTGAAGAAAAAGTCACGCCTTCCCCCATTTTCTTCTTGAAGAGCAATCTTAATTTGCTCCTTAACCAAAGTGACGACTTGTTCGTCAATCGTCTCGAGAAACATCTTCTTAACATCTTCGCGAAACTCCGCCTTTTGGCGTTGAAAGATGGCCTCAACCTTGGCCGTGAACTCGGGGTCCTCGCTCGTGCCCCCAATATCGGTGTCGTGTCCGTTTCTCATCTTCATTCTATAAAACGGAAAAGATTAAACAACGAAACTAATGACATGACACATATATACATATACACCATACCACTCCATCTCGCTCGACAATCGTCGTACATCGCTTGTTTGACACGATTTGCACCCGTAGTAAGGGTAGCTAATCATTACTACGCGAGCACGTCGCGTTAACTCGCTAGTACAACGTTCATTTCGCTCGATGATTGCTATACAACACAAACAATAACGCATGATTAGTTCATATAAACCTATGCGCTAACCAAGACCCGGTCCGACCCAAAGTCCTACAAGTCCGCACAATGCACACACAAAAGTCTAAGTCTAGGCGCCTATCTCAAGTCACCTAAATCCCTTAGACCATGCTCTGATACCACTTGTAACAACCCAAACCGTAACCGACCAAACACGACGAAATTTCAAACAAAAAAAAAATTTGTTGTTCCAGGCCATCGGCGCGCCGCGCCAAAAGGGCCGCGCGCCGCGCCAAACCCCTGCTGTTACCGGAAAGTTTAAATGCGAAAAAGATGAACGTGTTCCCGGCATATTTAACCAAAACGCTTTTAACCATACATTCATATATGTAAAACTAGCACATAACTAAGGTATGAACAAGTTTTACAAGGTGGGGCCCACACGTGCCCAAAACGCCACTAAGTTTAAAATACAATGTTTAATACAAATTAGAGTTTCGACCACAAAAGTTTAATTGCCAAACGACACAACGAGCATGGTGTTTGGGGTTAAACTACCCAAGTCTCGGTCAAACTCCAAGCCATAACCCAAAAGTGCTTCCTAATCATCGAAGCGGGAAACTCAATCCAAGGTAATGCCCTTACCCTTATCCACACACGAACCTATAAAAAGGTAAACAACGAGAGGGTAAGCAAAGCTTAGTGAGCACAATAATTATACATACACATATATAATCTACTTACTCGCATCACTTACACAACATCATATCCGAGTTTAACAATTCATCAAGCATGCTACATTAAGAAGCATATACCAATAAATCACAATCCCACAAGTAGCTAATAGTACAATAGCATACAATTCATAAATTAATACTTCCAATACATAATTCACATAACTTTGGTTAACCAATTCGAACACGGGAAGCGGTACTTACAAGACCGTTGGAGTTCATAACGTCCACTAGTGTTACTTACACACCGCGTAATCACTAGTCCCCGGGTGATGTCTTAAACACCGCGACTAACTCACCCTTACAACAATGTGGCGTCTTAAACACCGCGACGAATCCACACTTCATTCAATACAATGAGTGGTGTCTTAATCACCGCGACACTTCCACTCCCATGACATTGAGGTGTCTTAAACACCGCGACAATACCACAAGTCAATCATACCATGAGTAGTGTCTTAAACACCGCGACAATGCTACTCGTTACTTAGAATGTGGTGTCTTAAACACCGCGACAATACCACATTCGTGCAACACAAATAAATACATTATATACACATACGCATAATTATTCCACTCACCTTATGCCTTCGGTGATTATTAAACCAAGCTTGAATTCCAAGGTAACGTACCTATTTCACAAGCATAATTAATCAATCAACTTGGTCTAATCTCATGACACACACCATCCTAGGTCATCTTGACCCATTTTGACAACTAACCCTAAATTGGGTCGTTTTCACCAAAAACCCTAACACTTGGCACTCATGGCCTTCACGCACATTAGAACACTAGGTTTTAGCACAAAACACTAATATTGACCCATCTTGGTCCATTTTGACCCATTTGACTCGATAAAAGTCAACACACCCATTTTGGGTCATTTATGCCCAAATCACACCCATTTACACTTCCTCAAGGTGTTCTAACAAATTACTAGCCAATTAGGGTTTCATAACAACCATTTATACATTTAAAACCCTAGCTTACACATAATTGAGTCTACATGACCCAAATTACCCAAGAACACCCAATTTACTTAAAATGGGTCTTAATGTTCATCTTTAACACAAACCCTAACCCATACACAAAATCAAATTAAGAAAAGAAAGTTAAGGCATACCACAACTATCAAAATGTAGTAAATGACGAGATGCACAACTTTAAAGCTTGCGATTAAACCCGAAACGAGCTTCTTCTCCTTCAAAGTGAGCTTTCTCACTCTACAATCACTCTCTCTCTAAACTTGAATTGAAAGGGATAAGGTTGGTGAGTTTTTGAGTAAATGATACTCTAACATCTGATCCCAAGCATTAAATCCGGCCTCCAATTGATTTTACCAAAATACCCTCCAAATATCTAATTTAAAAGAATGGAGAATCTGTCACAGTCAGATGGCGCGGCGCGCCACCTAGCCGCGCGGCGCGCAACCCTGCCAGTTCAGCTTCTTTTGTCTTCTTAATATATACAATAAAACCCCGTTTCAAATATCGTTCAATACACTTATATACACATATGTACATTACAATTATTCGGGTCTTACATCACTCTTAATTCGGCTCTATCTATATCCAAATAAGAGTAATTTCCCCCTTTTTAACGGTGATGGCTTGTCATTTGACTCCACACACCGTGTGTATCAAAATTCTCATCTATCTTTCTACCGTTTAGTATCAATCCTCTACAATCGGCAGACGCTAACTCCTCAGGCGTATATATACGTAAAGCCTGAGCCATGTCCAGTAAAGACATGTGGCGCATCGAACCGCCTAACAAAAATCTAATAAAAGAACGATCGGTTAAACTAGCTACCCGATCATTCAACTCTATACTACATAACAATTCTTCACACAATACTTTATATACAGGTCTACGTATGGTGAATAAATGTACCCAGTCATTAAAAGAAGAATTACCATACCTCTGTACAAGTAATTCCCTAATTGGCCCGGCCAATTCTACAGCTTCTAAGGGTCCCCATTCTATGACCCTCGGTACCTCAACAACCTTAGAATGAAGAGTATGCAAACCCCGTTGATATTTTGGATAATCTATCCAAAGTCTGTCAAATCTCAGGTTCGGGTGCAACTCTTCCAAGTGCATATCGGAAAAGGTCATGACTGGATGAGGTATATCCTGCTTGTAGTAGTTATCCACCTCCTGTTGTTCCAAATTCTCAGCAGGAGCATTGCGGGCTTGGGATGAAGATTCACCCCTTTCATTCTGCAAAACACATCAAACACAATTTTTGTGCATCCAAATATGCATTAGTGTCAGCAAAATCATCAATCAAAATAATTACAATGACATTATCAATTTATATCAAACTTAAGCTCATTTTCATATTTTTATCAAATCTACACTTTTTCAAATAAGCATATACAAAAATTTTCGCCAAGTTCATAAGCATTCAACTCAAATAACATGTCAAAATAATCATTACTAGCAATCAAACAAGTCTCAAATGGCATTATCTTTCAAAAATCAAGTTCATGAATTTTAGACTTGAAAAAGTCCACTTTAATTCTCAAAATCATGTTTAGGCTCAAAGTTTGGATCATTTAACTACCTAGATATGTTACACTACTCAATTTAGCAACAATTCATGACAAAAATCGGCCATAACCTGTTTATATCAAAAAGCCCCAAATTGCTCAAAAACACAAACCCTAGATTACTCAAAATTTGAAGTTTAAGGCTTCTAATCATGTTAAACAGCATCAATCTAGGTTATACAAGCATAATACATAAACAATTTAAGCTTAATTACACTAAAAAGCATCAAAATCAAATTGGGGAAAAAATAGCTCAAGAACACCAAATTTCGGATTAAATGGTGTTTAGGTGTAGAAATTTACCGTTTTTCTTGAGTAATTCTTATATAGCATCCTTCTCAACATGATTTTAGCAAAAGATTTGGTGATTAACGGTTAAAAATTGGGATTTTTGGGGGTGGTTTTCTGGTTTTTTCGCAGCTATTTTCGCAGTATGTTTTTGTTTTGGGTTGGGGACTGATCTGTTCTGCGGGTATATTTTTTTTCTGTAAATTGGTCCCTCCGCGAGTCGCGGCGAAATGCACTTCAAACTCCGCGACTCGCGGAGTTTGTTTTTGTTTTTTTTTTTTTTTTTATAATCATTAACTTTTGAAAACAATTAAGAAATTAATTTTAAAATTTTGTTTCCCTTATTATTTAGGACGAGGTCGTTTCGGATCGATGTCCTAGTCCGTCCCTCGACAAAATTTTAAAATTTGTCTTTTTGTAGCGATTGTTTTAAAAGCTAAGATTTTTGGGTTTTTTTAATGTTTTTGGCATACTTTAAATCAAAAAGATTAAAAATAATGATAATAAAAGTTCTCGTCCCTCCCTTGGGTAAAGCAATTTCGGTTCAAAGACCTAGTCTTCAACTTACGACGAATTTTAAAAATCATATTCTTAACTTAATGAGATAAAGTAAATTTTTGTTTTTAAATTCACACAACTTAAATATAAAATTCAAAATTATTATTAAAAATTCACACCAAACTTAAAATTTGAAATGCATAAAATTAAAAATTAATATTTTAAAAATTAAAAATTCACACCAAACTTAATTTAAAAATTCATAAATTCATATCAAACTTATATTAATTTTTCAAATATTTACAATTTTAAATATATTGTTTTTACAAAATTTACAATATTAATTTAAGATTTAAATATTAATTTTAAAAACATGGTAAAAAATAAATTTAAAAATCTTTTTGTCTTTTTATCCCACTTTAATCAATCAAATATTATCAAAAATATGCGCCCCTCTTTTCGGTAAAGTAATTTCGGTTCCAAGACCTAATTTAACTCATGACGAATTTTTGAAATATTTTGGGTTGATTGATTAAAGATATTTATACCTTAAGAATAAACGTTAAATTTCGCAGTGATGTAATAAATTTTTGAATGATATCAATAATTTCGGTCGCCAAACCTAATTTTATTTAATACCAATTTAATACTTTTTAGCGAACAAATTAGCGTTTATTATCAAAAGGTTAAAAATAAAAATAAAAATAAAAACTGTACAGACATACCTGTGAAATAGATTTCTTAGTTATATGATCTATCCCATTCATAAGATAGTCGGTTTAATTGGTTTTCCATGGCTACATAGGCGTAACCTCGAGCATTCAGTATCTTTTCTTCTAAACATATGAACGGTCCATCTCTACATAAAGTAACAAATTCGGTATTTGAATAGGTTTGATTATTTGAACATTTACCTCCATGTGACCATTTTCCACATTTGTGACATCTTTCTAGGTGTCGTGCTCTTCTTTTCGCTGCGGATTTTGATTTTCCTTTACCAAATTGTAACTTATTATCTTCGCATCTGGATTCTTTTCTAACTCCGTCCATTCTTTCTCTGATTACTGATACTATTTCACTCGGTAGTATATCATTATTTCTTTTAGTGATCAAAGCGTGTAGCATTAGACCATGGTTTAGTTCACAGGCAGTCTTCATTTTGTAAAAACCTAAAAAAAATAAAAATTCAGAATGGGGGGAGAAGACTAGTTCTTTAGGGTCTGCTAGGGAAAGACCATTCGGGTTCCATTTTCGAGAACTATATGAAAACAGACAATCTAACTCTAACAGAAATACATATTATCCTTTAAAGACTCGATTCTCCCCACACTTAGTTAGCTGTGGTGTCGAAATTGTGATTAACTTCGTTGTCGACTTCCATCGGACCATGTATGTAATGTTTAACTCTGTGACCATTAACTTTAAATTCAATCCCATTTGAATTTATCAATTCTATCGTTCCGTATGGGAAAACTCTTTTGACTATGAATGGTCCAGACCATCTTGATTTCAATTTTCCAGGAAATAGCTTGAATCGTGAATTGAAAAGAAGAACTCTGTCTCCTTCTTTAAATTCTTTTGAACTTCTGATTCTTTTATCATGCCATTTCTTCATTCTTTCTTTATAGATTAACGAATTTTCGTATGCTTCATGTCTTAATTCTTCTAATTCATTTAGTTGACTTAATCGTAGACGTCCGGCTTCATGTAAATCAAGATTACATGTCTTCAAAGCCCAAAATGCTTTGTGTTCAATTTCTACTGGAAGATGACATGCTTTTCCATAAACAAGTCTAAAAGGTGTGGTTCCAATTGGAGTTTTGTAGGCTGTTCAAAGCGAAGGGGTACGAAATAGTATTGTTTTTAGTGCTAAATACTATTAAATATGCTACAATTTTACACAAGTTATTTATTTATTTATCGAGTGGATATACTTAAACCTTGCTACAACACTTATAGGCAGTGTACCTATTCGTATTATAGTATAGTTTTTAGTAAGTCCGGTTCGTTCCACAGGGAAAGCTCGAGAAGTTTAACGCACACAAAATAGAAAAATAGAAAAATATATATCTATAAAGTAGTAGTATTATTATTATATAAAAGGGGGGTTTTTACCGTTTAATGACCGGTTTGTCGATTTTAAAACTTTAGTCGCAGTTAAAACCAAATGTAAAATAATAACTAAATACAAGACTTAATTTTAAGCGTATAGTAAATAACGATAATGAAATTGCGAATAATAAAAGTGCGATAAAATAAACTTGCGATAATTAAAAAGTACGATAATTAGAAGTGCAATTAAATATAAAATAAAGGAAATTAAATATAAAATAAAAGAATTATGCTTATTTAAACTTCCGTAATCATGATGTTTGACGTGTTGATTTTAGTTTTATGCCCATGGGTTAATTGTCCTTTGTCCTGGAATATTTAATATGTCCGTCTGGTTTTTGTCCATAACAGTCCATCAGTCATAAATATAAAGTGCGAGTGTCCTCGTCAAATTATCCTTATACCCGAAGTTAAATATTCCAACTAATTGGGGACTTAAACTGTAACAAGATTTTAATATTTTGTTTAATAATTACACCAGGATGTCGACTGAGTGTAACCCAAAGTTTTAATATTTTGTTATCAATTATACCAAGTGTCCTTGTACATAATTTCACCCCTGTTTTAATTATTCTAGTGGCTATTAATCCATTCCCGTGTCCGGTTAAATGAACGATTATTCGTACATATAAATACCCCGCCCATCGTGTCCGATTGAGTGTATATGGTAATTTATAGAGACGCCCAATTGTAAATCTTTATATTAACATTAACAAACTATCATTTAGTTAAACAAATATAAAGCCCATTAATAGCCCATAGTCTAATTTCCACAAGTGTCGTTCTTTTGTCCAAACCCCAATTATGGTACAAAGCCCAATTACCCAATTTTAGTAATTAGCCCAACATCATGATTACTTCGGATTAAATAAGCATAATAATAACTTAGCTACGAGACATTAATGTAAAAAGGTTGAACATCACTTACAATGATTAAAAATAGCGTAGCATTACACGGACAGAATTTCGACTTACACACTCAAACGATCTCTATCATAAATCTTATTATTATCATAATTTAAAATTAAAATTAAGATTATTGTTATATCTTATTAAGTTAACATGATAGAGATATAGAATATAGATATTGATATTGATAGATAGAAAAATAAGAAAAAGATAGAAAAAATGATCGAAAAAAAAGTGTGTTTTTACATTACGATTACAAAGCCTTTTATAGGCGAATTTAGAAATTGAATTTTCACTTATGACCCCTGAACTATGCTCAATTAACAACTTTTTATTATTTAATATTATTCTTATTATGAATTATTTAAATATTATATTTTAGTCTTGTGCATAGTTGACTCGAAATTTTTACACCGTTGCGTCGAGCGTTGAGAGTTGACTCTGGTCCCGGTTCCGGATTTTCGAACGTCCTTGCGTACAATTTTATATTTTGTACTTTGCGTTTTGAATCTTGTACTCTTGTAATTTCGAGACGTTTCTTATCAATAATTGGAACCTCTTTGATTGTCTTTTGTACTTTTGAGCTTTTTTGTCGTTTGCGTCTTCAATTCGTCGAATCTGTCTTTTGTCTTCACCTTTTATTATTTAAACGAATATCACTTGTAAATAGAACAATTGCAACTAAAAGCTTGTCTTTCTTGAGGAATAATGCTATGAAATATATGTTCGTTTTTAGCATTATCAAATATTCCCACACTTGAGCGTTGCTTGTCCTCAAGCAATATCGTCTTAAAATACTAGAATCACTTCTTTATTCTTCACACTTTGTACATCAGTGATTTTTATACGACAGTATAAACAATGGTAGTAACGATATGGTTTACAGTCCCACATGACTATAAAAATTTAGATCCATTAAGGAAATTGGATCTTTATGAAAACATTTGATCTTTTGAAAATTAAAGCTAGATTTTACCCTAGACAAGTTTTCTGATTTGATCCATCATTGGTGTTGCAAAATATATTTGTGGATCAATATTTTGGCTAAAACTTTTAGGTTCGTGTAATCCACTGCTATCCCGGTATCGAATAGCACACATCCAGTTTACTTGTTCCGTATATTACCTATCGGTAAACTACCGTCCGGTTGTAAAGGAAAGCGATGAACAAGAAACTGTTAAGGCAATGTCCCGTGACATGCAGATAATTATGGTCTTTTAACGTGTCGGATGCTAGAACTATCCTTGGTAGGAGCGATAGTAAAGATCATCCTATGATTTTTCGGTCTAGCACAAGGTCCTGTCTCCGACCATGCTATGCAACCACCGTTCTTACGGTTGACACCCGATTTGGTTCAGGTGACCTAATGAATTCCAGATGAATTCCTAGGATTTTACGTTCAATGGTAATGAACGCATTGAAAATGGGTTTTCAGAAAACAAATCGGTTTATAATTTTGATCAAAATATTTTCTCGTTCAAGCTCGAGTTTAGATATCATCGAATTCCATGAGTTTAAATTCTCAATCTTTAAGGTCAATCTCAAGGATTGAGTAATATCAGGCTTAAAAGCTGATTTTTAATCTTTAAGGAGATTATCCTTTCTGGGGATCTGATTCATTAGTCTTATCCAGCTAATTTGCATGGTGCCTCCCCATTGTACGAGATAAATCCTTCTCATGGTTAGGATAAATCTGACCACTTGGCGACCCTGTTTGATGCTGAGGTCCGTGGATTTCCAGCCGATTTTAGTAATGACTTTTCTAGATTTTTCGTCAACCTACAGCTGGTCTGGACGACAACTTCATGACCTAAATCAAGAAGCGTGTGTCTTTTTCGGAAGAATTTACTTCCTTTAAATGATGGAATTGATTCATCGTGTAGATCCATCTCTTCTTTTCTTTCATCGGGTAAAACAGTTGATTATTGATTATTGTTCAAAACAAAAGTATTTTCAATTGTTTGTACAAAAATATGTGATATATTTTGAATAACTTGGTAAAGTTTTCCCATACTTGGCTTTTATTTTCCTTTTTATCGTCCTCTATTCCATTTTTAAATGAATTCTAACATTTTGGTTGTTTATCAATTTATGTCCTTTCCGAGGTAACGATAATTTCGGTGTTAAAACCTAGTTTTATCGTTCATAAATATGTATAAACATGATTTTGAGTTCATTTAATTGAAAATTTTGAAAAATTTTACTAGAATTGGGTAGTCAGTATATAAGACTAGGGCTGTTCTTTATTATCAGAGAGCACTAGATTCTAATACAACTACTGCTTTACTAGTATTTTTAATGGTAACCAAGTGTATAAAGTAAAAAAAATTTAAAAATCCGAAAGAATTTAACCCCTTCCCACACTTAAGATCTTGCAATGCCCTCACTTGCAAGAAATCAGTAACAATTTAAATTATTGAGGGTGATAAGCGTAGAAAAGTGATTAAATTTTACCAAAGTTTCAAACATATTGTTGTTTGTTTGTTGAATGATAAATGGTGCACGTCATTTGTTTATTCCGTCTTGTTTGTTATTTCACACATATTTTGCATCTTGTCGTCAAAATTACTTGCTTTTGCTGAACTTAATGCCAGTCTTTGAAAACGCGTTGTTTTACCCTGTCTTGTAAGATAAACTACAAACAAATATATACATACTATATTTTTTTTTATTTATAAAACCTTTAACTTATAAAACAAATATTAATTAATTTTAAAAATTTGTTTCTTTTAAGAATGAGGGCGTTTCGGTACGTTGACCTAGTCCGTCCCTCGACAAAATTTTTAAAATTTGTCATTTTCAAGCAATTGTTTTAAAAGCTTAGAATTTTGGATTTTTTTAAATTTTTTTTTTTTTTTTTTATGTTTTTGGCATACTTTAATTCAATAAGATTAAAAATAATGATAATAATAACTCTCGTCCCTCCCTCGGGTAAAGCAATTTCGGTTCAATGACCTAGTCTTCAACTTACGACGAATTTTAAAAATCATATTTTTAACTTAATGAGATAAAGTAAATTTTTGTTTTTAAATTCACACAATTTAAATATAAAATTCAAAATTAATATTAAAAATTCACACCAAACTTAAAATTTGAAATGCATAAAATTAAAAAATTCATATTAAAAATTCACACCAAACTTAATTTAAAAATTCATATTATAAATTCACACCAAACTTATATTAATTTTTCAAATATTTACAATTTTAAAAATATTGTTTTTACAAAGTTTACAATATTAATTTAAAATTTAAATATTAATTTTAAAAACATGGTAAAAATAAAATTAAAAATCTTTTTGGCTTTTTATCCCACTTTAATCAATCAAATATTATCAAAAATATGCGCCCCTCTTTTCGGTAAAGTAATTTCGGTTCCAAGACCTAATTTAACTCATGACGAATTTTTGAAATATTTTGGGTTGATTGATTAAAGATATTTATACCTTAAGAATAAACGTTAAATTTCGCAGTGATGTAATAAATTTTTGAATGATATCAATAATTTCGGTCGCCAAACCTAATTTTATTTAATACCAATTTAATACTTTTTAGCGAACAAATTAGCGTTTATTATCAAAAGGTTAAAAATAAAAATAAATAAAAAATAAAAACTGTACAGACTTACCTGTGAGATAGTATTCTTAGTTATATGATCTATCCCATTCATAAGATAGTCGGTTTAATTGGTTTTCCATAGCTACATAGGCGTAACCTCGAGCATTCAGTGTCTTTTCTTCTAAACATATGAACGGTCCGTCTCTACATAAAGTAACAAATTCGGTATTTGAATAGGTTTGATTATTTGAACATTTACCTCCATGTGACCATTTTCCGCATTTGTGACATCTTTCTAGGTGTCGTGCTCTTCTTTTCGCTGCGAATTTTGATTTTCCTTTACCAAATTGTAACTTATTATCTTCGCATCTGGATTCTTTTCTAACTCCGTCCATTCTTTCTCTGATTACTGATACTATTTCACTCGGTAGTATATCATTATTTCTTTTAGTGATCAAAGCGTGTAGCATTAGACCATGGTTTAGTTCACAGGCAGTCTTCATTTTGTAAAAACCTAAAAAAAATAAAAATTCAGAATGGGGGGAGAAGACTAGTTCTTTAGGGTCTGCTAGGGAAAGACCATTCGGGTTCCATTTTCGAGAACTATATGAAAACAGACAATCTAACTCTAACAGAAATACATATTATCCTTTATAGACTTGATTCTCCCCACACTTAGTTAGCTGTGGTGTCGAAATTGTGATTAACTTCGTTGTCGACTTCCATTGGACCATGTATGTAATGTTTAACTCTGTGACCATTAACTTTAAATTCAATCCCATTTGAATTAATTAATTCTATCGTTCCGTATGGGAAAAATCTTTTTACTATGAATGGTCCAGACCATCTTGATTTCAATTTTCCAGGAAATAGCTTGAATCGTGAATTGAAAAGAAGAACTCTGTCTCCTTCTTTAAATTCTTTTGAACTTCTGATTCTTTTATCATGCCATTTCTTCGTTCTTTCTTTATAGATTAACGAATTTTCGTATGCTTCATGTCTTAATTCTTCTAATTCGTTTAGTTGACTTAATCGTAGACGTCCAGCTTCATGTAAATCAAGATTACATGTTTTCAAAGCCCAAAATGCTTTGTGTTCAATTTCTACTGGAAGATGACATGCTTTTCCATAAACAAGTCTAAAAGGTGTGGTTCCAATTGGAGTTTTGTAGGCTGTTCTAAAAGCCCAGAGTGCATCCTCCAATTTAATGGACCATTCCTTCGGATTTGATCCTACGGTTTTCTCTAGAATA
The DNA here is from genome assembly GCF_046630445.1 of Rutidosis leptorrhynchoides. Taxonomy (NCBI): domain Eukaryota; kingdom Viridiplantae; phylum Streptophyta; class Magnoliopsida; order Asterales; family Asteraceae; genus Rutidosis; species Rutidosis leptorrhynchoides. The sequence goes on from NC_092334.1 coordinate 382,758,989, forward strand.
CGTTTTAAAGCTCAGTTGGTATTTTCAACTTGTCCACTTGTTTGTGGATGATATGCGAGGAGATTTTATGAGTTACTCCATATCTTTTAAGAACTTTCTCTAGTTGATTATTATAGAAATGAGTACCCCGATCACTTATTAAAGCTTTCGGTGTTCCAAACCTTGCAAAAAGACGTTTTAAAAAGTTGACTACAACTCGTGCATCGTTAGTTGGGAGAGCTTGTGCTTCCGCCCATTTAGATACATAATCAATGGCTACGAGTATATATAGATTATTATGAGATTTTGGAAATGGACCCATAAGGTCAATACCCCAAATGTCAAATACTTCACATACTTGGATGACATTTTGTGGCATTTCATCACGTTGACTTATTTTTCCGGCCCTTTGACAAGCATCACAGGATTTACAAAGAAGGTGTGCATCTTTGAAAATTGTAGGCCAATAGAATCCAGCATCGTAGACTTTTCTTGCTGTGAGTTGAGGCCCATAATGCCCTCCTGTTGGTCCTGTGTGACAATGGTTTAAGATTTGATTGGCTTCTTCTCCGAATACGCATCGGCGTATTATTCCATCGGGACATCTTTTGAACAAATGTGGATCTTCCCAGAAATAGTGTTTTATATCACTAAAGAATTTCTTTCGTTTTTGGTACGACAACCCTTTTTCAAGGAATCCACATACTAGGTAGTTTGCAAAGTCAGCAAACCATGGAATTTCACTATAATCTATCTTCAAAAGATATTCATCGGGAAAGTTATCTTGAATAGCCGATTCATTTAGAACTTCTAACTCAGGATTTTCAAGACGAGAAAGATGATCAGCGGCTAGATTTTCTGCTCCTCTTTTATCTCGGATTTCAATATCAAACTCTTGTAAGAGTAAGATCCAACGGATTAATCTTGATTTAGCATCTTGTTTTGAAAATAGGTATCTAAGAGCAGAATGGTCGGTATAGACCACCGTTTTTGCTAGAACGAGATATGATCGAAATTTGTCAAAAGCAAAGACAATAGCAAGGAGTTCTTTTTCAGTAGTTGTATAGTTTGTTTGTGCTCCTTGTAACGTCTTACTAGCATAATATATAGGTTGAAATCGTTTTTCAATCCTTTGTCCTAAAACGGCTCCCATTGCAAAATCACTTGCATCGCACATGAGTTCAAATGGTAGATTCCAATTTGGTGTTATCATGATCGGCGCATTAGTGAGTTTCTCTTTAAGAATGTTAAAAGATTTGATGCATTCATCCGAAAAGATGAATGGTGCATCCTTCTCTAGGAGTTTATTCAAAGGAGTGGCAATTTTAGAAAAATCTTTTATGAAACGTCGGTAAAAACCGGCATGCCCTAGAAAACTCCTAACTCCTCTAACATTGGTGGGATGTGGAAGTTTAGCAATTACATCTACTTTAGCTCTATCCACTTCAATTCCTTCTTTTGAAATTTTATGTCCAAGAACGATGCCTTCTTTAACCATGAAATGGCATTTCTCCCAATTAAGTACTAGATTGGATTGTTCGCATCTAATTAGCATTCGTTCCAGATTAACTAGACATGATTTAAATGTATCACCGAAGACTGAAAAGTCATCCATGAATACTTCCATGCATTCTTCTATCATGTCGTGAAAAATCGCCATCATACACCTTTGAAAGGTTGCAGGGGCGTTGCAAAGTCCAAATGGCATGCGTTTGTAAGCAAAAGTACCATAAGGGCACGTAAAAGTGGTTTTCTCTTGATCTTCGGGTGCTATTGGAATTTGAAAATATCCGGAAAATCCATCTAGAAAACAATAGTAACTATTTCCGGCTAATCTTTCCAACATTTGATCAATGAAAGGTAAGGGAAAGTGATCTTTTCTGGTGGCGTCATTCAATTTTCTATAATCAATACACACACGCCATCCTGTTACAGTCCTAGTAGGAATAAGCTCATTTTTCTCATTTGTAATGACAGTCATGCCACCCTTCTTAGGCACGCATTGAACTGGGCTTACCCATGGACTATCAGAGATTGGATAAATTAGACCTGCATCTAGCAGTTTAATAATCTCTTTCTTAACTACATCTTGCATATTAGGATTTAGTCTTCGTTGGCGTTGCACATACGTTTTATGACCTTCTTCCATAAGGATTTTATGTGTGCAATACGAAGGACTTATTCCTTTAATATCATGAATCTTCCATGCAATGGCTGGTTTATGGGCTTTCAACACAGAAATGAGTTGTGATTTCTCATTTTCAGTAAGAGAAGACGATATTATTACAGGTAATTCAGATTCACCATGTAAATAAGCGTATTCCAAATGGTTTGGAAGTGGCTTTAACTCTAATTTCGGAGGTTCTTCTATCGATGATTTGTATCGATATTTGTCTTCTTCTTTTAGCATTTGAATTTCTTCTGTTGTTTGTTCATACTCATTATCTAGAAGTGTAGCTAACATTGCAGCTTCATCAATTGGTTCAGTTCCTTCTCCTACAGAACATTCTCCCGTTCCTTGTAATTCTGGAAATTCTTCTAACAATTCAGCATATGAATCTACAGTTTGAATATAATAACATGCATCATCTGCAGATTGTGGTTGTTGCATTGCTCTATCAACTGAAAAGGTAACACTCTCATCCTCTATACTTAGGGTCAGTTTCTTATTGAACACGTCTATTATTGCTTTAGCCGTGTTTAAAAATGGTCTTCCTAATATGAGAGGAACTCGAGAATCTTCTTCCATGTCCAGAATAACAAAATCTACTGGAAATACTAAATTACCAACTTTAACTAGCATGTTCTCCATTATCCCTCTAGGATATTTTATTGATCTATCGGCTAGTTGTATGCTTATTCTGGTTGGTTTTAATTCCCCAAGGTCTAGTTTAGCGTATAGTGAATACGGCATTAAATTTATACTAGCACCTAAATCTGCTAATGCTTCTATTGAACTAAGATCTTTCAAGAATTTAGCATATCTTGGCATTCCTGAAATTACATCAATGAAAGGAAGATTTACATTTATTTGTTTAAACATATCCAAAAATTTGGATTGCTCGGCTTCAAGTCTTTCTTTTCTCATTTTACTCGGGTAAGGAAGCGGTGGTTGGTATGGTTTAACATAAGGTTTAGCCTTAACTGTGTTATCTTCATTAACCTTTTCAACTACCGGTTCTTTTTCCTTTTCTTGCTCGGATTGTGGTTCTTGTGGAGTAGGAATAGAATCATCTGAAATTACAGGTATTTCAGGTGGTTTAAGTGTAATACCACTTCTTGTGGTAATGGCTTTAGCTGTTTCATTCCTGGGGTTAGCATTTGTATCACCCGGTAGACTTCCCGGTTTTCTTTCACCTATCAACCTTGCTAGGTTGCTCACTTCTTGTTCCAAATTTTGAATCGAAGCTTGTTGATTCCTAAATGCTTGAGCATTTTGTTCATTGGTTTGTTTCTGAGATGTGAAAAACTGAGTTTGAGATTCAACTAGCTTTGACATCATGTCTTCAAAATTTGGCTTTTTCTCATCGATTTGTGGTGGTTTAATTGGAAAAATAGGTCTTTGCTGATTGTAAGTATTGTTAGATACTTGTTGATTGCTAGGACCTTGTTGGTTGTTGTATGGAACATTTCGGTTATACTTTTGGTTTTGATTGTAGTTTAGTCTTGGCGGTTGATAATTATTCTGATAATTATTTCCAAGCCTTTGGTTCATGTATGAGACATTCTCTCTTTGTTCCATTGTTAATTCAATACTGAGACAATCTTTTGTCAAATGTGGTCCTCCACACTGCTCACAACTAATTCGTATTGAGTGAATATCCTTAGTCATCTTTTCCATTCGTCTCTCCACAGCATCTATCTTTGCGGAAATGGAATCTAAGTCATGGCTAGAATCGGCTCTAGCTGCTTTAGATGATCTAATGATATCTTTTTCTTGGTGCCACTCATGTGAGTGGGAAGCAGTGTTATCAATAATTTTGTAAGCATCAGTTTCGGTTTTCTTCATAATAGAACCACCAGCTGCTATATCTATGTCTTTCCTTGTAGTGATGTCGCATCCTTGGTAGAATATTTGTACTATTTGACAGGTGTCTAAACCATGTTGCGGACATCCTCTTAACAACTTTCCATATCTTGTCCACGCCTCATATAGAGTTTCATTTGGCTTCTGTGTGAACGTAACAATTTCTGCTTGAAGTCTTACGGCTTTAGATGCAGGAAAGAATTGTTTAAGAAATTTGTCAACTAAAACATCCCATGTATCGATCGCCCTTCAGGTAACGATTCCAACCAATCTTTGGCTTCTCCCTTTAAAGTCCAGGGAAATAACATGAGATATATCTGTTCATCCTCCACTTCTCGGATTTTAAATAGTGTGCAGATCCTATTAAAGGTACGTAGATGTTCATTAGGATCTTCCTTCGGCGCACCACTAAATTGGCATTGATTAGTTACCATGTGTAGAATTTGTCCTTTGATTTCATAATCTGGCGCATTAATGTCTGGATGAGTAATTGCGTGACCTTGGCCAGTGCGTTTAGCTCTCATTCGGTCTTCCATACTTAGAGGTTCCAGATTCTCCATAATTGAATTTGTTGAATCGGAATCACTAGAGGATTCTGATTTAATGGTTCGTTCCTCAACAATCTCTGTTTGAATGATTGGTGGTTCCGGAGGAAAGTTTAATGGATCAGGGTCTAGGAATTGTCCCTGAGTATTCTCTGGATTCTCAATTGTGAGGTTTGTTTCAAAAACTGGATTATCGGAAATTTGAGTTTGAGGATTTGGTCGACTTGATGACGATTCTAAAGAAAAATCAATGGCGACAATGTTTGCTAGATGTCTTGATCGAGTTACAGGTGGTGAACGTACAAAAGGTGGTGAACGTCTTGCTCGGTGCATTCACTGAATATCCTATTAGTTTTTAAAAAAGGAAAGAAAAATTATAATAAGTTATCCAATTAATAGACTTTTCTGATTTTGCCCACGTTTCGAATAGCCAAAAGATGCAGCAGAGGGGCAGGATTCGTTTGGTCTCAATATAATTGAGGACTGTTTGGCTCCAATAACCCGGTCCACGTACAAATCCAACTATTACTACGAACCAGAAAAATGTCAACGTCTATTAACTTAACCACTTAAATAATTTTTCTTTCCGTTTAAGAAATATTAGATAAGAAGTAGATAAAATTCTATGTCCTATAACTAGAATGACGAGAAATAAGGAAGAAATAGATTGCGCGTCGAAAAGTGTCGAAAATGAAAAAGGCGAAGAGCGGTTTGTAACACTTTTAAAACACTCAACTAATCCAACCTTATAACTATTACTATCTTAAAATTAAAATTACAAATTGAAATCACTAATTGGAATTGTAATTGATACATAGGTAAATGGCGTCGAAAAATAAGAAAATAGCACGAAAAATGGTGTCGCAAAATTCTAAAGCACCTAATACTTAATCTAAGGAATAAGCACTTAAGGATTTTTACGGCAAAGCCTAAAAATCTAGAAGTATAAAAATAACTATGCAAAACTAAACTTAATACTAAAAGTTGTGACTGAGTCTAAAAATCTAAAGTTAATAAAACTAAATTTTTTTTTTTTAATTTGATCGATAGAACTTCAATAATTTAATTATTTAAAATGATTCAACAAAATAATAATTCTTAAATAAAAGTCAGTTTATGTAAAATAATTTTGTACGTTACGGTTGTCCTTTTTATTATATAAAATTTGAAAAGTTAAACATATAAAAAAAAATATAGAAAAGTTGCATAAATAATGGAAAAGTTGCATAAAAAGATATAGAAAAGTTAAACGTTGGGAAAAAAATAATGGAACACCCACCACTCTAGAGTCTAGAGACTACTCCAAGGATCAAGACTTGTAAACTTTTTTCGTGAAAAAGCGTGGGGATTTAACCATAAATGTTATGACATTTATGTCCCTATACCCGTTTTTTTCACACCTACGCATGAGAGTCACCCAAAAAAAAAAATGCCCACCTTTTTTGACTATGTGTGCATGTACTTCTTAAATGACATTCTCCCAACCAAATTAAACAATAGTATAATTCTGATCAATAAATTATAACTTTAAAGAGCCTAATGACCAATTTTTATTGAGCCCGTGATAGATGTGACACGAGCGGTATACAAAAACTTGAGATATCACTAGTGGTTCAAGCTGATGTCGTTTTTTTTTTTTTATAATATATTAAAAATAAAAATTACTTTTAAACAAACATAGTATACAAAAATATAGCATTTTTCAGCGTCCCCGGTGGATTTTTTTTTATTTTGCCCCAAAATATTCAAATTTTACCCACAAATCTCCAAATTTTGCTTAAAAATTTCAAAATTTTTTTTTTTTTTTTATAGAGGTGGGACACGGCACAAGTTCATGGCCAACCAAGATGGGGACTCTTGCCTTTATATTTTTCTTTTAGATTAAAAAAAAATGATGATGATGGTGAAATACTTAAAATGATAAGTGATGATGATGTGAATATCGTTACTAGTGTATTTTTTAAGTCAACTTGTGGTTGTAAATTGTGGTTGTAAATTTTTGAGCTATATCGTTAGCCAAAAGATCTTATTTATTAAAGAGAGATAAAATACTTGATGTTGTAATTTTACTTATTAAATTTTTTTCTTTTCCAAAATATATCTTAAAATAAGGTAACTAGTTGTCTAGATTCCTTTTTTTTATATAGCGTTTCGCTTCAGCGTTCCCCGGCAGCGGCGCCAAAAATACTTGATGTCAAAGCGAAGGGGTACGAAATAGTATTGTTTTTAGTGCTAAATACTATTAAATATGCTACAATTTTACACAAGTTATTTATTTATTTATCGAGTGGATATACTTAAACCTTGCTACAACACTTATAGGCAGTGTACCTATTCGTATTATAGTATAGTTTTTAGTAAGTCCGGTTCGTTCCACAGGGAAAGCTCGAGAAGTTTAACGCACACAAAATAGAAAAGTAGAAAAATATATATCTATAAAGTAGTAGTATTATTATTATATAAAAGGGGGGTTTTTACCGTTTAATGACCGGTTTGTCGATTTTAAAACTTTAGTCGCAGTTAAAACCAAATGTAAAATAATAACTAAATACAAGACTTAATTTTAAGCGTAAAGTAAATAACGATAATGAAATTGCGAATAATAAAAGTGCGATAAAATAAACTTGCGATAATTAAAAAGTACGATAATTAGAAGTGCAATTAAATATAAAATAAAGGAAATTAAATATAAAATAAAAGAATTATGCTTATTTAAACTTCCGTAATCATAATGTTTGACGTGTTGATTTTAGTTTTATGCCCATGGGTTAATTGTCCTTTGTCCTGGATTATTTAATATGTCCGTCTGGTTTTTGTCCATAACAGTCCATCAGTCATAAATATAAAGTGCGAGTGTCCTCGTCAAATTATCCTTATACCCGAAGTTAAATATTCCAACTAATTGGGGACTTAAACTGTAACAAGATTTTAATATTTTGTTTAATAATTACACCAGGATGTCGACTGAGTGTAACCCAAGGTTTTAATATTTTGTTATCAATTATACCAAGTGTCCTTGTACATAATTTCACCCCTATTTTAATTATTCTAGTGGCTATTAATCCATTCCCGTGTCCGGTTAAATGAACGATTATTCGTACATATAAATACCCCGCCCATCGTGTCCGATTGAGTGTATATGGTAATTTATAGAGACGCCCAATTGTAAATCTTTATATTAACATTAACAAACTATCATTTAGTTAAACAAATATAAAGCCCATTAATAGCCCATAGTCTAATTTCCACAAGTGTCGTTCTTTTGTCCAAACCCCAATTATGGTACAAAGCCCAATTACCCAATTTTAGTAATTAGCCCAACATCATGATTACTTCGTTTTAAATAAGCATAATAATAACTTAGCTACGAGACATTAATGTAAAAAGGTTGAACATAACTTACAATGATTAAAAATAGCGTAGCGTTACACGGACAGAATTTCGACTTACACACTCAAACGATCTCTATCATAAATCTTATTATTAGAATTATAATTAAAATTAAAATTAAAATATAAATTATAAATATAAATATATCGTATGAATGGAGAAAAGAGAAAGATTGATTCATTTGTGGTGCACCAAAGCTCGATTTTTATAGGCATGTGGGCTGGAACTGGGGCTCATGCGATCGCATGGATTTATGCCTTCCAGGCCATGCGATCGCATGGCCAGCTGGGGAGGCTCATATTTGGTTGTTTTCTTCTGCCGACGGTTTTATAAATAATATAATATATTAAATAATTATAAGAATTATTTAAATATTATATTATATTTATATGCATAGTTGACTTGTAATTTTTAGTCCGTTGCGTCGAGCGTTGAGAGTTGACTCTGGTCCCGGTTCCGGATTTTCGAACGTACTTGCGTACAATTTAATATCTTGTACTTTATGTTTTGAATCTTGTATTCTTGTAATTTTGAGACGTTTCTTATCAATAATTTGAACCTCATTGATTGTATTTTGTACTTTTGAGCTTTTTGGTCGTTTGCGTCTTCAATTCGTCGAATCTGTCTTTTGTCTTCACCTTTTATTATTTAAACGAATATCACTTGTAAATAGAACAATTGCAACTAAAAGCTTGTCTTTCTCGAGGAATAATGCTAGGAAATATATGTTCGTTTTTAGCATTATCAGTATTTCATCCTTTAAATTTCCCTCTTTTAAAACTCCTTGTTGCGCCTCCTTTATTTGAGTAGTAAGGTTAGTGTGAATCATTATATTCATAGATTTTACTCGAATGGGTTCTCTGTCCTTTCTGCTCAAGGCGTCGGCTACCACATTTGTCTTCCCCGGGTGGTAACGAATCTCAAAATTGTAATCATTCAACAATTCAATCCACCTACGCTGCCTCATATTCAGTTGTTTCTGATTAAATATGTGTTGAAGACTTTTGTGGTCGGTATATATAATACTTTTGACCCCATATAAGTAGTGCCTCCAAGTCTTTAATGCAAAAACAACCGTGCCTAATTCCAAATCATGCGTCGTATAATTTTGCTCGTGAATCTTCAATTGTCTAGACGCATAAGCAATCACCTTCGTCCGTTGCATTAATACACAACCGAGACCTTGCTTTGATGCGTCACAATAAATCACAAAATCATCATTCCCTTCAGGCAATGACAATATAGGTGCCGTAGTTAGCTTTTTCTTCAATAATTGAAATGCCTTCTCTTGTTCATCCTTCCATTCAAATTTCTTCCCTTTATGCGTTAATGCAGTCAAGGGTTTTGCTATTTTGGAGAAATCTTGGATGAATCTTCTGTAGTAACCAGCCAGTCCTAAAAATTGACGTATATGCTTCGGAGTTTTTGGGGTTTCCCACTTTTCAACGGTTTCGATCTTTGCCGGGTCCACCTGGATACCTTCTTTGTTCACTATGTGACCGAGGAATTGAACTTCTTCCAACCAAAATGCACACTTTGAAAACTTAGCGTACAGTTTTTCTTTCCTCAATACTTCTAGCACTTTTCTCAAATATTCTTCGTGCTCTTGATCATTATTTGAGTAAATAAGTATGTCATCGATGAAAACAATGACAAACTTGTCAAGATATGGCCCACACACTCGGTTCATAAGGTCCATGAACACAGCTGGTGCGTTAGTCAATCCAAATGGCATAACCATAAACTCGTAATGACCATAACCCGTCCTAAAAGTAGTTTTTGGAATATCATCCTCCTTTACTCGCATTTGATGATATCCAGAACGTAAATCGATCTTTGAATAAACCGACGAGCCTTGTAGTTGATCAAATAAGTCGTCAATTCTCGGCAGTGGATAACGGTTTTTGATGGTAAGTTTGTTCAACTCTCTGTAGTCAATACACAACCTAAATGTACCATCCTTCTTCTTGACAAACAAAACATGAGCTCCCCATGGTGATGTGCTTGGTCGAATGAAACCACGTTCTAATAGTTCTTGCAGTTGGCTTTGCAGTTCTTTCATCTCGCTGGGTGCGAGTCTATAAGGAGCACGAGCTATTGGTGCAGCTCCTGGTATAAGATCTATTTGAAATTCAACAGATCGATGTGGAGGTAGTCCCGGTAATTCTTTCGGAAATACATCAGAAAATTCTTTTGCGACGGGAACATCATTGATGCTCTTTTCTTCAGTTTGTACTTTCTCGACGTGTGCTAGAATAGCATAGCAACCTTTTCCTATTAGTTTTTGTGCCTTCAAATTACTAATAAGATGTAGCTTCATGTTGCCCTTTTCTCCATACACCATTAAGGGTTCTCCTTCATCTCGTACAATGCGAATTGCATTTTTATAACATACGATCTCTGCTTTCACCTTCTTCAGCCAGTCCATGCCAATTATTACATCAAAACTCCCTAACTCTACTGGTATCAAATCAATCTTAAATATTTCGCTATCCAGTTTAATTTCTCGATTCCGGCATATATTATCTGCTGAAATTAATTTACTGTTTGCTAATTCGAGTAAAAATTTACTATCCAACGGCGTCAATAGACAACTTAATTTAGCACAAAAATCTCTACTCATATAGCTTCTATCCGCACCCGAATCAAATAAAACGTAAGCAGATTTATTGTCAATAAGAAACGTACCCGTAACAAGCTCCAGGTCTTCCTGTGCCTCTGCCGCATTAATATTGAAAACTCTTCCGCGGCCTTGTCCATTCGTGTTCTCCTGGTTCGGGCAATTTCTAATAATGTAGCCCGTTTTTCCACATTTATAACAAACTACATTGGCATAACTTGCTCCGACACTACTTGCTCCGCCATTACTCGTTCCGACACTATTTGTTCCTTTCGTTCTGTTAACCCCTGGTCCGTAGACCTCACACTTCGCTGCGCTATGACCATTTCTTTTACACTTGTTGCAAAATTTGGTGCAGAACCCCGAGTGATACTTTTCACACCTTTGGCATAGCTGCTTCTGATTGTTGTTGTTGTTGTTACGGTTGTTATTGTTGTTGGGATGATTGTTGTAGTTGCTGTTATTGTTGTTGTTGTTGTTGTTGTTGTTGTTGTTGTTGTTGTTGGGTTGTTTGTTGTAGTTACGATTGATGTTGCGATTGTTGGGATAATTGTTGCGCTTATTATTGTAATTGCTGTTGTTGTTGTATTGGTGATTCTTATCACCGTTTTCCTCCCACTTTCTTTTGACTTGCTTCACATTGGCCTCTTCAGCCGTCTGTTCTTTAATTCTTTCCTCAATCTGGTTCACTAGTTTGTGAGCCATTCTACATGCCTGTTGTATGGAGGCGGGCTCGTGTGAACTTATATCTTTTTGGATTCTTTCCGGTAATCCTTTCACAAACGCGTCGATCTTCTCTTCCTCATCTTCGAACGCTCCCGGACACAATAGGCACAATTCTGTGAATCGTCTTTCGTACGTGGTAATATCAAATCCTTGGGTTCGTAACCCTCTAAGTTCTGTCTTGAGCTTATTGACCTCGGTTCTGGGACGGTACTTCTCGTTCATCAAGTGCTTGAATGCTGACCACGGTAGTGCGTACGCATCATCTTGTCCCACTTGCTCTAGATAGGTATTCCACCATGTTAACGCAGAACCTGTGAAGGTATGCGTAGCGTACTTCACTTTGTCCTCTTCAGTACACTTACTTATGGCAATCACCGATTCGACCTTCTCGGTCCACCGTTTCAATCCGACCGGTCCTTCGGTTCCATCAAATTCCAAAGATTTGCAGGCAGTGAATTCTTTGTAGGTGCATCCTACACGATTTCCTGTACTGCTAGATCCAAGGTTATTGTTGGTATGTAGCGCAGCCTGTACTGCGGCTATGTTTGAAGCTAGAAAAGTATGGAATTCCTCTTCATTTATATTCACGGTGTGTCGAGTAGTCGGTGCCATTTCCTTCAAAATAGTCAAATGGAACAAGTTAATCATACATAATATTAAGAGTAGTTAATAGTATTTCGTAGCATAATATGAACTCATTTATAAAAGCTTTTTCTTCATATTAGCGTTTTATAAGTTTAAATTCGGGTAGTACCTACCCGTTAAGTTCATACTTAGTAGCTAATATACAATTCAACTACTACAATTCTATATGAAAAAATGATTATAATAATATTTCGCGTTCAAACTTTTATACAATATTTTACAAACTTACAATACCGCTTATTTTACATAAAGCATGAAATATAGCACACAATAACTTTGATACAAGATAGTTGTGAAGATAATTCTAGCTAGTACACAAGTCGTTCTGCAAAGGCAATAAAGACACGTAATTCATACGTCCAGAAACAAGTCATGCATTCTGGTTTTACTAGGACTACTTCCCATCCTTGGTCTTGTGGAACATAACCGTTATGGCCGTTGATAAGACAACGTGTTGTAACGTCGTCAAAGGGACGAGGGTTACGTAATGACCAACAGTCTCGTAATAACCTAAAAACCTCATTTCTTACCCCAATTACCGACTCCGTCACTTGTGGGAACGTTTTGTTTAATAGTTGTAGCCCGATGTTCTTTTTCTCACTTTGGTGAGAAGCGAACATTACTAACCCGTAAGCATAGCATGCTTCTTTATGTTGCATGTTAGCCGCTTTTTCTAAATCATGAAGTCCTATATTCGGATACATTGAGTCAAAATAATTTCTTAACCCGTTGCGTAAAATAGCATTTGGGTTCCCCGCAATATATGCGTCAAAGTAAACACATCGTAACTTATGGGTTTCCCAATGTGATATCCCTCATCTTTTAAACGAAAGTCTCTTATAAACCAAGACATTCTTGGAACGTTCTTCGAATGTCTTACAAACTGATTTCGCCGTAAATAGTTGTGCCTAAGAATTCTGACCGACTCTAGACAAGATTTCATCAATCATGTCTCCGGGTAGTTCTCTTAAAATATTGGGTTGTCTATCCATTTTGTGTTTTTATACTGTAAAATAGACAAGAGTTAGATTCATAAAAAAAAATACTTATTAATACAAGCAATTTTTACATATATCATAAAGCATAAGCACACTATATTACATATATTACACCACACGAATGCAACTATCTTATTCTGACTCGCTCGTTTCTTCTTCTTCGGTTTTGGTTCGTTTTGCCAAGTTTCTAGGGATATATGATGTTCCCCTAATACGAGCTGTCGTTTTCCACAACGGTTTAGAAAAACCTGGTGGTTTAAAGGTTCCCGGGTCATTGTTACAACTTAAGGGCTTCGGGGTTTGACGATACATATAAAGTTCATCGGGGTTAGAATTAGATTTCTCTATTTTTATGCCCTTTCCCTTATTATTTTCTTTTGTCTTTTTAAATTCAGTTGGGGTAATTTCTATAACATCATCGGAATTCTCGTCGGAATCCGATTCATCGTAGAATTGGTAATCCTCCCAATATTTTGCTTCCTTGGCGGAAACACCATTGACCATAATTAACCTTGGTCGGTTGGTTGTGGATTTTTTTTTACTTAACCGTTTTATTATTTCCCCCACCGGTTCTATTTCCTCCTCCGGTTCCTCCTCTTCCGGTTCTGATTCTTCTTCCGGTTCTTCTTCGGGAACTTGTGAATCAGTCCAATATATATTCGACTCTTCGTTATTATTAGGTGAGTCAATGGGATTTGTGCTAGAGGTAGACATCTATCATACAATATCAAACATGTTAAGAGATTAATATATCACATAATATATACATGTTAATAATATATAGTTTCCAACAAAAATGTTAAGCAATCATTTTTAAAGAAAATACGGTCGAAGTCCAGACACGCTAATGCATCCTAACAAACTCGATAAGACGCACTAATGCAAATTTTCTGGTTCTCTAAGACCAACGCTCGGATACCAACTGAAATGTCCCGTTCTTATTGATTAAAAACGTTCCATATTAATTGATTTCGTTGCAAGGTTTTGACCTCTATATGAGACGTTTTTCAAAGACTGCATTCATTTATAAAACAAACCATAACCTTTATTTCATAAATAAAGGTTAAAAATCTTTACGTAGATTATTAAGTAATGATAATCTAAAATATCCTGTTTACACACGACCATTACATAATGGTTTACAATACAAATATGTTACATCGAAATCAGTTTCTTGAATGCAGTTTTTACACAATATCATACAAACATGGACTTCAAATCTTGTCCTTATTTTAGTATGCAACAGCGGAAGCTCTTAGTATTCACCTGAGAATAAACATGCTTTAAACGTCAACAAAAATGTTGGTGAGTTATAGGTTTAACCTATATATATCAAATCATAATAATAGACCACAAGATTTCATATTTCAATACACATCCCATACATAGAGATAAAAATCATTCATATGGTGAACACCTGGTAACCGACATTAACAAGATGCATATATAAGAATATCCCCATCATTCCGGGACACCCTTCAGATATGATATAAATTTCGAAGTACTAAAGCATCTGGTACTTTGGATGGGGTTTGTTAGGCCCAATAGATCTATCTTTAGGATTCGCGTCAATTAGGGTGTCTGTTCCCTAATTCTTAGATTACCAGACTTAATAAAAAGGGTCATATTCGATTTCGATAATTCAACCATAGAATATAGTTTCACGTACTTGTGTCTATTTTGTAAATCATTTATAAAACCTGCATGTATTCTCATCCCAAAAATATTAGATTTTAAAAGTGGGACTATAACTCACCTTCACAGATTTTTACTTCGTCGGGAAGTAAGACTTGGCCACTAGTTGATTCACGAACCTATAACAATATATACATATATATCAAAGTATGTTCAAAATATATTTACAACACTTTTAATATATTTTGATGTTTTAAGTTTATTAAGTCAGCTGTCCTCGTTAGTAACCTACAACTAGTTGTCCATAGTTAGATGTACAGAAATAAATCGATAAATATTATCTTGAATCAATCCACGACCCAGTGTATACGTATCTCAGTATTGATCACAACTCAAACTATATATATTTTGGAATCAACCTCAACCCTGTATAGCTAACTCCAACATTCACATATAGAGTGTCTATGGTTGTTCCGAAATATATATAGATGTGTCGACATGATAGGTCGAAACATTGTATACGTGTCTATGGTATCTCAAGATTACATAATATACAATACAAGTTGATTAAGTTATGGTTGGAATAGATTTGTTACCAATTTTCACGTAGCTAAAATGAGAAAAATTATCCAATCTTGTTTTACCCATAACTTCTTCATTTTAAATCCGTTTTGAGTGAATCAAATTGCTATGGTTTCATATTGAACTCTATTTTATGAATCTAAACAGAAAAAGTATAGGTTTATAGTCGGAAAAATAAGTTACAAGTCATTTTTGTAAAGGTAGTCATTTCAGTCGAAAGAACGACGTCTAGATGACCATTTTAGAAAACATACTTCCACTTTGAGTTTAACCATAATTTTTGGATATAGTTTCATGTTCATAATAAAAATTATTTTCCCAGAATAACAACTTTTAAATCAAAGTTTATCATAGTTTTTAATTAACTAACCCAAAACAGCCTTCGGTGTTACTACGACGGCATAAATCCGATTTTACGGTGTTTTTCGTGTTTCCAGGTTTTAAATCATTAAGTTAGCATATCATATAGATATAGAACATGTGTTTAGTTGATTTTAAAAGTCGAGTTAGAAGGATTAACTTTTATTTGCGAACAAGTTTAGAATTAACTAAACTATGTTCTAGTGATTACAAGTTTAAACCTTCGAATAAGATAGCTTTATATGTATGAATCGAATGATGTTATGAATATCATTACTACCTCAAGTTCCTTGGATAAACCTACTGGAAATGAGAAAAGTAGATCTAGCTTCAAAGGATCCTTGGATGGCTTGAAAGTTCTTGAAGCAGAATCATGACACTAAAACAATTTCAAGTAAGATTTCCACTCGAAATAAGATTGTTATAGTTATAGAAATTGAATTAAAGTTTGAATATGATTATTACCTTGTATTAGAAAGATAACCTACTGTAAGTAACAAAGGTTTCTTGATCTTGGATGATTACTTGGAATGGATTTAGAAAACTTGGAAGTAAACTTGCAATCTTGGAAGTATTCTT
Source organism: Rutidosis leptorrhynchoides (assembly GCF_046630445.1). Taxonomy (NCBI): domain Eukaryota; kingdom Viridiplantae; phylum Streptophyta; class Magnoliopsida; order Asterales; family Asteraceae; genus Rutidosis; species Rutidosis leptorrhynchoides. The sequence goes on from NC_092334.1 coordinate 382,775,075, forward strand.
AATTTTATGAAACTAGAACTTTTGGAATTTATGAAGAACACTTAGAACTTGAAGATAGAACTTAAGAGAGATCAATTAGATGAAGAAAATTGAAGAATGAAAGTGTTTGTAGGTGTTTTTACATATGTATTTCATTGTTAATACACTTAATAATATATTTACTTAATGATTTCGAAACGAGACATATATGTAACGATTATCGTTGTAACGACATTTAACCGTATATATATCATACTAAGATATATTATATATCATAATATCATGATAATATAACAATTTAACATCTCATTTGTTATAATAAACAATGGGTTAACAACATTCAACAAGATCGTTAACCTAACGGTTTTAAAACAACGTTTACATGTAACGACTAACGATGACTTAACGACTTAGTTAAAATGTATATACATGTAGTGTTTTAATATGTAATCATACACTTTTGAAAGACTTCAAGACACTTATCAAAATACTTCTACTTAACAAAAATGCTTACAATTACATCCTCGTTCAGTTTCATCAACAATTCTACTCGTATGCACCCGTATTCGTACTCGTACAATACACAGCTTTTAGATGTATGTACTATTGGTATATACACTCTAATGATCAGCTCTTAGCAGCCCATGTGAGTCACCTAACACATGTGGGAACCATCATTTGGCAACTAGCATGAAATATCTCATAAAATTACAAAAATATGAGTAATCATTCATGACTTATTTACATGAAAACAAAATTACATATCCTTTATATCTAATCCATACACCAACGACCAAAAACACCTACAAACACTTTCATTCTTCAATTTTCTTCATCTAATTGATCTCTCTCAAGTTCTATCTTCAAGTTCTAAGTGTTCTTCATAAATTCCAAAAGTTCTAGTTTCATAAAATCAAGAATACTTCCAAGATTGCAAGTTTACTTCCAAGTTTTCTAAATCCATTCCAAGTAATCATCCAAGATCAAGAAACCTTTGTTACTTACAATAGGTTATCTTTCTAATACAAGGTAATAATCATATTCAAACTTTAATTCAATTTCTATAACTATAACAATCTTATTTCGAGTGGAAATCTTACTTGAAATTGTCTTCGTGTCATGATTCTACTTCAAGAACTTTCAAGCCATCCAAGGATCCTTTGAAGCTAGATCTATTTTTCTCATTTCCAGTAGGTTTATCCAAGGAACTTGAGGTAGTAATGATATTCATAACATCATTCGATTCATACATATAAAGCTATCTTATTCGAAGGTTTAAACTTGTAATCACTAGAACATAGTTTAGTTAATTCTAAACTTGTTCGCAAACAAAAGTTTATCCTTCTAAATTGACTTTTAAAATCAACTAAACACATGTTCTATATCTATATGATATGCTAACTTAATAATTTAAAACCCGGAAACACGAAAAACACCGTAAAACCGGATTTACGTCGTCGTAGTAACACCGCGGGCTGTTTTGGGTTAGTTAATTAAAAACTATGATAAACTTTGATTTAAAAGTTGTTATTCTGAGAAAATGATTTTTATTATGAACATGAAACTATATCCAAAAATTATGGTTAAACTCAAAGTGGAAGTATGTTTTCTAAAATGGTCATCTAGACGTCGTTCTTTCGACTGAAATGACTACCTTTATAAAAACGACTTGTAACTTATTTTTCCAACTATAAACCTATATTTTTTCTATTTATATTCATAAAATAGAGTTAAATATGAAACCATAGCAATTTGATTCACTCAAAACGGATTTAAAATGAAGAAGTTATGGGTAAAACAAGATTGGATAATTTTTCTCATTTTAGCTACGTGAAAATTGGTAACAAATCTATTCCAACCATAACTTAATCAACTTGTATTGTATATTATGTAATCTTGAGATACCATAGACACGTATACAATGTTTCGACCTATCATGTCGACACATCTATATATATTTCGGAACAACCATAGACACTCTATATGTGAATGTTGGAGTTAGCTATACAGGGTTGAGGTTGATTCCAAAATATATATAGTTTGAGTTGTGATCAATACTGAGATACGTATACACTGGGTCGTGGATTGATTCAAGATAATATTTATCGATTTATTTCTGTACATCTAACTGTGGACAACTAGTTGTAGGTTACTAACGAGGACAGCTGACTTAATAAACTTAAAACATCAAAATATATTAAAAGTGTTGTAAATATATTTTGAACATACTTTGATATATATGTATATATTGTTATAGGTTCGTGAATCAACCAGTGGCCAAGTCTTACTTCCCGACGAAGTAAAAATCTGTGAAGGTGAGTTATAGTTCCACTTTTAAAATCTAATATTTTTGGGATGAGAATACATGCAGGTTTTATAAATGATTTACAAAATAGACACAAGTACGTGAAACTACATTCTATGGTTGAATTATCAAAATCGAATATGCCCCTTTTTATTAAGTCTGGTAATCTAAGAATTAGGGAACAGACACCTTAATTGACGCGAATCCTAAAGATAGATCTATTGGGCCTAACAAACCCCATCCAAAGTACCGGATGCTTTAGTACTTCGAAATTTATATCATATCCGAAGGGTGTCCCGGAATGATGGGGATATTCTTATATATGCATCTTGTTAATGTCGGTTACCAGGTGTTCACCATATGAATGATTTTTATCTCTATGTATGGGATGTGTATTGAAATATGAAATCTTGTGGTCTATTGTTACGATTTGATATATATAGGTTAAACCTATAACTCACCAACATTTTTGTTGACGTTTAAAGCATGTTTATTCTCAGGTGAATACTAAGAGCTTCCGCTGTTGCATACTAAAATAAGGATAAGATTTGGAGTCCATGTTTGTATGATATTGTGTAAAAACTGCATTCAAGAAACTGATTTCGATGTAACATATTTGTATTGTAAACCATTATGTAATGGTCGTGTGTAAACAGGATATTTTAGATTATCATTATTTGATAATCTACGTAAAGCTTTTTAAACCTTTATTTATGAAATAAAGGTTATGGTTTGTTTTAAAAATGAATGCAGTCTTTGAAAAACGTCTCATATAGAGGTCAAACCCTCGCAACGAAATCAATTAATATGGAACGTTTTTAATCAATAAGAACGGGACATTTCAGTTGGTATCCGAGCGTTGGTCTTAGAGAACCAGAATTTTGCATTAGTGTGTCTTATCGAGTTTGTTAGGATGCATTAGTGAGTCTGGACTTCGACCGTGTTTACTTGAAAAATGATTGCTTAACAAATTTTGTTGGAAACTATATATTTTTAACATGTGAATATTATGTGATATATTAATTTCTTAACGCGTTTAATATTATGTGATAGATGTATACCTCTAGAACAAGTCCCATTGACTCACCTAATAATAATGAAGAGTCAAATGTAAATTGGTATGATTCGTGGACTGATTCACAAGTTCCCGAAGAAGAACCGGAAGAAGAATCAGAACCGGAAGAAGAATCAGAATCAGAAGAGGAGGAACCGGAGAAGGAAATAGAACCGGTGGGGAAAATAATAAAACGGTTAAGTAAAAGAAAATCCTTAACCAACCGACCAAGGTTAATTATGGTCAATGGTGTTTCCGCCAAGGAAGCAAAATATTGGGAGGATTACCAATTCTCCGATGAATCGGATTCCGACGAGAATTCCGATGATGTTATAGAAATTACCCAAACTGAATTTAAAAAGGCAAAAGAAAATAATAAGGGAAAGGGCATAAAAATAGAGAAATTTAATTCCAACACCGATGAACTTTATATGTATCGTCAGCCCCCGAAGTCCTTAAGTTGTAACAATGACCCGGGAACCTCTAAACCACCAGGTTTTTCTAAACCAATGTGGAAAATGACGGCTCGTATTAGGGGAACATCATATATCCCTAGAAACTTGTCAAAACGAACCAAAACCGAAGAAGAAGAAACGAGCGAGTCGGAATAAGATAGTTGTATTCGTGTGGTGTAATATATGTAATATAGTGTGCTTATGCTTTATGATATATGTAAAAATTGCTTGTATTAATATGTATTTTTTTTATGAATCTAACTCTTGTCTATTTTACAGTATAAAAACACAAAATGGATAGACAACCCAATATTTTAAGAGACCTACCCGGAGACATGATTGATGAAATCTTGTCTAGAGTCGGTCAGAATTCCTCAGCACAACTATTTAAGGCGAGATCAGTTTGTAAGACATTCGAAGAACGTTCCAAGAATGCCTTGGTTTATAAAAGGCTTTCGTTCGAAAGATGGGGGATATCACATTGGGAAATCCATAAGTTACGATGTGTTTACTTTGACGCATATATTGCGGGGAACCCAAATGCTATTTTACGCAATGGGTTAAGAAATTATTTTGACTCAATATATCCGAATATTGGACTTCGTGATTTAGAAAAAGCAGCTAACATGCAACATAAAGAAGCATGTTATGCTTACGGATTAGTAATGTTCGCTTCTCACCAAAGTGAGAACAAGAACATCGGGCTACAACTATTAAACAAAACATTCCCACAAGTGACGGAGTCGGTAATTGGGGTAAGAAATGAGGTTTTTAGGTTATTACGAGACTGTTGGTCATTACGTAACCCTCGTCCCTTTGACGACATTACAACATGCTGTCTTATCAATGGCCATAACGGTTATGTTCCACAAGACCAAGGATGGGAAGTAATCCTAGTAAAACCAGAATGCATGACTTGTTTCTGGACGTATGAATTACGTGTCTTTATTGCCTTTGCTGAACGACTTGTGTACTAGCTAGAATTATCTTCACAACCATCTTGTATCAAATTTATTGTGTGCTATATTTCATGCTATATGTAAAATAAGCGGTATTGTAAGTTTGTAAAATATTGTGTAAAAGTTTGAACGTGAAATATTATTATAATCAGTTTTTCATATAGAATTGTAGTAGTTGAATTGTATATTAGCTACTAAGTATGAACTTAACGGGTAGGTACTACCCGAATTTAAACTTATAAAACGCTAATATGAAGAAAAAGCTTTTATAAATGAGTTCATATTATGCTACGAAATACTATTAACTACTCTTAATATTCTGTATGATTAACTTGTTCCATTTGACTATTTTGAAGGAAATGGCACCGACTACTCGACACACCGTGAATATGAATGAAGAGGAATTCCGTACTTTTCTAGCTTCAAACATAGCCGTAGTACAGGCTGCGCTACATACCAACAATAACCTTGGATCTAGCAGTACAGGAAATCGTGTAGGATGCACCTACAAAGAATTCACTGCCTGCAAACCTTTGGAATTTGATGGAACCGAAGGACCGATCGGATTGAAACGGTGGACCGAGAAGGTCGAATCGGTGTTTGCCATAAGTAAGTGTACAGAAGAGGACAAAGTGAAGTACGATACGCATACCTTCACAGGTTCTGCGTTAACATGGTGGAATACCTATCTAGAGCAAGTGGGACAAGACGATGCGTACGCACTACCGTGGTCAGCATTCAAGCACTTGATGAACGAGAAGTACCGTCCCAGAACCGAGGTCAATAAGCTCAAGACAGAACTTAGAGGGTTACGAACCCAAGGATTTGATATTACCACGTACGAAAGACGATTCACAGAATTGTGCCTATTGTGTCCGGGAGCGTTCGAAGATGAGGAAGAGAAGATCGACGCGTTTGTGAAAGGATTACCGGAAAGAATCCAAGAAGATATAAGTTCACACGAGCCCGCCTCCATACAACAGGCATGTAGAATGGCTCACAAACTAGTGAACCAGATTGAGGAAAGAATTAAAGAACAGACGGATGAAGAGGCCAATGTGAAGCAAGTCAAAAGAAAGTGGGAGGAAAACGGTGATAAGAATCACCAATACAACAACAACAGCAATTACAATAATAATCGCAACAATTATCCCAACAATCGCAACATCAATCGCAACTACAACAAACAGCCCAACAACAACAACAACAACAACAACAACAACAACAACAACAACAACAACAACAACAACAACAACAACAACAACAACAACAACAATCGTCCCAACAATAATAACAATCGCAACAACAACAACAATCAGAAGCAGCTATGCCAAAGGTGTGAAAAGTATCACTCGGGGTTCTGCACCAAATTTTGCAACAAGTGTAAAAGAAATGGTCATAGCGCGGTGAAGTGTGAGGTCTACGGACCAGGGGTTAACAGAACGAAAGGAACAAATGGTGTCGGAACGAGTAATGGCGGAGCAAGTAGTGTCGGAGAAAGTTATGCCAATGTAGTTTGTTATAAATGTGGAAAACCGGGCCACATTATTAGAAATTGCCCGAACCAGGAGAACACGAATGGACAAGGCCGCGGAAGAGTTTTCAATATTAATGCGGCAGAGGCACAGGAAGACCCAGAGCTTGTTACGGGTACGTTTCTTATTGACAATAAATTTGCTTACGTTTTATTTGAATCGGGTGCGGATAGAAGCTATATGAGTAGAGATTTTTGTGCTAAATTAAGTTGTCCATTGACACCGTTGGATAGTAAATTTTTACTCGAATTAGCAAATGGTAAATTAATTTCAGCAGATAATATATGTCGGAATCGAGAAATTAAACTGGTTAGCGAAACATTTAAGATTGACTTGATACCAGTAGAGTTAGGGAGTTTTGATGTGATAATCGGTATGGACTGGTTGAAAGAAGTGAAAGCAGAGATCGTTTGTTACAAAAATACAATTCGCATTATACGAGAAAAAGGAAAACCCTTAATGGTGTACGGAGAAAAGGGCAACACGAAGCTACATCTTATTAGTAATTTGAAGGCACAAAAACTAATAAGAAAAGGTTGCTATGCTATTCTAGCACACATCGAGAAAGTACAAACTGAAGAAAAGAGCATCAATGATGTTCCCGTCGCAAAAGAATTTCCCGATGTATTTCCGAAAGAATTACTGGGATTACCCCCACATCGATCCGTTGAATTTCAAATAGATCTTGTACCAGGAGCTGCACCAATAGCTCGTGCTCCTTATAGACTCGCACCCAGCGAGATGAAAGAACTACAAAGCCAACTGCAAGAACTATTAGAACGTGGTTTCATTCGACCAAGCACATCACCGTGGGGAGCTCCTGTTTTGTTTGTCAAGAAGAAAGATGGTACATTCAGGTTGTGTATCGACTACCGAGAGTTGAACAAACTTACCATCAAGAACCGCTACCCACTACCGAGAATCGACGACTTATTTGATCAACTACAAGGCTCGTCTGTTTATTCAAAGATTGACTTACGTTCCGGGTATCATCAAATGCGGGTGAAAGAAGATGATATTCCAAAGGCTGCTTTCAGAACACGTTACGGTCATTACGAGTTTATGGTCATGCCGTTTGGTTTAACTAATGCACCAGCTGTGTTCATGGACCTTATGAACCGAGTGTGTGGACCATACCTTGACAAGTTTGTCATTGTTTTCATTGATGACATACTTATTTACTCAACGAATGACCAAGAACACGGTGAACATTTGAGAAAGGTGTTAGAAGTATTGAGGAAGGAAGAATTGTACGCTAAGTTTTCAAAGTGTGCATTTTGGTTGGAAGAAGTTCAATTCCTCGGTCACATAGTGAACAAAGAAGGTATCCAGGTAGACCCGGCAAAGATCGAAACTGTTGAAAAGTGGGAAACCCCAAAAACTCCGAAACACATACGCCAGTTTTTAGGACTAGCTGGTTACTACAGAAGGTTCATCCAAGACTTTTCCAGAATAGCAAAACCCTTGACTGCATTAACGCATAAAGGGAAGAAATTTGAATGGAATGATGAACAAGAGAAAGCGTTTCAATTATTGAAGAAAAAGCTAACTACGGCACCTATATTGTCATTTCCTGAAGGGAATGATGATTTTGTGATTTATTGTGACGCATCAAAGCAAGGTCTCGGTTGTGTATTAATGCAACGAACGAAGGTGATTGCTTATACGTCTAGACAATTGAAGATTCACGAGCAAAATTATACGACGCATGATTTGGAATTAGGCGCGGTTGTTTTTGCATTAAAGACTTGGAGGCACTACTTATATGGGGTCAAAAGTATTATATATACCGACCACAAAAGTCTTCAACACATATTTAATCAGAAACAACTGAATATGAGGCAGCGTAGGTGGATTGAATTGTTGAATGATTACGACTTCGAGATTCGTTACCACCCGGGGAAGGCAAATGTGGTAGCCGACGCCTTGAGCAGAAAGGACAGAGAACCCATTCGAGTAAAATCTATGAATATAATTATTCACACTAACCTTACTACTCAAATAAAGGAGGCGCAGCAAGGAGTTTTAAAAGAGAGAAATTTAAAGGATGAAATTCCCAAAGGATCGGAGAAGCATCTTAATATTCGGGAAGACGGAACCCGGTATAGGGCTGAAAGGATTTGGGTACCAAAATTTGGAGATATGAGAGAAATGGTACTTAGAGAAGCTCATAAAACCAGATACTCAATACATCCTGGAACGGGGAAAATGTACAAGGATCTCAAGAAACATTTTTGGTGGCCGGGTATGAAAGCTGATGTTGCTAAATACGTAGGAGAATGTTTGACGTGTTCTAAGGTCAAAGTTGAGCATCAGAAACCATCAGGTCTACTTCAACAACCCGAAATCCCGGAATGGAAATGGGAAAACATTACCATTGATTTCATCACTAAATTGCCAAGGACTGCAAGTGGTTTTGATACTATTTGGGTAATAGTTGATCGTCTCACCAAATCAGCACACTTCCTGCCAATAAGAGAAGATGACAAGATGGAGAAGTTAGCACGACTGTATTTGAAGGAAGTCGTCTCCAGACATGGAATACCAATCTCTATTATCTCTGATAAGGATGGCAGATTTATTTCAAGATTCTGGCAGACATTACAGCAAGCATTAGGAACTCGTCTAGACATGAGTACTGCCTATCATCCACAAACTGATGGGCAGAGCGAAAGGACGATACAAACGCTTGAAGACATGTTATTGATTTCGAAAACAGTTGGGATCGACATCTACCGTTAGCAGAATTTTCCTACAACAACAGCTACCATTCAAGCATTGAGATGACGCCGTTTGAAGCATTTTATGGTAGAAAGTGCAGGTCTCCGATTTGTTGGAGTGAAGTGGGGGATAGACAGATTACGGGTCCGGAGATAATACAAGAAACTACCGAGAAAATCATCCAAATTCAACAAAGATTGAAAACCGCCCAGAGTCGACAAAAGAGCTACGCGGACAGTAAAAGAAAAGATATAGAGTTTGAAATTGGAGAAATGGTCATGCTTAAGGTTTCACCTTGGAAAGGCGTTGTTCGATTTGGTAAACGGGGGAAACTAAATCCAAGGTACATTGGACCATTCAAGATTATAGATCGTGTCGGACCAGTAGCTTACCAACTGGAGCTACCTCAACAACTCGCGGCTGTACATAACACTTTCCACGTCTCAAATTTGAAGAAATGTTTTGCTAAAGAAGATCTCACTATTCCGTTAGATGAAATCCAAATCAATGAAAAACTTCAATTCATTGAAGAACCCGTCAAAATAATGGATCGTGAGGTTAAGAGACTTAAACAAAACAAGATACCGATTGTTAAGGTTCGATGAAATGCTCGTAGAGGACCCGAGTTCACCTAGGAGCGTGAAGATCAGATGAAGAAGAAATACCCGCATTTATTTCCAGAAGATACGTCAACACCTCCAACTGCTTAAAATTTCGGGACGAAATTTATTTAACGGGTAGGTACTGTAGTGACCCGAACTTTTCCATGTTTATATATATATTAAATGAAATTGTTATTTACATGATTAAGTGTTTCCAACATGTTAAGCAATCAAACTTGTTAAGACTTGATTAATTGAAATAGGTTTCATATAGACAATTGACCACCCAAGTTGACCGGTGATTCACGAACGTTAAAACTTGTAAAAACTATAAGATGACATATATATGGTTATATATATAGTTAATATGATTTTATTATAAGTATGTATCTCATTAGGTATTTTAACAATGAGTTATATACATAAAAATGAGACTATTAATTTAAGAAACTCGAAAACGATATATATAACGATTATCGTTATAACAACGTCTTACTAGGAACATATGAATCATATTAAGATATTGATACACTTGGTTAATTATGTTAAATAATAAGTAAATATATTATTAAGTGTATTAACAATGAAATACATATGTAAAAATAAGACTACTAACTTAATGATTTCGAAACGAGACATATATGTAACGATTATCGTTGTAACTACATTTAACTGTATATACATCATACTAAGATATATTATATATCATAATATCATGATAATATAACAATTTAACATCTCATTTGTTATAATAAACAATGGGTTAACAACATTCAACAAGATCGTTAACCTAAAGGTTTCAAAACAACACTTACATGTAACGACTAACGATGACTTAACGACTCAGTTCAAATGTATATACATGTAGTATTTTAATATGTATTTATACACTTTTGAAAGACTTCAATACAATTATCAAAATACTTCTACTTAACAAAAATGCTTACAATTACATCCTCGTTCAGTTTCATCAACAATTCTACTCGTATGCACCCGTATTCGTACTCGTACAATACACAGCTTTTAGATGTATGTACTATTGATATATACACTCCAATGATCAGCTCTTAGCAGCCCATGTGAGTCACCTAACACATGTGGGAACCATCATTTGGCAACTAGCATGAAATATCTCATAAAATTACAAAAATATGAGTAATCATTCATGACTTATTTACATGAAAACAAAATTACATATCCTTTATATCTAATCCATACACCAACGACCAAAAACACCTACAAACACTTTCATTCTTAAATTTTCTTCATCTAATTGATCTCTCTCAAGTTCTATCTTCAAGTTCTAAGTGTTCTTCATAAATTCTAAAAGTTCTAGTTTCATAAAATCAAGAATACTTCCAAGATTGCAAGTTTACTTCCAAGTTTTCTAAATCCATTCCAAGTAATCATCCAAGATCAAGAAACCTTTATTACTTACAGTAGGTTATCTTTCTAATACAAGGTAATAATCATATTCAAACTTTAATTCAATTTCTATAACTATAACAATCTTATTTCGAGTGGAAATCTTACTTGAAATTGTTTTCGTGTCATGATTCTGCTTCAAGAACTTTCAAGCCATCCAAGGATCCTTTGAAGCTAGATCTATTTTTCTCATTTCCAGTAGGTTTATCCAAGGAACTTGAGGTAGTAATGATATTCATAACATCATTCGATTCATACATATAAAGCTATCTTATTCGAAGGTTTAAACTTGTAATCACTAGAACATAGTTTAGTTAATTCTAAACTTGTTCGCAAACAAAAGTTAATCCTTCTAACTTGACTTTTAAAATCAACTAAACACATGTTCTATATCTACATGATATGCTAACTTAATGATTTAAAACCTGGAAACACGAAAAACACCGTAAAACCGGATTTACGCCGTCGTAGTAACACCGCGGGCTGTTTTGGGTTAGTTAATTAAAAACTATGATAAACTTTGATTTAAAAGTTGTTATTCTGCGAAAATGATTTTTATTATGAACATGAAACTATATCCAAAAATTATGGTTAAACTCAAAGTGGAAGTATGTTTTCTAAAATGGTCATCTTGACGTCGTTCTTTCGACTGAAATGACTACCTTTACTAAAATGACTTATAACTTATTTTTCCGACTATAAACCTATACCTTTTCTGTTTAGATTCATAAAATAGAGTTCAATATGAAACCATAGCAATTTGATTCACTCAAAACGGATTTAAAATGAAGAAGTTATGGGTAAAACAAGATTGGATAATTTTTCTCATTTTAGCTACGTGAAAATTGGTAACAAATCTATTCCAACCATAACTTAATCAACTTGTATTGTATATTATGTAATCTTGAGATATCATAGACACGTATACAATGTTTTGACCTATCATATTGACACATCTATATATATTTCGGAACAACCATAGACACTCTATATGTGAATGTTGGAGTTAGCTATACAGGGTTGAGGTTGATTCCAAAATATATATAGTTTGAGTTGTGATCAATACTGAGATACGTATACACTGGGTCGTGGATTGATTCAAGATAATATTTATCGATTTATTTCTGTACATCTAACTGTGGACAACTAGTTGTAGGTTACTAATGAGGACAGCTGACTTAATAAACTTAAAACATCAAAATATATTAAAAGTGTTGTAAATATATTTTGAACATACTTTGATATATATGTATATATTGTTATAGGTTCGTGAATCAACCAGTGGCCAAGTATTACTTCCCGACGAAGTAAAAATCTGTGAAAGTGAGTTATAGTCCCACTTTTAAAATCTAATATTTTTGGGATGAGAATACATGCAGGTTTTATAAATGATTTACAAAATAGACACAAGTACGTGAAACTACATTCTATGGTTGAATTATCAAAATCGAATATGCCCCTTTTTATTAAGTCTGGTAATCTAAGAATTAGGGAACAGACACCCTAATTGACGCGAATCCTAAAGATAGATCTATTGGGCCTAACAAACCCCATCCAAAGTACCGAATGCTTTAGTACTTCGAAATTTATATCATATCCGAAGGGTGTCCCGGAATGATGGGGATATTCTTATATATGCATCTTGTTAATGTCGGTTACCAGGTGTTCACCATATGAATGATTTTTATCTCTATGTATGGGATGTGTATTGAAATATGAAATCTTGTGGTCTATTGTTACGATTTGATATATATAGGTTAAACCTATAACTCACCAACATTTTTGTTGACGTTTAAAGCATGTTTATTCTCAGGTGAATACTAAGAGCTTCCGCTGTTGCATACTAAAATAAGGATAAGATTTGGAGTCCATGTTTGTATGATATTGTGTAAAAACTGCATTCAAGAAACTGATTTCGATGTAACATATTTGTATTGTAAACCATTATGTAATGGTCGTGTGTAAACAGGATATTTTAGATTATCATTATTTGATAATCTACGTAAAGCTTTTTAAACCTTTATTTATGAAATAAAGGTTATGGTTTGTTTTAAAAATGAATGCAGTCTTTGAAAAACGTCTCATATAGAGGTCAAAACCTCGCAACGAAATCAATTAATATGGAACGTTTTTAATCAATAAGAACGGGACATTTCAGTAGATGTATGTGTTTTTTTTATACTTATATTTTTACAAATATAAATTAAAAATATAGCGTTTTAGCGCTCCCCGGCAGCGGCGCCAAAAACTTGATGTGTGCACGGAGGTATACGAAATACTATTATTTTTATTACGAAATACGATATAAATTACACAATTTTTATATATTTTATTTACGGATGGGATATACCTAAACCTTGCTACAACACTAAAGGCAGTGTACCTAATCATAGAGTAGTGTAGTTTTTAGTAAGTCCGGTTCGTTCCACAGGGAGCTAGTGATTACGTACTATATTTTTATAAAACTATATTTATATAAATATATATAAGTAGTAATATTATTATAAAAGGGGGGTTTTACTGTTTAATGACCGGTTTGTCGATTTTATATTTTAAGCGTAAAGATAAATGACAATAATTAAAATGCGTAAAATAAATAAAAATATTTAAATGACGATATATAAAATGACAGTAAATAAAAGTACGATGAGAAATACAATAAAAGAATTATGCTTGTTTAAACTTCCGTAATCATGATGTTTGACGTTTTGATTTTAATTTATTACTCTGGGTTAATTTTCCTTTATCCTGGATTATTTGAAACCTATCTGGTTTTTGCCCATAATAGCCCATCGGTCATAATTATAAAATACTTGTCAAATTAACCTTATTTTCGAAGTCAAATATTCCAACTAATTAGGGATTCAGATTGTAACAAGGTTTTAATACTTTGTTAATAATTACACCAGGTTATCGACTGCGTGTAATCCAAGGTTTTAATACTTTGTTAACAATTACACCAATTACACCAATTACCCTTGTATGTAATCCACCCCTGTTTTAATGAGATATGAATATTAATTTACCCACTTGATCAGTTTGAATAATCAATTACCCAACCCGAATAATTAATTTAATGATTGTAAAAGATGTCGTATAAATGACACTAAATAGGACATTCATAATCATTTAATAATTATTAGATTAACTAATTTGAAGATAGGTTCGACAGATTCCAATGAGTTGTCATTCGATTAGACAATACCCCCCATCTATTAATAGTCCATAGTCCAATGTCCACAAGTGTCGGTCTTTTGTCCAAACCCTAATTATGGTACAAAATCCAATAACCCCGTCTTAATATTTTAGTCCAACATCATGATTACTTCGATTTAAATAAGCATAATAATAACTTAGTTACGAGACATTAATTTAAAAAGGAAGAACATAGCTTACAGTGATTATTTATAGCGTAGTGTTACACGGACATAATTTGGACTTAAAACCCGTAAAACATTCTTACAATAACCCACTTATTATTAAACTTAACTTAAACTTAAAATTATAATATAAATATAATTATATATAGAGACAGAGTGAGATTGAGAGATATGGTGTACTGGATTCAGCAGAAGGCTCGTGGTATTTATAGGCAGATTTTGAGACTGGCTGCTACGCGATCGCGTAATGAATAAGGGAAGTGCCTCCACGATCGCGATGAATTGGAATCCAGCTCACATTATTTTGGAACCTAGCTTGTCGACATTTTATTTATATAATATAATATATATAATTTATATAATTATTTATATATTATATTATATTCGTGTGCATAGTTCACTTGAAATTTTAGGTCCGTTGAGTCGTACGTTGATAGTCGGTTCATGTCTCGGTTCCGGATTTTCGAACGCCTTTTCGAATGCTTAGATATCTTGTACTTTGCGTTTCGCGGCTTGCACTCTTGTCAATCTTTAGACGTTATTTATCGATAAATAGTATCATTTGGAGTGCAACTTGTACATTTGAGCATTTTGGCCTTTTTGGTCTTCAAATATTCATTTGGGTCTTCCGTCTTCACACTTATTTATTTATACGAATATCACTTGGAAATAGAACAATTGCAACTGAAATCTTGTCTTTCTTGAATGATATTGCTACTAAGTATATGTTCCTTTTAGCATTATCAGTCAGCATCTTTGAACTCTATTGTAGATCCCTTCGCGAACTCTATTGTAGATCCCTTCGCGCTGCTCCCGAAGTAAATATTTTATGTGCCCTTTATCGTATTCGAGCCTGTAAGGCAAGCTGGTTTACTTTTGATCGTAAAGCTAAAATTACTTTTACCTTAGAAATGAATAACAAACTTTTAGATTGGACTAGTTACTTCTTTTTTATTAAATCAACTATTGTGCTGGAAGGTTTTTCTTCTGTTCGCACATGGTCATCAAACTACAATCGTGGCACCGGCAAAACTCCCGTACTGACTCCTTCCGAAAAAGAAGTTATAGATGAAATCAAATCTTTGGAACTCCCTCAGCGCCCGTATAATGACTTCGTTCTGTCGCTTGGCGGTTTGTCTAACCGCTGGAAAGATAAAGATGTTATTCCCGACCCATTATTGAATTAGATGGTGTTGGTAGGAATCTTCTTGCTTGTCTATTTATTTTCTTCTTTTTTCACTGAATTATATTTGTATTTCTTTTCTTCTGCAGTAATGGAGCTAGGAAGTATCATCGAAACAAACCAACTTCAATCCGCTGTTTACAAAGAAGTCCCCAGGGTTCACTACAAGAAAACTGTCTTCTTAGGACCCTTCGTCTAGGAACCCAGTAAAAAAGGGTCCTAAGAAACCAAAAAATAGGACGGTGATATGATTCAGGCAAAAGAAGTGGTGTCCTAAAACGCGATACACTTATAAATTAGGGTCCTAAGAAGCTATAGAATAGGACACGTGATTTTTGGGTCCCTTTATGCCTTACGCGTATAAATCCGTGTCCTAAAAAACTGTTTAATATGACACAAAATTTGTTGGGGTCCTATTATTCTATATTTTTATAGGACCTTTAGAAGGTGAGTCGCATGGTGTCAAAAAATCTATATGATAGGTTACATAATTTTTTGGTCCTATTATCATAGGTGTTTATAGGACACTTGATATGTTCATTTCATACACATGATTTTTGGGTTCTATTATCATTGGTGTTCATATGACACTTGATATATTTCATAGGACACTTTATTTGTGAGTCTTATTATACTGCAACGTGTTGGGTTACTTTTATAATAAGGTCACAAAAATATGACGCTTTGGTATTTGAGGTCCTAATTATCATATGACTATATAGGACCCTTAAATTTGTGGTTGCATAAAAATGTACTTAATAGGACATTATCTTGTTGGTGTCTCATAATGATCAACCAACAAGATAATAAGGTCACAAAAATAGAACACTTGGGTATTTGAGGTCCTAATTATCATATGACTATTAGGACCCTTAAATTTGTGATTGCATAAAATGTACTTAATAGGACATTATCTTGTTAATATCTCATAATGACCAACCAACAAGATAATAAGGTCACAATAATAGGACGCTTGGTATTTGAGGTCCTGATTATCATATGACTATTAGGACCCTTAAATTTGTGGTTGCATAAAAATGTACTTAATAGGACATTATCTTGTTGGTGTCTCATAATAATCAACCAACAAGATAATAAAGTCACAAAAATAGGACGCTTGGGTATTTGAGGTCCTAATTATCGTATGACTATATAGGACCCTTAAATTTATGATTGGCATAAAATGTACTTAATAGGATATTATCTTGTTGGTGTCTTATAATGAGCAACCAGCAAGATAATAAGGTCAAAAAATAGGATGCTTAGGTATTTGAGTAACTAATTATCATATGACTATTAAGGACCCTTAAATTTGTGGTTGCATAAAAATGTACTTAATAGAACATTATCTTGTTGGTGTCTCATAATGATCAACCAACAAGATAATAAGGTCACAAAAATATGACGTTTGAGTATTTGAGGTCCTAATTATCATATGACTATATAGGACATATTAAGACCTTTACTAAAGTCATATTATTTCACTTTTGTTACAAAAATTATTCAAGTGAACTTCCATTGAATATTCAAAAGCATTGATAACATAGTGGCTTGTGTGTGATCTTTTCAAGTGATTGACCTGTGTTCAAATCCATCTTATGTCCTTTTTGTTTCAAAAATTAAAAATGTATAACAGATCGGACTTTTAGCTGGGAATTGTAGTTGGCCATATTTAATGGATTCATTTTTTTATTAAGCATTGTTAACAGATCGGAGCTTCGGACTTTCAGCTGGGAATTGTCAAAATGTCTTCTCACAAAATCCTTTGGGAATGGCTGAAACACAAATGAATGATCACCAATTAAAAAAATCAAATTTAGTTAAAAATTATGTTATTAATGTTTGATAACAAAATGTAAAATTAATTAATCACATGCTCAATTATATACTGTTTATTTTCTATCCGGATTATTAACCATTCTTAAAAACGAAGGCAGGTGGCCCGTGAAATCCATTGTAGCAACTACCTGTTCATTGTCAGTAATACATATTAGTATACACCAAATATGGTTTACAAATAACCAATACTATACTATACGACCTAATTAATAAAGCTACTAACATACATGTTATAAACAGAACCTATCCAACTACAAAATATCATTCAAACACCTATAATCAAGTCACATTAATCACAAAAATTACTAATCCTTGAAGGTATAAGAATCATTAAATCATGTTATCCTTGTATTAACTTACATGCACCCTACCAAAATTTCAATATTTTCTTGTCCCATTATATTTAACTTACCAGCAAATTAATTCTTGGTCAACTACTTTCATTATATGTATACGAAGAAACCCTAAACGAACATAACTAATAAATGTTGATTATTGTGAATGAAAATCAATTGAGAAAGTAAATTTACCTGTAAATTACAAATATCAGTAAAACCTTCTGATCGAACTTGATGAACTGTTCTGAGTTTGAAGCGTATCTAAAAAAATATCTTTTTTCAGACAATAAGTTCTTGATATTCGTGTATATAAATCTTTTACTTTTCTAATAGTGCACATAAAACCCACAGGTAAATTACCGTACCAGATTATTTGTTTAATGAAGTGGGCCTAAATAGCCCAAAAAATCCAACTTGGGCCTGGATACCCGTTTACTTCATTCTTATAAAAGTTATGTGGAAAAAAAATCAAGGTTTTGTCTCTTTGAATTCCTCAAACACTTGGACGGTTCTTTTCTTCACTAACGACCTACGTTAGATACTCCGTATTTTTCCATAACTAAATCCTACTTTTACTCTGTTTACTCACATATTGTCATCTCCTGTTCTCCGTATTCTTGGTGTTAACTAACAGTATGTTTATTTATTGTTTAGATTGTCAGATTGATTAGGGTTTCAAACTTATGTTAATTTTTTTTTCAATTTAATGTTTTCAATATGTATCCATGCATGCCCGATTAGATCCTTTGTAAATTGGTTGTAAGTTATCTCCCTTTAAATGACCGAATTTAAGTGTTGATCCTTTTTAAATTTGTTCCTATTCTATTTGAATTGTGTTGAATTATGCTTTTTTACAAATTATATTGACATGAGTACCTGTATAACCTAACTGCTACTATATAACATTTATGTTTTAACCATTACATCATGTTTTGTACATGCATTTAAGCAAATAATATAATAACACACTCATTACGACTACCTTCGATTATGATTGTCTTTAGAACTATAAATACACATTTCTAGGTTTCATAATACAAATATTTCAAATACTTTCTTCAGTTTCCATGGATATGTTGAACGTATTGAAAAACACATCTAAAGAAATTTAAGTTAACTAACATGTATATTTATTTTGCAGAATTATCCACAACAGTTCTTAATGAATCTCAATAACACAGATAAATTGACATGTTGTATGATCATCGTTACGCCAGCCGGTGACCAATGGCAAGTTGAATTCAAATCTCAAGGCAAAGATGTATTTTTTTGACTGGATGTGAGCATGTTATAAATGTTATCAACATAAAAGAATTTGACCTCCTGCGTTTAACCTTAATTGATGATACCTCTTTAGAACTGAATGTATTTAATGATGATTTTGTGGAAAAGGATTGTCCTGCACGTCAACGTCCTATGTTCCTTAAATGGTTGTTGGACATAAATGGGCCAAAAATGGTATTTTTACTAATACAATTTACTTGAAGATATTAATGTACAAAACCTATAAATCTAATCTATTATTCCATTGTATTTCATGCATGTAATACCATTTAAGTGGGTTGATATCAGATATCAGAACCCTAATCCTGAAACCTCAGTCTTCATCAATACAATTACCGGTCATTGTGCGGAGATTCAGATGCATTACGATGGTGTCCACTTATGTTTTACCACAGGATGGAAATCATTCCTCCAAACCATGAATGTCAAGCTTTGTAGCATTATGCTATTCAAGCCCATTGATGACTACAATTTAGAACTTATGAGTTATGAACAATCCTTTGTTACTCAAAAGCAATCAACATCACCAATTTGTCAAACATCGACTCATGCTGTATAAACAGAATTCTTAAACGAGGGACCTTCCGAAGCTATTCATCAGGATTTTTTTATCAAATTTAAAATCGAACCTTCTGTTACATGGGTAATCGTCTTAACAAACATCTTTAATTTAATTTGCTATTACTCACTATTACTCTACAACATATGGAGTAATATTTTACAACTTATAGGTTACATAATTAATTCTTTAATTACTAACTTCCCATAATTACAAATATTTCCATCTAATGTTGTACTTATTTTTTGCTTTAATTTAGCGTATTCCTCTGGAATTCTATCAAATACCTAGAGTAAAACCTGGACGAAGTTTGATGATTGTTAATGAACAAGGCATAGATATTAAATGGGGTTTTCTGGCTGAGAAAGGAAGACAACAACCTCAGTACATTGTTTCCAGTGGCTGGAGGAAGTTTAAAAGGGTTAACAACTTGGATTTTGGAGATGAATGTGAGGTTGAGTACGTGTGGAGTAAATTGATGTTTCATCTAAAGAAAGTGAACAAAATATTAAAATGGAAACGTAACTAGAATCGATTGTAGATCAAATGCCTTTTTCAAGGTGTTACTCATTTGTGAATGCATCAAAGTACATTTCTTTTGAAGTAGTTTGAATATATATATATATATATATATATATATATATATATATATATATATATATATATATATATATATATATATATATATATATATATGTTACGGTTGGTTGGTAGTATGGTTGAACTTTTGTATTATCCTAAACTTTAATCAGTTGTCTGTCATCTACAACTGAATTTGATTTTTCATTACACAATCATGCTAAATTCTTTTTCATTACATTTTCCAACACACTTTGAATGGAAGAGTCTAACAATGAATGAAAGAACAGAGAACCTACAGCCGGGATATAGTTATTTCTTTCCATATCCCAATACTCTATAAAACCTTTCAGCATTTATGTTTGGTAAAGTCTGATGATTTTCAGTTTGTTGGATATCATCTTCATCTTCAAACATATGGAAGGCGCATTGAAACAAGCTGACCCAAATTTTGGATGATTGCAATTAACTTATATCTTCAATTACGTATTAACTAATTAATAATTACTCCGTATGATGCATACCTGATGATTGTAATTAACTTAAATCTGCAAACACATCTTCAATCTTCAATAACAAATGATGATTGCAGTTAAATACGATGTTATTATAAATTGTTAATAGTAATATAATAATTATATTTACAATTATGAATTATGATGATTATGATATATCTAATAAGATGTAATATAAATTTAAGATAACAATTCAAATAATTAATAAATTATAAAATATAAAATAATATAAATAATGTAGGTTAAGCTTGATCCAAATAGATCTTATGATTGTATATATATACCACACCTTATCGGATGAGCTGTTAAAGCATATCGAAAGATCTTAAGAGTGTCGTATAATCATAAGATCGACTTGGACAGGCTAGCTTAAAGCTAGCTTATTAATAGATGACACTAATGATATAGGGTTTAGGGTCTATGGTTTAATATAATATATGTTTTGGGTAAATATGGTTTAATATTCAGGGTTTAGGTTTTAGGGTTTGGTCAAAATTAAGGAGTAACTTTGGTTAGGACACCCCAACCCTGTGTTTCCTATGGAAACCACCAAACCCACCCTGAAAGGGTCGGATGCCGGAAAATTACCAGCCTCGACCGGGTCCCCAACCATGTGACAAGCCAATCATCCCACTATCTAGAGTTGCAAATTATTGTCTCAAGTGGGGATTATTGAACCTACGCCATATTTGGTCAAGCTTCCACATGGCAGCGAGTCTTAGCTTCTAAGGTATCAGGTGAGCTACTGCTACATTGGTATGGTTTAGGGCTTAGGGTTTAGGGTATAGGGTTTATGGTTTAGGGTTTAAGGGTTTAGAGTTTTTATGGTTTAATGTTTAGGTTTTATATATGGTTTAATGTTTAGGGTTTATGGTTTATAGTTTAGGGTTTAAGGTTTATAGTTTAGGGTATTGGTATAGGGTTTATGGTTTAGGGTATAGGGTTTAGGGTTTAGGGTTTAGGGTATAAGGTTTATGGTTTAGGGTTTAGTGTACGGTTTATGGTTTAGAGTTTGGTTAAATGTTTAGGGTAAATGGTTTATGGTTTAGGGTTTAAGGTTTTGGATTTAGGAATTAGGTATAGGGTTTATGGTTTAGGGTATAGGGTATAGGGTTTAGGGTATAAGATTTATGATTTAGGGTTTAGTGTAGGGTTTATGGTTTGGGATTTAGGGTTTAGGGTTACGGTTTATGTTTAATTTAATGTTTAGGGTTTAGGGTTTATATATGGTTTAGGGTTTTGGGTATAGGGTTTATGGTTTAGGGTATAAGGTTTAGCTAGGGTTTAAGGGTTTAGGGTTTAGGGTTTATGGTTTAGGGTTTAAGGCCATCTTAATGATGATCAAGGATGTGCTTTAATTAGGCTTATCAGACGAACTTAATACATGCATGCCTGGTATCATCAGACAAGTTATTCAAGCATTAATTTAGAACTTGACAGAGATAGACCATAAGTCATATGGACTCAATCAGACAATCTCAATTATAATATAATATACCATTGATTGAATGAGCTGAGGTAGCTTAATTATCAAGATGAACTTAAAGGATGTCGAACGCTCGGTCTTAACGCTTATCGGGCGATCGATGATCTTAATAATGTTGAATTCATATATTGATAATGCACTGTACGTACGTTAAACAAATTAATACAATATATGATAAACGATGTTCAATTAGAATCAATTATGATAGACGATTCAGTTAGGTTAACCAACATGAACTTATATATTGCCGATTTTCGAGACGTAAATTATATATAATTTAAAAAAAATACATTTTATGACTAATTAAATTAATTGTGTGTACATTTATTCTATAAAGTTTATAAATTAATTATTAAGTATTGATAGTATCAAATACAATTGGTATAAGTTATATTATTTATTTAACTTATATTTAACTTATAACTTATACTTATATTTTTTTAATTAAATATTACTAGTATTTATTTAATATTCCATATGTACGTAAATATATAAGAAGTTATTCTCAATTAATTTTCACCAAAACCACGGATTACAGAGCCAAATTTTGAAGCTGATCTAAATTTTTTCATTCAAAATTTTTGGTAAATTCAAAAAATTTGGGTTGATCCTGCCACACTAGTTTTAATCCATCCACACCAAAATAATAAAATTACCTATTTAACCTTTAAAAATAGTGTGTTAACCTAATAGTAGTTTAAGGGTAAAATAAGAGGTTTGTATTATTTTAGTGTGGATGGATCAAATGCTAGTGTGGAAAGATCACTTCCCAATTCAAAGGCGCCAAATCAAATTGGGGTTAGCTAAAAGGTTTCTGAACAACTTTGTAACTCTTTTTTCACCAAAGAACTTAGGTATCTCTTTTTTCATCAAAGTACACATGTATCTCTCTTTTTCACCATATTGGGTTATTCGTATTTTATTTTCTTAACATTTCTGTAATTTTAATTGTTTATAACATATATTGTTGCTAACTACTCCGTATATAAAATTGTTTATTACTCTGTTTCATTATTCGATTTATGTTAAATGAATAGATGTTATTCATATAATTGCCGAGTATTGTTCTTTACATTCTTTTTAGATTATGGCAATGGAAGGAAACAATAAGACTTGCCTTAGATCCTCTAAACAGGTTGAGCAAACAACCAAGAAAAGGAAAAGCAAACACTTTGTTGCTCCCAATACCATGAGACATGCGACTTTAACAAATAAACGAGTTATTGTTAGTCCTAATGTCTCCAAAGCATTAACCTCAAAATCCCAGATGCAGGGGCCAAGCAAGTGATACGAGGCCGAGGGTAAAAAAAAGTAAAGTTCAAGATGGATAAAGGGTCAGATTTGGTGAGTTCATATTAAAACAGTCATCATTAATTCTACATTCAGATGAATACTTTTGTTGTATAACTTTTTGCAACTGCAGAGGATCTTGAAGATTCAGACGAAAATTTTGAGTCCAGACCCAAGCAAGCTAGACATGAAGAAGTTATAGTTGGAAGTCTTAGAGATGAGGAAATGGATACGGAGCTCGAATATGAAGTGAACGATGAATACGAGGATAACATATATGGAAATGGCTATTATGAAGATCTTGAAGAGCATCAACAATGACAAATTGAAGAAGGTTTATTTGTTCTATATTGCTTGATGATTGATTCTTTTTATTATGTTAAATAATGTATTCTAACTTTCATATTCTTTTACGGTTATATGCATGCCAATTATGCGAGTAAAGAATTAAATGTGAATGATACAAGTGTGAGAAATGAGCATCAAACCATACAAGAACAAGATGAATCAGGTTATTTTTTGTTTTTCTAATTTGGTTTGTTTATTTTATTGGTATTGTTGCTTGTTTAATATATCAGTTGTAAATCAAGTGCACATATTTTGTAGATAAACAAGTCGACAGAGTTAGAGGACCGACACTGATGCGAAAAATTTAGAAACATAAGCCATCTGTTCGAATTTCTATTGTTGTTAATGAACATGGACAACCAGTTGGTCCTAACATTAGTAAACTCACCCATTTTATTGGTCACTTATCGCGGAGTTACCAGTATTGTCCAGTTTATAGACCGTAGAATAAAGTTAAATCCAAAAAAAAATAGAAGCTGCTGAAGGAGTTAGGGGTAAAAATCTGTGTGATAATAAGCCTTTTTTTTATTCTCATGTGATATGTTTTTTCTTTTTATAATTTGTAGTCAAAGTTTGATATTCCACCAACTGCTGATTCTTGGATACTCATGTCATTTAGGCGCAAAATGAAAAATTAGAGGGCGAGATGGAAGGACTATTACTATGACGCGTCTGTATCAATGGAGGTTCAATTAAAGTCACCACCTATAGAACTGACCAAAAAACATTGGAGACGACTTCTTGAATGGAGTAGAGAAAATGTGATGGTATGAAATATTCTTACACTTGGTGTAAATTTTTTTATATTGTTTTATTTTCATATTAGGATTATTTAATAGGTTTTCTTTTTCGGGAGATGAGCGTAAAAAATAAAGCCAATAGGGCTAACAAGAAGTTGACGCAAGTCACTGGGATTTGCAAGAATTCATGAAGAACTAAAGGTAATATCATGGGGAAATTATTTATATAGTATAGCTTTTGAATATACATTGTTAATAGTTACCTCGTTTTTACTCATTGCAGGCGAGTTTGGGAAGAGAACCAACTAGGGTGGATATGTTTAAGAAGTGTTTTTCAAATGGAAGTGGTGAAGGTGAAGCTGCTCGTGCAATTGTAAGTAATTTTACAAACACAATTATGTTGTATATGAAATAATCAAAAGTGGATCAAATATATCCTACACATGATATCAGTAGATGTATATTTATATGTTAATTAATCACTATAAACCACGTGTGATGTTTTTATTGCATTTGAAGTAGACTTTTAGTGACGTTTACCTTTGTGATATGTTCCTGCGCTTCAGTTGGGTTATTTTATCTTTAAGTTAATTAGTTGTAGTTGACACTTCTAAGGGTAAGATAAAAAAGTGACAGATGTAAGGATGTTGATAATCTTCTAGCCAATTTATTTGAGGTGAATCATAATTGAGTCTTCAATTGATAGTGACCACCTGTTTAAATATGTTGCATGACATATATTTATATACCTGTTTAAATATTATGTTTTTTTATGCAGGAACAAATGAAATAACTTACTGAGAAACTGGGTGATGGTGCAACTGATGCACCTGGACCAGATGATGTTTATGCCAAGATAATGGGTCAATATAAATATGGTTCTGCCGAAACGTATGGACTGGGTGTTCGTGCCAAAGATTGTGGGGTGCACCTACTTGATCATCTATTTGCAAATAGAATGCTCAGCTGAAGTCCGAAAAAGAAGAACATGTTGATGAAAATGTTAGGTTAAAAGCCTAGTTGGCAGAAAAGCAGAATGGTTCGGGTGTGCAGAATGATGGTTCGGTTGTTCATGCTTCGGGTGTTCAACGTTTAAAGGTATGTTTCAATTTAATAACTTACTGTTTTTCTACCCTTTTATTCATGAATGGTTTTTTTAAAACTAAATTTTAGGTGAGAGACGAGGTTTTTATAAAAGGCATTACAAACAATGAGAAGGTGCAAGAGGAAGGTTGAGAGCCTGGATCCAAGAACGGATGTTTTGGGGACAGAAATTGGACCTGATTGGTGTGAGGTCGAGGTTTAAGTGGCCATAAATAAAGATCAAGCTTTGTTTAGGCCACATGATCATTTGGTATACATTCATGACGTCATTGTACGTCTATTGCTTGGCCTACTGCGTTAATTAAGGTATGTCCTTGTTAAATTTGTAATAATTACAATCAAGATTAATTTTATAATGTGCACCTTTATGCTTATACATGGATGGTTTAAATGTTGGTGGTACGTGATGATTGATTAAGATGGATGGTGGCGGTTGAAGACTTTGTGTGTTTGTTAATGTTGACCGGTTTGATTATGAATGTTTGAACATGAATATTGTTTTATAAGTTTGTGTGTTTGAGACAATCTGTTGATGTATGTGTTGGTGTGCTTGAGACAATGATCTGTTGATGTTAAACATGTTCCTTTGTGATATTATATTGATTGAAACAATATTATTGTAATTGTAATGTGGTGAGCAATATTATGTTTTATATTTGATATTTGTTTTGTAATTTAACATTTTAAAATTATTGTAATTGTAATGAGTAATACATTGATGCATCAAAAGAAAACTGGATCCGAACCGGGCCCAAAAGGCTCAAATAGCTGAAGCAGGCCCAAAAGGCCCAAATGGCTGAATAAGGCCCGTAAAGCCTAAATAGCATTACCGGGCACAAAAGGCCCAGTAAGCTTAAACGTGGCAACAGGCCCAATTAGCAAAATCGGACGTAAAAGGCCCAATTGCCTGAACTGGGCTCGAAAGGCCCAATTACCGTAACCCGGCCCAAAACCCGAAATGGTCCCAAATATCCGAACCGGATATTCGAAACTCCTATGACTTGTTAGGACGCTTTTTTGTGGTACTAAACAAACATCTACTTATATTAGGACCCTTTTTGTGGTACTTAGAACCCTTTTTTGTGGTACTAAATTAACATCTACTTATATTATGACCATTTTTGTGGTACTAAATTAACTTAGGACCCTTATATTGGTACTAATGTAAGTTATCTTCATATTAGGACTCTTTTTCCTTGGTACTAACCTAATATATTTTTATAATAGGACCCTTTTTTGGGTACTTAAATAGTTTATAATTATTTTAGGATGCTTTTATTGGTACTAACATAGTTTATCTTTATATTATAACACATTTTTGGGGTCCTGATATGCTCTAACAATACAAATTTAGGCGTCATATAGTGTTTTAAGGACCCTTTTTAGCGTCTTAAAATATTATAAAGTGTCCTAATATGTCACCTAATAGGACCCTTTCGATGTAGTTTAAAAGACTCAAAAAAGGTCCTATAAGCCTATATGACTTTGAGGACACTTTCTATCTATTACGACCGCTCTTGATGTGGCACACGGTTTAAGGGTCCTATCAGGCCAAAGGTCCTAAGAATGGGCTTTTTAGGACACTTATGGGGGTCCTAAGATGACAGGTTTCTTGTAGTGGTTCCTTCTTCAGAAGCAGCTATTCCCATGGTTGATCTTGTTGAAGGTTCCAAAGAGCAAAAACGCAAAGGCAAAGAGGTTTCCAAACCCCCCAAAAAACAATCCAAGAAGCAGAAAAAATCTTCTCCGCAGTAGGATGAGAATGGTTTTCCCTTTTTCCCTTTTGTTGATATAATTTCCTTTATCTTTAAATAGGAATAACAATTCCAGTATCATCATTTTATTATTTTATGTATATCAGTACTGAGAGATAAACCTATTTCTTCTGATGAAGTCCAAGAAATTCATTCTACTCAATCTTCTATTATCGATCACCACTATCTGATCAACATCAACACTCCAGAAACCCCTATCCTCTTGAGAATGAGAGATTTGTTGCTTCTACTCCCGGTTCTTCTGGATTCGTTCCAGATTTTAACATTAAGGCCGTAGATTCTCTTCTACATACTCCTCTGGACCACCAAGCTGATTACCTCAAATATTTGAAGATTTTTTCCAACCCCCCTTTGATGTCTATTTTTGATGATCTTTCAATTGAAGCAAAGCGCTAAGCTTGTGCGCAAATCAACATACTAAATATGCATGCCATGTTTAACAACATTCAATCAAGCAAGGTTGCAGATCACTTGTTGCAACAATCTGTTATTATGAAGAAAAGTGTATCTGAATCCGAGAAGCGTGTTGTGGAGCTTGAGGGAAAGTTGAAAGAAGCTTTTGATGGTAAGTTGAAGGCTGAGGAACTTGCTGCTGAAGCTGAATCCAAAGCCAATCGAAATCTGATTGTGTCATGGACCTGGAAGGAAAAATGCTACTTCCAAAAAATCATATGTTCAATTGGCTACCGAACTGGATTCTTCCAAGGCAGAGTTTCATCTTCTCAAATCTAGCATTCTATACTTCATCAAGAAAATCCTTGCTTCAAAAACTTTGAGTAATCCTTTCATCCGCTATCTTCAATCTATCCAAGCTTTATAAAAATTCAACACCATGGTGTTGGTGAAAAAAAACATTTTCACAATCTAGAGCATCTGGAAAAGTTGATTGATGTTGAAGCTGTGAACAAGGCGCAAGCATTGACGCATGAGATGAGGGAGCTAAGGTTTGAAGACCTTTATTCGGTTTGTGGAGAGGAAATGGTGTTGAAGCTGTGAACAAGGCGCAAGCATTGACGCAGGAGATGAGGGTGCTAAGGTTTAAAGACCTTTATTCGGTTTGTGGAGAGGAAGCGGAGAGCGCCCGAGATATTTTGGATGCTCCAATTTGATTTGTGAACAAGTGAAAAACAAATATTTGTCTGTAATAACTCTATTTGTGTTGGTTGTGAACAATATTACTCTTGTATGTAATAATTAATTGTTTTTTGCTTATTTATTCTGCTTATGCTATTTTGCAATATGCGAACAGGTTTAATATATTACTCAAATGCCATGACATGCATACCTTCTAGACTGGGATAGGTTGGCGATGTGCGATTCTACTCGTTGCTTTATGATTCTGGTTGCAATCATGTCTGTATGTTTACGGCTATGTTTTGGGAGGACCTCTGCCTTTAGGAGCTAGAAAACATCCCTCATGTAGGCATGCATGATTTTGTATGCTCATATGCTAGGTTTTTGCATAGATATATACTACCATGTAACAGGTTTTTTTACAAAATGTAAAGCTATTATTATCAATCAAACGTGTACATAGGTTGTATTTGTAAAATAGAGTTATCTGAAATAGAGTGATCAATTCTATTCAGTACTCGAATGTTTACAATAGTTTGATTTGGTTCTCTTGCCGCTATGTTTTTCTCATTCCCTCAGAGGATATCCCATCGCATATTCTTCAATTCTTCTTTGCTCTTCCCCTTTTCAACTTTGTCAAAAAACATAAGTTTTCTTGACGCTGCTCGCATTCTTCTTTCCATTTCCTCTACTTCAAAATAGCTATGTTTTTTTCTCCATTTCAACTCATGCTCCATCTTTCGCTTCGTTTCTCCCACTCCGCTCTCCATAGGTATTTCAAATCTCCCTCTTCCTAGCATAACATATTCTGACTTTATAGTAGCCACTCCCATTAGTGTTGGAAATTTCATTTCTCCATGGCTTATTGATGTGATTGCTCTGAATTCGCGCATCGTCCTTCTCCCAAGGATTGCATTATATCTTGAAGTTCCTCTCAAAATAACAAAATCAACCATCTCAGTTCTTACCAACCATTGCTCCCCCAAAGTTACTTCCAACCTTATTCGTCCCAAAGGTGCAACACTTTCTTCAGTGATTTCTACAATCATCGTGTTGGTAGGTCTGATCCGTTCTCTGACAATTCTTGGCATCATTTTATAACGTGCTTTATACAGAATATCCTCTTCACTCCCCGTATCAGTATAGACATTGTCTATGAAACAATTGACGAATGTTCCCTTTGCAATTACTGCTTCTTCTCCCGGTATCCCCCTTTTGGTTGGATAAAAAATTATAGGTGCATTTTGCCATGCTCTTTGACCTTCATACCGCCATTCTTCTTGTTCTTCATCTTTTTCTTCTTGTTGCCCTCTTGCTTCTTCAATCATATGAATTCTTACATCCGGTGATCGCTCTTTCTGATCCCTTCTCTGCTCGCCTCTCCTCTGATTATAATCTCTTCTTTTTCCTTCTTGTCTTCGCTCCTCATCGTAATCTTTCCATGTATATCTTTTGTTTGGTTCTGGTTTTTTAAATCCTCTTCCTTGAAGCAAATGATTCAAAGCTTCAGCCTTTATTTGTGCAATGATTTCCCTCATCAATGACTTGCACTCATCTGTGATGTGTCCATAATCTTCATGGAAGTCACACCATAATGTATTATTTGGCCCTTCACTTTTATCTAATGGTGTTGGTGGATTGAACTTCTGCTTGATTGGTTTTGTTTGAAAGTATTTCGTGTGCCCGAGAGACATATTAAATTGATGTGGCTAACATGTTATGATCCAAGTCGGGTCATACCTAATAACAAGCTTACCGACACCTTATTCGTATTTAATCCTAGCGAATGGATCGTTGATTAAATACGCGACACTTGAATTTTAAGGAAAAGGTTTCTTAAATGATATTACTTGATATGTGTAATATAAGTTATGGAATAATTTATATATCAAAGATTTAATTATTTATAGGTTAAATAATTGATTAAGTTATGTTACATTTTATAAAATTGGTTTTATAAAATATACATAACTAATAATATACAAGTTTATAAAAGTGTTTTATAAAATCAAGTTTTATAAAAAAAACTGATTTTATAAAATCAGTTTTTCCTTTTATAAACTATATTATAAGATTGCTAATGGCCTTGGAAGTGGGTGTAAGCATGCTCTTTGTTGGTCAAAAGCATGGTTAGTTCCCATGTACTTAGATATATACATCAAGTGCTCTTTCAAGACATGATATACACATAAAATAACAAGTAAAAACTGCAAAAATTTTGCTCCTACTGCTGTCCCAGGCCATGGGCTGTTTTGACACACAAAGGAGTTCTAACTTTGCATTTACAAGCTCACTTCAAGTGTAAAACATATCCTAACAAAAGTACTAGGTGTTGGTATAAAGTTTGGGGTATTATCTCTTGAGGTTTCATGGTTTTGAAGCTTGCATTCTCATCATCATTCTAGCTACTGCTGTCCAGTTTTTCAAGTGCAATCAAAGGGGTTTTGAGCTTGGTTAATTAGTTAGTTAAGTGTCTAAATCTTAACTAACTTAAAGGGTGGTGTTGGTGCTTCAAAGGTTTAGGATTTTACACTCTTGTTCATCATCTTCATCATCATTTTAACCTCCTAACTTGGAGAAGGTATAACATCTAAACTCTCTTGTAGTTTGTAAGTATATTAAACAACTTGATCCTTGTGGGATTTAACTTTAAATTGGTTAAAGTTTAACAAGTCTAATAAATGGTTATTTACATGCTTCCGCTTTGAATGATTCTTAAAAGGTTTTAAGTATTATGAAACTTGTTAAATCTCTTTAATGGTATCTAGAGCCGAAGTTGTTGAAATATGCTTCGAGATGATTATTGAACTCACTATATATTTTGCATTTTATGTACATGCATGATTGTAATATGCAAAAATTAAATTGTTTGGGTGGGTTTGTTGGTTGGCCGAATTTAAGGAGGTTCCAAATGGGTTTTGGAGCTTGCCATTTGGTCAATTTTGTTGTATGTTAAAATTCACAATCAAGCCTTGTCCTTGTGTTTGAATGGTTGCATGTTTGGTTGATTTAATTCATTCATTTGGTTTGTAATATTATTTTTTTGGTTATGTAATTTATTTTATATTTGGTATGTAAAATAGATTAGGTTGTAATTTCATTTTTTAGACAAAATGTATTAGGATATATTTTGTAAAATGATGAAGATGATGAAGACTTGAAGAACACATGAAGAAGCATTTGGATGCAAGATTAAGTGGGAGATTTAAAATCTCCTATTTTGTGTTATAACCCCTTTACCGGTGGCATTTGTTTTCGGCTAAACAAATGTCCACCAAAATGGCTTGTTTGTGAACATATGATTTTGCATGCGTGGTTGTTTTGTATGATTATGTGGATTGTATGTTTGTATGCTACAAGTTAATCACATAAGTGGACAACAAGCTAAAATGGAAATTTAATTGGTTAAATTAGACATTATTAACGACATGAAAAATGACAATTTAAATGGTTAAATTAAAAACGGCTAAAAGGACATTAATAAACGGTTATTAACAACATGATAAGGATCATATATATATAAAATGGTTTATATCATGAAATTGGCTAAAATTACAAGACATGAAAAATGGATTTTCAAATAAACCATACACTAAATGCATGTTGGTGTATGGTGCAATTGTTTTCTTAAACTAGAATTAACGAAAACTTAAAATCCTTTAATCGACAAGGTAAACAAGTTTAACGCCATCCTTTTGTGGGACACTTAAACATAGTAAGGAACTCATAATGGGATAAAGGTCACCTAACCGTTATGAGCTAACTAATATGGTTAAGGTAAAATTAGCATGCTTGTGGGATAAAGGTCACCTAACCACTTGTATGTCAATTTTACATGTTTACACAAGTAGGACGACTTGATTTAGGAATCATGAACTTAGGGTCACCGAAGCATGAGGAACAAATAGGTGTTGATGGGATAAATATGCCATGCAAAAGGATTGCATGATCCCATAATTTAGAAGTTGCAAAAGGATTACAATTGTCATATAAATGACTACCTAGCTAAATCAATTAACGGGATAAAGGTCACCTAACCGAAATTTGATTTACCGTTGGATTCTAATATTTAATAAGTCAATTAAAGTTTAAAAGGGTATTGTTTGTTAAATTTAAAATCGATACTTAAATGAACTTTGTTAAATTTTGTAGATGGCCGCCAATAACAACAACATGTAAAACGCACCTATTAACTTGAACAACCTATCGTTAAGGTCTCTCCTCGAGAAAGACAAACTCAACCATATGAACTTTATGGATTGGTTCCGCAATCTTAGGATTGTCCTCAAACTTGAAGATAAGGCGTATGTGTTGGAAGACCCCATTCCCGATCAACCCGACGAGGATGATACGAAAGGCATAGCTTATTGGGATAAGTATTGTGCCGATTCGGTGCAAGTCGCTTGCCTAATGCTTGGGACTATGATACCCGAACTCCAAAAGAATTTAGAGCATCATACTACATACGACATGATCACGCAATTGAAGGAGATGTTCCTTCAACAAGCACGTGTCGAGCGCTTCGAGACCGTTCGAGCGCTTCATGCATGTCGTATGGACGACTCCCAATCCGTTTCATCTTATGTCATTAAGATGAAAAGCATCATTGATCGTGCAAACTGTCTTAATCTCAACATATCTAATGAGCTAGCCACAGATCTTATCCTAAACTCCTTGTCAAAGAGGTTTGACCAATTTGTAATTAATTACAATATGAATGGGATGGATAAGACCATTGGCGAACTTCATGGCATGCTTAGGACGGCGGAAACTAGCAAGGGTAAGAGGGCTTCACCCGTGCTAATGATCAATGATGGTGGGTCCAAAGGTAACAACACCTCTAAGCCAAAGGCGGCTAAGAGGAAAGGACCCGCCCATCAAGGGGGAAAGGGGAGGATGGTTACCCCAACCAAAAACAAGAACAAGAAGCAAAAGGTTGCCGGACAAGCAAACCCCAAGGAAGACCCGTGCTTCGGTTGCGGTGAAATGGGTCACTGGAAACGCAACTGCCCGGTCTACCTTAAGGAGTTGAAGGAAAAGAGGGATGCGGGGTAAACCTCAGGTAATATATATATGGTATATATAGAGCTTAGTATTACTTCTTCTAATACATGGGTATTAGACACTGGATGTGGAACTTACATTTGCAATTCTTTGCAGGGGTTCAAAAGAAGTAGCAAGCAAACGAGAACATCAAGTCTCTTTATGGGTAATGGAGCCAAAGTGCAAGTGAAGGCTCAAGGAGACTTTGTATTAAAGCTTTCAAGTGGTTTGGAACTTATTTTGAACAATGTTTTCTATGCACCAGATTTATGTCGAAACATTATTTCAGTTTCCCGTTTAAAACAATGTGGTTTGTATCTTAATTTTGTTAATGATGATATCCACGTCTATTTAGATAATGTATTCTATTTTAAGGCTTCGCCTTCAAATAGAATTTATGAATTGGTTCATGATGACACATCATCTAGTAGCTCAATATACCATACTAGCACCAAGAAACTCAAAAGGGATTTGAGTGATTCCTACTTATGGCATTGTCGCCTTGGTCACATAAACAAGAACCGAATGCGTACACTTCAAAAGAATGGACTTTTGAAATCAAATTAGATGGACTCGTTTGATGTATGTGAATCTTGTTTACAAGGCAAAATGACTAAATCACCTTTCAAAGGGAACTATGAAAGGGCTAAAGATTTATTGGGATTAATACATTCGGATGTATGTGGACCCTTTAAGCCCATAACTAGGAATGGTGAAAGATACTTCGTTACTTTCATTGATGACTTTAGTCGTTTCGGATATGTCTACTTATTAAGACATAAGGATGAAACTTTTGAAGCATTCAAAGAATATCAAAACGAAGTACAAAATCAACTCAACAAGACAATCAAGGTACTTCGTACCGATAGAGGAGGTGAATACCTAAGCGATGCTTTCCAAGATCATCTTAGGAGTTGTGGGATTATCTCACAACTTACTCCACCAGGAACACCCCAACTTAATGGGGTTTCCGAAAGGAGGAACCGAACCCTAATGGATATTGTTCGATCTATGATGGCAAGAAGCTAGTTACCTCTATCATTTTGGGGTTATTGTCTAAGCTCCGCGGCTCGTATTTTAAATATGGCCCCAACCAAGAAAGTGGAACGAACTCCTCACGAGATGTGGTTTGGAAAACCTCCTTCTCTATCATACTTGAAAGTGTGGGGATGTGAAGCTTATCCTAAGCGCTATGATGCTAATAAGTTGCATGCTCGATCCACGAAGTGTATCTTCATAGGATATCCCAAGGATGATATGGGATACTATTTCTATGATCCATCCGAGCAAAATGTATTTGTTGCTCGGAAGGCAGAATTCCTTGAAACTAAGTTCTTAATGGAAGGCGAAAGTGAAAGGAAAATAAATCTTGAAGAGATTCAAGATCAAGTAGATGATACACAATTGGTTGACACTAGCACTCAACATGAAAATGTTGAGAATGATCAAATGGATGATCAAAATATACAAGACGTTCGCAGATCTGGTAGGATTAGTAATCCACCTGAGAGATATGGGTTTCTCATGGATGGATGCTATGTGGTTGATTTAGATGAACCAACAAACTACCAAGATGCTTTATCAAGGATTGATAAAGATAAATGGCAGGAAGCCATGAACGCTGAGATGCAATCCATGTATGACAACCAAGTTTGAGAACTTGTTACACAACCGACTGGCTCAAGGCTAGTTGATTGTAAATGGCTTTTCAAAATGAAAACCGACATACATGGAAACTTGGATACATATAAAGCTAGACTTGTAGCAAAAGGTTTCACTCAAACTCAAGGGGTTGACTATGATGAAACTTTTTTGCCTGTGGCAATGCTAAAGTCTATTAGGATATTACTTGCCATTGCTGCTCATTATGATTATGAAATATGGCAAATGGATATCAAGACCGCTTTCCTAAATGGATATCTTGTGGAAGATGTCTATATGGTTCAGCCTGACGGTTTTGTTGATTCAAAATATCCTAAAAAGGTATGCAAGTTAAAGAAGTCAATCTACGGATTGAAACAAGCATCTAGAATGTGGAATCATCGTTTTAATGAGGAAGCCGAGAAATTTGGCTTCATTAAAAATGGTGATGAAGCTTGTGTATATAAGAAAGCTAGTGGGAGCACTATCATGTTCCTTGTACTATATGTGGATGATATATTGTTATTTGGAAATGATATTCCGGCAATGCAAGGAGTTAAAACTTGGCTAAGTAAATGCTTCTCCATTAAGGATCTTGGAGAAGCACAATACGTTTTGGGGATTGGGATCTACAGGAATAGATCCAAGAAACTGATAGGTTTGAATCAAATTGTATACATTGAAAAGATCTTGAAAAGGTTCAAGATGGAGAACTCTAAGAAAGGTTTGGTACCTATTCAAAAAGGAACACTTCTCGGTTCATCTCAGTGCCCCACCACGAAAGATGAACATGAGAGAATGAAGAAAGTCCCATATGCGTCTGCCATTGGGTCAATCATGTATGCAATGATATGCACTAGACCAGATGTGTCATGCGCTCTTAGCTTGACAAGTAGATACCAGAATAACCCAGGAAACAAGGATATTGAAATACCTTAGGAGGACTAAGGATATGTTTCTAATATATGGGTCTGGTGATGAGGAACTCGCCGTAAAAAGTTACGTGGACGCAAGTTTCCAAACTGATCGAGATGATTCTCGATCATAGTTCGGTTATGTCTTCACATTAAATGGAGGTGCGGTCTCTTGGAAGAGTTCAAAACAGGATGTTGTTGCATTATCCACTACAGAGTCAAAGTACATTGCCGCCTCATTGGCAGCTCAGGAAGCTGCATGGATGAAGAAATTCATCGACGACTTAGGAGTAGTCCCTTCCATTCAGGACCCTCTTGAGATCTTTTGTGACAACGAGGGTGCGATTGCTCAAATCAAGGAACCTCGTGCTCACCAAAAGACCCGTCACATTGAGCGAAGATTCAACTACATAAGGGATGAAGTTGAAAAAGGAAAGATATGTATTCGCAAATTTCACACAGATCTTAATATAGCGGATCCACTCACGAAGCTCTTACATGGTGCAAAACATCAAGGGTATGTTAGTGCATTAGGGCTTCGATATTCTAGTGATTGGTCATGATCTATTTTATGTATTGTAACGGAACGAAGTAGTTCAAACTCATTAATACAATTATGGCATTAATTTATCTTGAGTTATGTTCCTATTTTGCGTATTTTATCCATGAATAAGTTATTATTCTAAATTCTGTAGTCGATCACATTCGTGGGAACAAGTGTGAGGTTTAGACTATTATGAACTTGGATTGGTATACATTCACGGACTGAATGTGGGGCAAGGTTGCTACCAAAGTTCATAGATATTTATAGGATACAAATATTGGAAGACCCGCCCTCAAGATTTACTAAATGGAGCCTTTGTGGTTGATCACATGTAATCTTGAGTAAAGGCGAATATCATTATATCCTCTGACCTGAGATGCATATTGGGTTCGGATATTTACCAAGTATTGTGCCTTGATTCTTTCCTTCGCTATTCTGAAATATGGTAGTTCATAAGGAAGAGCTCAGGTGTGATACAAAGTATATATCTAGGACGCATGTAGTCAAGATGGGATTTGTCCCTCTTATTCATTGAGAGTCAGATGTCTAAGGCCTGATAAAGTTAAAACTAAAAGAGAGTGATCACTCCGTATCTCTTGGATTTAACATGACATCTAGGATAAAGGATAAATGAAAGATTCACCTATTCATATTCAAATTGGGACCTCAAAAGGGATAATGTTATTGAATGGCACAAAGTCATAACATATTGGGGGTGATGGACGGTCGTTAGGTGGTATTCATCACTTGCATTAATTTCTTATGTTTCTCGTGCAAGTGGGAGATTGAAAGTATTTCGTGTGCCCGAGAGACATATTAAATTAATGTGGCTAACATGTTATGATCCAAGTCGGGTCATACCCAATAACAAGCTTACCAACACCTTATTCGTATTTAATCCTAGCGAATGGATCGTTGATTAA
Organism: Rutidosis leptorrhynchoides; assembly: GCF_046630445.1. NCBI lineage: Eukaryota > Viridiplantae > Streptophyta > Magnoliopsida > Asterales > Asteraceae > Rutidosis > Rutidosis leptorrhynchoides. The sequence goes on from NC_092334.1 coordinate 382,812,669, forward strand.
ATACGCGACACTTGAATTTTAAGGAAAAGGTTTCTTAAATGATATTACTTGATATGTGTAATATAAGTTATGGAATAATTTATATATCAAAGATTTAATTATTTATAGGTTAAATAATTGATTAAGTTATGTTACATTTTATAAAATTGGTTTTATAAAATATACATAACTAATAATATACAAGTTTATAAAAGTGTTTTATAAAATCAAGTTTTATAAAAAAAAATTTGATTTTATAAAATCAGTTTTTCCTTTTATAAACTATATTATAAGATTACTAATGGCCTTGTAAGTGCATGTAAGCATGCTCTTTGTTGGTCAAAAGCATGGTTAGTTCCCATGTACTTAGATATATACATCAAGTGCTCTTTCAAGACATGATATACACATAAAATAACAAGTAAAAACTGCAACAATTTTGCTCCTGCTGCTATCCCAGGCCGTGGGCTGTTTTGACACACAAAGGAGTTCTAAATTTGCATTTACAAGCTCACTTCAAGTGTAAAACAAATCCTAACAAAAGTACTAGGTGTTGGTATAAAGTTTGGGGTATTATCTCTTGAGGTTTCATGGTTTTGAAGCTTGCATTCTCATCATCATTCTAGCTACTGCTGTCCAGTTTTTCAAGTGCAATCAAAGGGGTTTTGAGCTTGGTTAATTAGTTAGTTAAGTGTCTAAATCTTAACTAACTTAAATGGTGGTGTTGGTGCTTCAAAGGTTTAGGATTTTACACTCTTGTTCATCATCTTCATCATCATTTTAACCTCCTAACTTGGAGAAGGTATAACATCTAAACTCTCTTGTAGTTTGTAAGTATATTAAACAACTTGATCCTTGTGGGATTTAACTTTAAATTGGTTAAAGTTTAACAAGTCTAATAAATGGTTATTTACATGCTTCCGCTTTGAATGATTCTTAAAAGGTTTTAAGTATTATGAAACTTGTTAAATCCCTTTATTGTTAACAATATTTTTCTTGGAGTTTTTGTTAATGACCCCGTCAGCGAATGCCTTTCATAAGGTTTTCCTATATAGTATTGTCCAACATTCCTTCTTTGATCATTTCCATTTCTATAATCATTCCTTCTAAGTTCTCACTCCACTGATAGTTTCTTGATCCGCTATCCTCGATCATCCGTGCTCTTTCCCTGTGATACCCTCCAGGTTGAATTTTTGTATCATCTCCTGACCTCAAGTATACCCTTGTGATTTCAATAGCTTGAGAATATGTCTTTGGAATTGTCTATCTTAATTGCCTTACAAGTGACATATGCCTCCGCTGATCTAAACACAAAATGAAACCGGAGATTTGCTGGATTTTAGGTAAATTTGGAATTTTTTGACATTCCAAGGTATATTGATTCATAAATTCTTTTAAAGACTCCATTGAATATTGCTTTATTTCATGTGCATCCAAATGAGTTAACATATAACTCCTTAGATTTTGGTATTGGAGTTAAAACTTTTCCCTTAGATCTTGAAACTTGTAATACTCCTGGGCTGCAATCTTGTGAATCATTCTCTTACCATATTCTGTAAAACCTTTGGGAACATATGATAGGATACTTCATCCTCTCAATGTTGAGTTCGTATAGCACCTTCAAATAACTGCAGTAAATCTTCTGGATCCGATGATCCATCATACGTTCCTAATGTGGATGGTATACTCAAGTTCATTGGAAGTTGGTAATTTGAGATTTGCTCACAAAAATGTTGCATTGTTGTAGATGTAGTCATTAGCTTCTTTGCTTCTTCTCCTATGATTAATGCAATCAGGTTATAAACAGCTGTTTCCCTCGTCGTTGCACTAGAGAATGTTTGTGAATACAATTCTTTTTGTTTAAACAAGTTATGAAACAATTAAGTATATTTAAACAGATAATTAAATAAGAGTCTTGGGTAATTTTCAACGTTATTCTTCTATTGATATGAATCTCAAAGAATCACAACTGTTCAATGGAGGAATAAACAGTTGGTTGATACATATTACACCTAAGTTTAGCTAAAGATGATATTTTTAAGCTTTTACAAGTTTGGACTCTATTTAATAAACCCACACCACCAAATATTACAATAGTGGAAACATCTATTTATAAGAGTCCTATTAACCAGGTAATAGATCTATTATCCATTGGTACATAGGATGTCTGTACTTGTGTAGACAACATCATCAGAGAGTGTGCTCTCTTTCTTTTCTCTTTGGTAGCTATTTGCAGGAACACCCCAATTTGGTTTGGCAATAATATTTGAATAAAAAAATAGAATGTTGGGTTCCCTAGGCATTGAAAAAGTATTAACACATGTCTGCACATGCATTAAACTTCTGCATTCCCACATGATCTTGTAAGGTCACTTGTCAGCCGCCGAAGCATGTCCTTCTCTGTTCAACTTTGTCTTCGACTTCTGTTAAATAGTACAATTGATGTAGACCACACAGAAAACTATTATGCTTGTTATGGAGGATAAATGTCTAAGTGTTGTATGCTGCTACCAGTCATGCTGGTTCTTCTACTGGTTCACTCGATCTTCTTAATTTGCTGGGCACATCCTGTGCTGATTGAAGAATACTGTCTACCATGTGCTGGTAGACCTGGCAACATACCAGGACACTTGACACAGCAACAAATTATGTCTATACATAAATATACCTATGCTGGCTGCACATAACATTTTAGTGTATATAATGATATTTTGTCATAATTAAATCCTTAATCATTTTGGGGACTCAACAAGGGCTTTGTGAATAGATCTGCTAGTTGATCAGTTGATATGAAGTGCAGCTCCACACTTTTTTGAACATGATCCCTTATAAAGTGGTATCGAACGTCAATGTGCTTGGTCCTTGAGTGCATTACAAGATTGTTGCTGATGGAAATAGCACTGGTGTTATCACGGTAGATTGGAGTCTTTGTACAATTAACACCATAGTCCTTCAGCTGGCTTTGCATCAATAGCACTTAAGCAGTACAGCTACCAACAGAAACATATTCTGCTTCTGCAGTAGATGTGGACACAGTATTTTGCTTTTTGCTGGTCCAGCTGACTAGCCTGCCACCCAGTAATCGACAACCACCAGTAGTACTTTTTCTGTCTATTTTACAACCTGCAAAGTCTGCATCTCAGTACCTAATTAGTTCAAAATCCTGGTCTTTGGGATACCATAGACCACGTTTGGGAGTACCCTTTAGATACCTAAATATCTTTTTTACTGCAAGCAGGTGTGACTCTTTAGGATCATCTTGATCTCAAAGACATGTGTCAAACATAACATCTAGTCTGCTGACTGTAAGATAAAGTAGAGACCCAATCATGCCTCTATATTCAGTGATATTGACTGGTTCACCATTAGGATCAACATTTATCTCAATAGTTTCTTCCATTGGAGTCCCTATGTCTTTTAAACAGGTCAGACAAAATGTCTTTAACATATCTTTGATATATTTATCGTGACTTATAAAAATACCATCATCAAGTTGTTTGATTTGTAATCCAAGAAAGTATTGCAAATCTCTTTGTAAACTCATTTCATATGTCTTTGACGTAAGTTTTGAAAATTCTTGACAATGTTTTTCATTTGTAGAACCATAAATAATATCATCCATATATATTTGTACCAGCAAGAGATCACCATCTATCTCTTTTGAGAATAGAGTGGTATCAATTGTTCCAACTTTAAAATCTAAACCAGTGAGATACACGTGAAGTGTCTCATACCATGCTCTAGATGCCTGTTTTAGGTCATAAAGAGCTTTGTCTAACTTGTAGACATGGTTTAGATATTTACTGTGTAACGACCTGACTTTTTCGACTTATATTTTTGTGCTCTATACTTTCAAGAAACTGCGTATATGTGCGTACTGATCTAGTTTATGCTCCGGAATCTTATTTCATGATAATTACTTTCATTAATGTCTTAAAACGTGCTATTAAGTGTTTAATCACTTAACTTGATCCTCGAATGCTTTTACGACGGTTAGTGTCACTTGTCGTTTTGAATGAGCTACGTACTTGGTACACGTTAAACTTTTGTCATAATTGGAATATTATGATTACATAATACTAATTGTTATTTTCTAATGAAAATTACTTGGCTTATTGGTTGCTTAATTACGCTTAGTAATTTACTAATGCACACTAGTTAGTCTTAATGGACTTTCTACCTTATTGGACTTAAGCCCACCCTACTCTAGTTAATGGACCATTAAGTTAGCCCAACTTTAATGGATTTATGACCCATTAAGAAGTAGGACAAAAACTCATTTAGATGAGCCAACATACTAGCATTTTTGTTAACCATTACTACACATGTTGCATGGGATCCCAACAACAAGCACCACCTTTAGACCACCATCATGCAAAAAGCAAAAAGTTGTCCCCTTGTCCCCCCAAGACATATGATCTAGCTCCCCACCACCACTATAAATACAAGCCTTATTCTTTCATTTCACACTTGATCTCATTCTCATTTTACACACACTTGCTCTCTAATTTTCTCTCTAGTCTTTCTCGCACTAAAATTGTAAGTTTTTAAATTTTCTTCTTCTTCTTCTTCTCTTCATAATCATGACATCAACATCATCTTAAGATCAAGCTTTTTAGCTTTTTGATCTTGTTATATCTTGTAGATTCAAACTTTGATTTGAATCCTTCAAGAACATGAAAGATTCAAGCTTTCTAACTTTGGATCTTCATTACTTTATTGGATCTAAGTTTTCTAGCTTATGATCTCTTTATTTTTGTTAAAAGATCAAAACTTGTGTTTATGATCTTCATGAAACTTGAAGATCTAACCTTTTGCTTTAAAGATCTTCAAGAACATAAAAGATTCAAGCTTTCTAGCTTTGGATCTTCATTACTTTGATGGATCTAAGCTTTATACCTTAAGATCACTTTGTTTTTGTTAAAAGATCAAAACTTGTGTTTATGATCTTCATGAAACTTGAAGATCTAACTTCTTGCTTTAACGATCTTCAAGCACATAAAAGATTCAAGCTTTCTAGCTTTGAAATCTCATAATTATTGTTAAGGGATCCAAGATTTCTAGCTTAGGGTTTCATTACTTGTTTGATCTAAGTTATGTGACTTAAGGTCTTGCTTGATTTGAATTAATGTTTGTAGCTTTAATCTTGAATAGAACTTGTATTTGTGTTGAGACTAAGAACATGATGTAACCCTGGTTCATCATCCATCTAAAACTCTTAAGTGAGTAGTATTTCTCCTTAGTATTGACATGGTGTGTTGATGGTTGAAAGTTGGTCAAAGTGATGCTAAAACATCAAAGCGTTGTATACTTGAAGCTTACACACATCAAGGATGAGAACCGTGATGAGCATCAAGCACCAAGAAACCCACCGGAGCACTTGTTTTCTATTTTTTGGGGTCTGATCAGACACCTGGGGCTTCTGTAAAGTTAATTTCCAAATAGTTCGGTTCGAGTAGATGACTTTTCGTTTAAGACTCGCCTAAATCCGATATACGGTTTAGGATTTATAGCCTTCCGAAAAGCACTACGCCTTTGTAACAGCGTGCTGAAATTTCTGACCTACTCGCGCTTGAACCGTCGCCAAGGTCAAACGACATTGAGTTAGGATCTGAAAATTTGACAGCTGTAAGAGGACTCACATGTGGAGCCTTGGCCACCGACCACGCATCTTTTCAGTTTGTATAGAGGTCGTAGCAGCTGTCCGAAGTCAGCCTTTTGTTTCGATATCTATTCTTGTTGAAAACTTACTTTATCTTTTACGACTGATGATGATGATACATAAGACCTAATTTATTCACTTTTAAACTTTTGGGGACAATATACTCACTTAGTAACCTTTGACTTAGGTTGCAGACCTTTTGGATCGATGAACTTACTTGTTTGGACCGACTTACTACTTGCTTACATTTTCGTATCGATTTTACCGCACATTCACTGTGAGTTATATCTCCCTTTCTACTTTACTATTTTTGGGACTGAGAATACATGCGCTTTTTATGTTTTACATACTAGACATGAGTACTTAAACTTTATATATGTGTGGGTGACATAACGGCACAAAGATTCCCCTTAGCTCGGTAACGTTTAACTATTGGTTTATGAACCGGTAGACGCAAATCTTAGATATGGATCCATAGGGTTTGACATCCCCACTCGGGCTAGTCGCGCTAGCATTCAAAGGGTGTTTAATACTTCGTAAACTTACGCACTCGCCAAGTGTACTTTTAGGGGGTAATATTACGTTAAGTTAGTTACCGGGTGCCCACGGATAAGCATATACTTTATCATACTGACTTGAAATACTGATTTGAAATTCTGATTTGAAGCACTGAAATCTCGTGGTCTACATTACTTTGCTGTGCACATTAAAACTATAGCTCACCAACATTCGTGTTGACATTTTTAAGCATGTATTTCTCAGGTGCTTAGACGTTGTTGCTTCTGCTGTTAGACTTGCTGTTATAGTCTTGGTGCTATAGACTTACTGTTACAGACTCGATGTGTTAGACTTCCGCTGCATTATTTAGAGATGTCTCAATCATGGAACTTTTACCTTGCATTCATAACTTTTGTTACATTTGAACAATGGCTTTGTAATGACCTTTGTGTAACGTACTCATGTTAATGCTTTATATTCGTAGAAGCACGTTATCTTTTGTAAAACATTTGACGTTGGTAAAGACGTTACCTTTTCATGAATGCAAAACTTGTTTTTAAACAGCATATAGTGTTGTAACCGTGTAATGATCATGTTGTTGATGATCCGTACATGTTGATTTTGTACGGGGCATCACATTTGGTATCAGAGAATTGGTTGTAGGGAATTAGGTTGCATTAGTGTATCTTGACCGAGTTGAGTAGGATTCACTAATAGGACTAATCTATAACTTTCTCGTTTACTTGTTTTTGCAAAACTGCTGCATGCTACTGTTAGATATTATTGCATGTTACTGCTTATTACTACTGCATGCTACTGGTTACCTGATACTACTGCATGACACTACTATCTACTACAGTTTTGTGTACTGCAATAGACTACCTAGGTTATTGTTGATACTGTTTCTTGCTACATGTCTGCTATTCGCTGTACCGACTTAGAAAATTTATCTTTTCTAGTTCAGATATTTTTCTGAACCCTTTTCCCACTCATCTAACCCTAAGGACTAGTATTGTAATCCACCTGTTACTACTGTTCCACCGTCCCAGAGATCGAAACATTACTTCACGCAATCTAGGAAGAGTACCCCTCGGATTACATGCCCACTAAAGTTGATCCTCAGAGGAGGAGATATGTGAGGACTTGTCGGAGTAACCGCACCTCGTCCCACCCCCGAGCTCACCCTAAATAGCCACGTACAACGTATGAACATTAGAAGGTTGTTCAGTTTCCGCAAGTTGACCCGTATCCCGTACGCTTTCATGACCGTCACTTATCTCTTTTATCCTTCACCACTATTCGACGATCTAACGACACTTCTGGACTTAGGTCCCTAACACTCTTAGGCATTGGAGAAGTCGGGAGGACATCTCCTTCCACAAGGTCAAAGTGTCTTCTACTGATGCTCAGCCATACCCAAAGATTTGGGAGTCGCCTCAAGACATATCGTATTACTACTTGCTACACGTACAACTCGACATGAGACCCAGATTGAATTTCTAGAAAGGAACCTAACGACATTACCTGAACCCGAACATTTTGAAGAAAATTTCGGGACATTTAGGCATTGATGCATGACTTACGAAACCTACGCACCCACACCGAGAAATTGTGAGATTAATTATGTAGATTTTGTTTTGAGATAGCATAGACAAAGCACCGTTAGATGAAATTGAGTAGAACTTGAAGTGATCAAATTACATTGACCATATGGAGTGATATTGGAATGAACGTACGATTTAGTACAATATAATGACACCAGGCCAGCGTGATTATATTGAAGTAAATCATGCAGAAGTCCCAATGTCACTATATAAGGAATATGAAGTGATTCAAAGAAAAATTTTAGTAGGAACCACTTGAGGATACGCATTATGGTCTATTAGAGGTAGGGAAGGAATAACCACGTAGCCCAGATACTATACAAGGAGGGCCTTGATTGCAGAATTGATAACCCGAAAATTTGTTATAGATATAGACACCCTGGACACTTAAGAAAAAAGTTCTCAAATAGGAAAAACTTTGGACTTACTTGCGGTAGAGCAATCGTTATCTCAGCTATGAAGACTCGCATGGATCCTGATTTTAGTTAGGGTACGATTCGTCACAACATTTTATTGTCCCAAAGTTGTTTAATATTATAGCGATAGAAACCTTATATCTAAGAACCTTAGTGTTATGACTAATAGGCCATTAACCACCATGAGAGTTAAGTATTCTAAAGGACAAGCTAATGGTAAGCTGGCAGAGATAGAGGAAAAATTTAATGTAGTACCTTAAAATTAACTGGTGGGTCATTTGGAGATGACCTCATGTCAACAAAACTTGGAAGTTTTAAAGTAGTAGTTGGAAAGAATTAGTTACCTACGCACAAGCAGATGTTATTGAGAAGATTGATTGAATTTTTCACGGTAGTATAGTAAGATTTGGTTGGAATAAACCATAAGATTAACCTAACACCCATCAACTTGGGAAGCTTGATGTAAAAGTTGGAATGGACTTTAGGATTAACCTAATACTCATCAAGTTAGGAAGCTTTAATGAAATATTTGGAACGGACTGGCTTTCAAGGATGAAAGCGAAAGTTATTTATAGTGAGAAGATTATTCGCATACCTCGCGAGAATGGTGAGCCATTAATAGTTTATGGGGAGAGGAGTAGCCCAAAGCCAAACCTTATTAGTTGCATGAAGGCATAAAAGGTCATGAGAAAAGGACATTGCTACTTATGTTGGGAAGTATCTGACTTGTTCCAAGGTAAAAGCCGAACACCAAAAGCCATCTAGGTTATTATTGACCATCTCACCAAAACTGCTCACTTTCTAGCCATGAAAGAAAATGATACAATGGACAAACTTGCACAACGATACATAAAGGAAATTGTATCCCGTCACTTCAGCAATTCAAATTTTATATTAAAGGCTACCCAAGAATCTTATTTGATACTCATTCTTACGTGACTCTAAATCCTAACTTATTCCGAGAGATTCCTTATTCGATGATAATCACACCATCATCCTTCTTACTTTGATATTAGTCATACCAGTTCGAAATTTTCTAAAATTAATGGGTGGTTAATTCCCATCCTCATACTCTCCCATTTGTATCTCACTTATAAGCAACAGCTTCACACTTAAGCATTTTTGATTGAAGGACTTATGCTCTACTAATAGTCATCAACCACATTTAAATTCAATAGTTTTCATTACCTCGTGACATTGTTGCTCAAATATCACCCGAAAATTTTCAAAAATCTTTTACTCATGAATTTTTTTCCCAACTTGTAACCTCCGAAATATGAAAATTTTGTTTTCCAAAATTTTACACACACTATTTTACTTTGCGATCTCTTAAAGTTTTATAAAAATAAATTTATTTTATTGCCATTCATCAAATTTTAGAAACCGTATATGTTATATATAATAAAGTAAATAATTACTTATTTTTGGCTAGTACATATGAAATTTTACTTTCACTTTTACAAATCAATTCTTTTATTCAAAAGATATTTTACTTAGAATAGTACATGTTGTACATAACTCTAGTTTACTAAGAACTTCATTTCTTTTCTTACATTGTCACCTTAAACGATTCCTATAAAATTTTCGTTGCTTGTTATATAAAATTTCTCGTGTTATTCGTATCCAAGACGTCATGAAGACTTTACAACCGTCGAAATCAAGAGATTCATGTGTGTGTGTGTGTGTGTGTATGTGTGATAAAGGCACTTACTGCCACGTCATGCAGAGCCTTTGGGCATCCACTAACACTTAAACTATTCAAAACTATTGCATTACCCCAAGGATCTTATTTGCCACACCTGTTGGAACGATGCTCTTTCTTACACAACTCTAAGTCCTGGCTTATTCCAAGAGACTCTCATTTAGTGATATTAACACCAACAGTATTCCGACTTTAATATTAGTCATAACCTGTTTGGCATTTTGCAAAGTCAAGAAGCGATTAACTTCTCGTCCTCACGCTCTATCCTTCATACCTCACTTTTTAGCAACGGCATCGCACGTGTACATTTTTGGCCCAAAGACTTATGTCCTGATAATTATCAAAACTACATTTAATTCATTAGTTTTCATTACCTAATAACATGTCTCCCGATGATTCAAATATTTTTCACTCGATCTTTTTCAACTCGTAACCTCTGAAATATGAAAAACTATGTTTATCAAAAATTTTACACGTTGTTTATTTGTGCGGTCCTCACGAGATTTATGGACAAATGAAAGTAATAAAATTTTTCTGTCACTTATGCGATTTATAAAATCATAAATTTACCCTTACTTATTTTGGTTAATACATACTAAGTCATACCTTCAAATTATTTAAAAATTGCTCCTTTATTGAGTTGTCTAACTTAAGTCAAATAGTTTTGTGCAAAATGGTACACGTTGTACATACTTCTAAATTTACTAAAAACTTCATTCCATTTATGTTGTCACATCAAACGTTTAAAGGTTTTTTAAAACTTCCTTGGTTGATTTTATTAAAGGTTTTCGTATTAGTCTACACCATGTATGGATCACACTTCTTCTCGTCCTCCGTTTAGGGATGAAGCTTACCATTAAGATATTTGTTAAAAACTCTTGATCCACTTTAGATGGCAGTTCTATAAAATCTGTTAGGAAGTCCTTGCGCTCATAAAATGTTCCTCTTAAGGTTAGACATGGCAAAAACACGGGCCGATAAATCAGTTTTCTGAGGTACACTCAGTGGTCACCCTATTGTAAGAAAGACACTAGGTGGGTTTCTACTCTCAATATTTCACGGCTAATCGCAACGCCCTCGTAAACATCATCTCCATGATTCAGTATGTTGAGGTACAAGAAATCATTTTTGAGGTTCTTTTCACTTGGAGTAAACCATTCTTTATGACCAAGGGTTCACGTATCTTCTCATCCGCGCATCCCCTTAAGTATAATGATAAATTCAGATCAACTCGCTCGTTGTACGAAGAGTTCACTCTCATTCAAAGATCACACATTTCGTGCGATTTTCTTTCAGAATTGTAATGTAAATTACTTTAAAAATCCATGAATCTTGTTATCCTCTTGGTAGGGACTACTTAAAACATCTATAACACTGATGTGGTTACTCTATATATTTCTTCCCCCGTTGGTTGCAACTATATGTTGTTCTAGTTAATGCTAACCCTAACTTCAGCATGTAACTGAAAGCATATAGTTACATTATGGAACTGTGCTTCCATTCCATCCAAGGATAAGTTCACATGCAGTATGTTAAACTGGGTGATATCTTTCATTGTTCGTTCAGACCGCCCTGAAGACACTATAAATAATTATGGCTTGCATTGCATGTAAGTCTGATTAGTCACTTTCAGCTAAAATTTCAATTCATTTATTCAATTCAAACGTTTCTTAGATATCGGGTTCTTTATATGGTCTCCTTTCAAAATTAAGGGGTTAGTAAAATCCATGGCGAACACTATCTGGACATCAAATCGCATGGTTGTAATCACCATGTCTTCCATTCTATCTGTCAACTTTGTATTGCGATATAAGCGCTCAATGTTTTAGATGAGTTTGGTAACATTCATGATGCATTTCATGCATCCAGCTTACTGAAGATGCATGTAAGGCTAAAAACATCATCTTTCCTTTTGTGGATATATATTCAGATGACATATTCATGTTAACAAGAAACGAAATCAATTTGTTGATCTAGAGGTCAAGAGACTTAATTAATGGCACATTCCTATTCTTACTTTTATACGCCCAAGTACCTTTCAAAGTAATAGCTCACCTCTGAGCCCACGAGTCTCTCAGAAGTTTGATACGCTCCTTCTTCTTCAAATTCAGTACCATTGTTGGTCACTCTTCAAAATTTCGGGACGAAATTTTCTTTAACGGGTGGGTAATGTAACGACCCGACTTTTTCAACTTATATTTTCGTGCTCTATACTTTCACGAAACTGCGTATATGTGCGTACTGAGCTAGTTTATGCTCTGAGATCTTATTTCATGATAATTACTTTCGTTAATGTCTTAAAACGTGCTATTAAGTGTTTAATCACTTAACTTGATTCTCGAATGCTTTTACGACCGTTAGTGTCACTTGTCGTTTTGAACGAGCTACATACTTGGTACACGTTAAACTTTTGTCATAATTAGAATATTATGACTACGTAATACTAATTGTTATTTTCTAATGATAATTACTTGGCTTATTGGTTGCTTAATTACGCTTAGTAATTTACTAATGCACACTAGTTAGTCTTAATGGACTTTCTACCTTATTGGACTTAAGCCCACCCTACTCTAGTTAATGGACCATTAAATTAGCCCAACTTTAATGGATTTATGACCCATTAAGAAGTAGGACAAAAACCCATTTAGATGAACCAACATACTAGCATTTTTGTTAACCATTACTACACATGTTGCATGGGATCCCAACAACAAGCACCACCTTTAGACCACCACCATGCAAAAAGCAAAAAGTTGTCCCCCTTGTCCCCCCCACCCAAGACCTACGATCTAGCTCCCCACCACCACTATAAATACAAGCCTATTTCTTCCATTTCACACTTGATCTCATTCTCATTTTACACACACTTGCTCTCTAATTTTCTCTCTAGTCTTTTGCACACTAAAATTGTAAGTTTTTAAATTTTCTTCTTCTTCTTCTTCTTCTTCTTCTCTTCATAATCACGACATCATCATCATCTTAAGATCAATCTTAAGATCAAGCTTTTTAGCTTTTTGATCTTGTTATATCTTGTAGATTCAAACTTTGATTTGAATCCTTCAAGAACATGAAAGATTCAAGCTTTCTAACTTTGGATCTTCATTACTTTGTTGGATCTAAGTTTTCTAGCTTATGATCTCTTTATTTTTGTTAAAATATCAAAACTTATGTTTATGATCTTCATGAAACTTGAAGATCTAACCTTTTGCTTTAAAGATCTTCAAGAACATAAAAGATTCAAGCTTTCTAGCTTTGGATCTTCATTACTTTGATGGATCTAAGCTTTATAGCTTAAGATCACTTTGTTTTTGTTAAAAGATCAAAACTTGTGTTTATGATCTTCATGAAACTTGAAGATCTAGCTTCTTGCTTTAAAGATCTTCAAGCACATAGAAGATTCAAGCTTTCTAGCTTTAAAATCTCATAATTATTGTTAAGGGATCCAAGCTTTCTAGCTTAGGGTTTCATTACTTGTTTGATCTAAGTTATGTGACTTAAGGTCTTGCTTGATTTGAATCAAATTTTGTAGCTTTAATCTTGAATAGAACTTGTATTTGTGTTGAGACTAAGAACATGATGTAACCCTGGTTCGTCATCCATCTAAAACTCTTAAGTGAGTAGTATTTCTCCTTAGTCTTGACATGGTGTGTTGATGGTTGAAACTTGGTCAAAGTGATGCTAAAACATCAAAGAGTTGTACACTTGAAGCTTACACGCATCAAGGATGAGAACCGTGATGAGCATCAAGCACCAAGAAACCCACCAGAGCACTTGTTTTCTGTTTTACGGGGTCTGATCAGACTCCTAGGGCTTCTGGAAAGTTGATTTCCAGATAGTTCGGTTCGAGTAGATGACTTTTCGTTTAAGACTCGCCTAAATCCGATATACTGTTTAGGATTTATAGCCTTCCGAAAAGCACCACGCCTTTGTAACGGCGCGCTGAAATTTCTGACCTACTCGCGCTTGAACCGTCGCCATGGTCAAACGACATCGAGTTAGGATCTGAAAATTTAACAGCGGTAAGAGGACTCACATATGGAGCCTTGTCCACCAACCACGCGTCTTTTCAGTTTGTATAGAGGTCGTAGCAGCTGTCCGACGTCAGCCTTTTGTTTCGATCTCTATTCTTGTTGAAAACTTACTTTATCTTTTACGAATGATGATGATGATAATGATGATGATGATACTTAAGACCTAATTTATTCAATTTTAAACTATTGGGGACAATATACTGACTTAGTAACCTTTGACTTAGGTTGCGGACCTTTTCGATCGACCAACTTACTTGTTTGGACCGACTTACTACTTACTTACATTTTCGTATCGATTTTACCGCACATTCACTGTGAGTTATAGCTCCCTTTCTACTTTACTGTTTTTGGGACTAAGAATACATGCACTTTTTATGTTTTACATACTAGACACGAGTACTTAAACTTTATATATGTGTGGGTGACATAACGGCACAAAGATTCCCCTTAGCTCGGTAACGCTTAACTATTGGTTTATGAACCGGTAGACGCGAATCTTAGATATGGATCCATAGGGTTTGACATCCCCACTGGGGCTAGTTGCGCTAGCATTCAATGGGTGTTTAATACTTCGTAAACTTACGCACTCACCAAGTGTACTTTTAGGGGATAATATTACGTTAAGTTAGTTACCGGGTGCCCACGGATAAGCATATACTTCATCATACTGACTTGAAATACTGATTTGAAATGCTGATTTGAAGCACTGAAATCTCGTGGTCTACATTACTTTGCTGCGCACATTAAAACTATAGCTCACCAACATTCGTGTTGACATTTTTAAGCATGTATTTATCAGGTGCTTAGACGTTGTTGCTTCTGCTGTTAGACTTGCTGTTATAGTCTTGGTGCTATAGACTTGCTATTACAGACTCACTGTGTTAGACTTCCGCTGCATTATTTAGAGATGTCTCAATCATGGAACTTTTACTTTGCATTCACAACTTTTGTTACATTTGAACAATGGATTTGTAATGATCTTTGCGTCACCTACTCATTGTGACGACCCGGGAAATTCCGACCAAATTTAAACTTAATCTTTGTATGATTTCGATATGATAAGCAAAGTCTGTAATGTTGAGTCTCCAAAATTTTTGAATTTGTTTATATGGATTCATTTGACCTTTGACCATTCCGAGGATTCACGAACCTTAAATTGTAAATGGAAATGTATATATAAATAATGATATATGTAAATAATTATATATTATAAATTAAACTATTATATGATTCAGTTAATATGAAAGATAATTTATAATAATTTAAAACTTGTCATTTGAAACTGTTTAATTAATTATAAAAGGTATATTAAATGTAAATGATTTTTATTTGCCAACAAATTATTAAATGAGTTTATTTACTTCATTATATACATAAGTAATATATTTATCTATGTAATAAAACATAAATATAAATACTGTAATTTGAAAATATATACATGTATACATATGATTTCTATACATAATTAATATGTACATTGTGATATATATAAAAAAATATATAAATAATAAATATTTAAATATGTTATTATATAATATATATTTTTACTAAGTATTACATAATTAATAATATGTAATACATATATGTTAAGTTTAATCACAAGTTAGGAATATAATTGTTATGTTAATATTAGTATTACTTTCTTTATCATTGTCAATATTAATATTAATATTAAAATCAGTATTTTTAATAGTAATATTTTTAATATATAACATATAGATATGAAGTTTGATATATAAGAACTTATTCTGTGTTCTGTTCCAATCATTTTCCAAGCTGTGCATAAATTTGTTTTCTGTCTCTTGATCGTACAAATCACGAACAAATCCATTGAAGTAATCCAAATTCTGTTATCAATTTGTTTCACTTTTTATTTATTTTATTTTCTTTTTCTTCCTCTGACTTTGTTGTCTGATTGAGAAATTAATACCACAATCACTATGTAATCGATCAGTACATGTTATAATCAGATATCTCAATTCCTTTTCACTAATTTTTTTTTTCAATTTACCACTGTCTGGGATCGGGTATAGCTTTTAAAACATTTTTTTATATGTTACACAGCTCGACACCCTGTGTGAGTCACTTTTAAATCAAAACTTCGAATTCGAAATAATTTTAAGAATCTAAAAGTGCAGATGTGTTGGGAATGTTTTACTTAAACTAAATGTAAAATATCAGACTCCAATTTATTTTTTTGATTGAGAATTTTGGAGTCAAACTTTTAAATTAAAAAGTCAAAGCTTTGTGTTCATCATGAAATTCATTCTTGTTTTGATGATTCTGTTCCAATTGAGTACTTAGAAAGATTATAGAGGTGATTTAGAAACTATTTCGTGTTATACACTTCAGGTATAATGCATTCAAAATCAAAAATCACAATTTTTTTCCTTTTTATGTTCGACGAACAGCACACAGAGTGCTTATTTTCTTTTATTTATTTTTTTGGAATTTAATTCACTATCAATTCACTTTTGTATCGTTTATAAATACTAAAATTAAGTAGGAAATGTTTTTTTTTATTTGGTATCAAACCTGGGTCGAGTTATGTTTGAGAGGAAGAAGAATATCACATAAGTATATATACGGGTTATATATATTTTAAGAGTGTTATAAATCAGAAAAGGGGCAACAGCCCAATGGTTATGAGTGTTAGCGGTGAGTGGGAGGTCGCGGGTTCGAGTCCCGTCGTGGACAGCTTATTCCTTTTTAATGCTTCTAAGGTATGAATTGATATTATCATTATCATTATCATTATTATTATTATTATTTATTGTTATTATTATGATAGTTATTATTTCCAATATGTAAAAGTATGATTAACATTATCCTTAATTAAATTAATGGTATTATCATTATTATTATTATTAAAATTATTAATAAAACAAGTATTATTATTATTATTATTATTATTATTATTATTATTATTATTATTATTATTATTATTATTATTATCAATATGATTATTAATATGATATCTAGCATTATTATTATTAAATTTATTATCATTATTAACACTAGTAGAAAAATTGTATAGTCATAGTTATTATTATCAGTATTAATACTAAAAGTATCATTATTTTAAATCTATTATCTTTACTAAAATTAGTATCAATATTACAAAGTATCATTAACAGAATTATCATTTAAACATTAATATTAGTACTATCTTATGATTCCTGAAATTTCTATTAAAACTAGTATTGTGATTAAAATTAACCTTATTATTAAAAGTAATATGTTTATTAACACTATCATTTTTATCTTATCATTTATATTAAAAAATTTCATTTTTAAATTGATATTATTATTATCATTATTATTATCATTTTTATCATTATCAGAATTATTATAAACAGATATTTTTTTTTTACATATCACTATAGTGTTATTAGTAAAATGATATTGAATAAGTTATATGAATTAAGTGCATTAAACTATCTATATCTATATTTATATAACATATAAAGACAACAAGTGTATTATTAATAATAAATATAAATTTGCTAGATTATGATTATATGTTTTAATAAATATAAAATTTATTTAGGTTCGTGAATCCGAGGCCAACCCTGCATTGTTCAGTTTTATCATATGTATTTTACTACAAAATACATTAGGTGAGTTTCATTTGCTCCCTTTTTAAATGCTTTTGCAATATATATTTTTGGGACTGAGAATACATGCGCTGTTTTATAACTGTTTTACGAAATAGACACAAGTAATTGAAACTACACTATATGGTTGAATGGATCGAAGCCGAATATGTCCCTTTTAGCTTGGTAGCCTAAGAATTTGGGAACAGACCCCCAAATTAACGCGAATCCTAAAGATAGATCTATCGGGCCCAACAAGCCCCATTCTGGAATTTGGAATGCTTTAGTACTTCGATTTTATCATGTCCGATGGGTGTCCCGGAATGATGGGGATATTCTATATGCATCTTGTTAATGTCGGTTACCAGGTGTTCACCATATGAATGATTTTTATCTCTATGCAGTTTGCGAAATGCCTGATATGAGATGTATGTTTATGAAAATGAAAATGAAATTTTGTGGTCTATTAAAATGATGAAAATGAATGATTATGATAAACTAATGGACTCACCAACCTTTTGGTTGATACTTTAAAGCATGTTTATTCTTAGGTATAAAAGAAACCTTTCGGTGTGCATTTGCTCATTTTAGAGATATTACTTGGAGTCATTCAGGACATATTTCAAAAGACGTTGCATTCGAGTAGTTGAGTTCATCAAGATTATTATTAAGTCAATTATAGTTGGATATATTATGAACTGGTATGCATGCCGTCAAATTTCAATGTAAAGAAAGTTTGTCTTTTAAAAACGAATGCAATGTTTGTAAAATGTATCATATAGAGGTCAAGTACCTCGAGATGTAACCAAATGTAATGTATTCATCCAGATGGATTAGGACGGGTAATTTCATATGGTATCAGAGCGGTGGTCTTAGCGAACCAGGTCTTACATTAGTGTGTCTAACTGATAGTTGTTTAGATGCATTAGTGGGTCTGGACTTCGACCATGTCAAAAGTTTTACTTATCATTTAGTGTCGAAAATTATTTGCTTATCATCCTTAAAGTCTAGACACGTCTTACTGCCTCTATTGCATAGACAGTGTATAGATAAATTCATATCTTAGCGTATCTGATAATTCATATCTTAGCGTATCTGTTACTATAGACTTTGCCTGACATCTTCCGAAAGTTCTCCGTAATTTAAGGGATCCAGTAGTATATATATCTATGCATGTTATGCATTGAGAATACTATCCAACTATCACTTTATATCATTAATCTTTTCATACCGAAAATCTTTTCTGTAATCGCGTAAGATGGCCTCTACGAATCAACCAAGTTCCTTTGACTCCGAAGACAGTGTGACGGGAGCACACCAACCAATCAAATACCGTGATTACTGGAGAAAATGGGGGTGAGTTCGTGACATACTCACCCTATGGAGAAGGGAAGAAGGTACTCCATATCATGAACCAAATCTACCACCTAACATTGGAGTACTCGACCCGCTCACCGGCGAACCTGTTCGCAACACCGTTTATACCCTTTTTACGAGAATTTTTTGTTTTGAGGCTACCATTAACGGAACTAGAGAAGATATCTGACCCCTACCTCACACTGATAACCAACCAGGGTTAGTAGAAGAAGTTAAAGAACTCCGAGCTCGAGTGTTAACTTTAGAGAGCACGGTACACAACTTACAAGCGCCATCAGCATAACCAGCATCAACAGTACCACCAACATCAGCACCTACAGCACCAGTACCAGCAACAACCCAAGTTTCAACATCACATGCCTCAATATCTCATTCTGTACCTCGAGTATAATCATCGTTCTGCATATCGTTCTACATCAATTATCTTCGTTCTTTATGGCGATTAAGTAATCTCTAATGTTTTAGAGATTATGTATTCTAGTTCTAACGGTAAACCAAATGAGTTTAATATCATATTAACTCATTAAATCCATGATTACATCTGAAGAAAATATATATGTATATATATTTTCATAAAGATTGTAATTAAAAATTCTTTTGTACAAACTGTTAATGGTGAAAATATTTTAACGGGTAGGTAATACTCGAGGAATATTTAGATTTCACATTAATAAGTTACACTGTACATTCTTCGAATCTGATTCAACAATCATTTATTATCCTACTTACATTCATAGATATACGAATCTGTTCACCACAAAGTAACCATTTTCATTCAATTTCATAATTGGATTTTGACTTATCAGAATCCAACAAGTGGCATAATGAAGAAAATATTGGACAAAATAAAATTTGTTAGAAACAAACAATTTAACTATGAGAAGAATTTTGTTAAGAATCCACGCTAACTGTTCCTAGCTAACTGTTCCTAGCTAACTGATTACATTTTATTTATCACAATTTATTTATCGCAATTTATATTCTCGCAATTTTATTTATCGTCATTTAATTTCTGTTATTTATTTTACGCACTTTAAATACCGGGACACGTATACAAGGTTTTGACATATCATATCGACGCATCTATATATGTTATTTGGAATAACCATAGACACTCTGTATGCTGTAATAATCGAGTTCGCTATACAGGGTTGAGGTTGATTCTCAAATAATATATATACTTTAAGTTGTGATCGAGTCTGAGACATGTATATAACGGGTCACGACATGTATTAATTAATTCAAATATAATATATTAAACTATATATGAATTGTTGAATTACTAATTGTGGACTGCTAACTGTGGACTAATAACATTGGACAATTAAAATGAATTAAAATATAGATTATAACATATGAAACTAAACATTTCTTCAAGTTTGCCACTTGATTTTATCTTAAACCTCATTTGTATCTTAAAGATTACAATCTGCGATTCAAACCTTTCATAATTCTTGAAAACACTTCAATCGATAGGATGAACCAACCGCACTTCATCTACGGAAGAAGAGATTGATGCATATAGTTATGCACCTGAAAACACTTTGAACCTGAGTAAACGTTTAACACGTGTCTGTGCTAGCTCCTTTGGCATTGTTATTACTGAAAATAACATTGCAACTCTTTTTCAAATTAGCCAATTTTGTCAAAGCTTCAACAAATCAACTTCAACTTCCATTCGAATTAGTCTTATTATAACCTCGATATATAAGTTTTCCTGTCGTCATCGTTACCGGGGAACCGTTTATATTCCACCACATTAGCAGTAAAACTTACCAGCAACTTCAATGAATTTGGACTTTCCGAAAAATCATTATATTCATTGAAACCCTATTCATATACTCATCCACATCTTGTAACGAGAATTGCCTTACCAATTACCGAGAATCAGCGATCAGTATTTCGAATCTAGTAGCATTTCTACATTAATAGTTATATGTATACATATAACAATATTCTCCTAGAATTACGATCTTCAATTCTGAAATTTTGAAAAGCACCCAGCCTACGAATTAATACATTGAACTTTGAAAAAAAAAAAGCTGAATGAAGCGGAAGAAACTGTAGGCAACTGGACCTTAATCGCCGGAAGTTTGATGATAAAGAATATTATGTTGGAAAAGCTCAGAAAAGTTGGAACTGGAAAACAGATTGAGCTAGCCACGAAGGAGACCAAGGACAAATACAAGGACCATACCCTATATTCAAAGAATCCAGGTAATTCTGGATCCGTTGAAATCTTTAGAGAATATCTTGCTCCGAAGTCATGTTAAAATCTTGCAAAAAAAAATTTCTTAATCAACCTTCGAACTTGGAAATTTCAAAATATCATCATAAATATCTTCGATATTTCTGAGGATATTTTCATAAATATTCTCATCCGATATTAATTATCTCTCCGCACTATCTGTGATATATCATAAAAAGGAAACTATTTTAGTTTCTAAATTCTAAAAAATTTGAACTTAAATTATGAATGTTTTTGAAGTAGTGTTGGGAATTGAAGCATGGGTTAGTATAATATAATAACACTTGATCAACGTGATTATATTACAGTAAGTCATGCTGAGTTTCTAATGGGACGTGATGATTCACAGATCATAACGTCATCATGTGCCATGTTACATAACTGTTTCATCCTGCTTAACTTCTGAACATATCAAGAAAGTATATTCTTGATAGTTCTATTCTCAGTGATTCTGGTAATTTGACAATTCAAATCGTGCTATTACGTTCTTTTTTGTTTAGAACATTAAGTTCATTCGAAACTCCATACTTACGAATTCTGGACCATTACTCGCTTTACTAGAGGTCGAGAAGCGAATAAAAAGGCAAAGAGCTCCAAAATGTAAGAGAAAATATAAAGCCCAAAAACAACACGGAGGTTACAAACCATGGATATTAATACGAATAGCAATATAAAGACACGGTATAATTAAGAATAGTATCACCCCAAGGTAATAGTAGAAGTAACCAGATTTTTCTAGTGGAAGATTGAAAAGAAGGATGACAGAAATGATAATTAGAAAAATATCAAGGATTAGAACGGGATTAAGTATTTTCATAATCTTTTGGATGTATGAACTAAGAAAGAAAGTATAGAAATGGTGAAAATAATAGAATGGAAAAAGTTTAATTTATAATGGGAATATCAGACAGAGTAATCAAAGCAAGATCACCGTATTTAATTATAGAGATCTTAATTTCCTTATTCGCCGAAGAATCAAATCTTTTAGATTTCAAAGATTTTTTTTAAATCCCTTGAATTTCGGAATTCAACAGTGACTACGTCAATAGTTAATACGAATCTTTATTTCCTCATTCCACTATTTTGTGATAGCTTCATTCGTACTCTTCGAATAATCGAATTGTTTTATCTATATTACTCTCTGATGATAAAACTTTAATTTCAGCTCGTATGCGTCATGAAAACATACTTATTGTCAACCATGACCATCCCAATCAAATTTCGGGACGAAATTTCTTTAACGGGTAGGTACTGTGACGACCCGGGAAATTTTGACCAAATTTAAACTTAATCTTTGTATGATTTCGACACGATAAGCAAAGTCTGTAATGTTGGGTCTCCAAAATTTTTGAATTTGTTTATATGGATTCATTTGACCTTTGACCATTCCGAGGATTCACGAACCTTAAATTGTAAATGGAAATGTATATATAAATAATGATATATGTAAATAATTATATATTATAAATTAAACTATTATATGATTCAGTTAATATGAAAGATAATTTATAATAATTTAAAACTTGTCATTTGAAACTTTTTAATTAATTATAAAAGGTATATTAAATGTAAATGATTTTTATTTACCAACAAAGTATTAAATGAGTTTATTTACTTCATTATATACATAAGTAATATATTTATCTATGTAATAAAACATAAATATAAATACTGTAATTTGAAAATATATACATGTATACATATGATTTCTATACATAATTAATATGTACATTGTGATATATATAAAAAATATATAAATAATAAATATTCAAATATGTTATTATATAATATATATTTTTACTAAGTATTACATAATTAAAAATATGTAATACATATATGTTAAGTTTAATCACAAGTTAGGAATATAATAGTTATGTTAATATTAGTATTACTTTCTTTATCATTGTCAATATTAATATTAATATTAAAATCAGTATTTTTAATAGTAATATTTTTAATATATAACATATAGATATGAAGTTTGATATATATATATATATATATATATATATATATATATATATATATATATATATATATATATATATATATATATATATTACTAGCATTATTATTATCATTAATAAAAATAACATTAAAATAAATAATATTATTATTATTAATAATATTATAGTTATAATTTTTACTTATTATTATTATCATTACTAATAATAATATCATTATTATTATTATGTCATCATTATTTTTATTATAGTATTAAGAGTATTATTATTATTATAATTAGATTTATTGAATAAAAAGATTAATTATAGTACATAAAATAGGTATATACATACGATACATGTATAACAGATATATGTAATGATACGTTATACAGATATATACAATATACTGATACAAAACAGATATATATAGACACAAATACAGATATGTATATAATTATATAAATAAATGATACGATTAAATACAGATATAAATACAGGGTTATACATAAATAGATGTAAATAAGAACTTATTCTGTATTCTGTTCCAATCGTTTTCCAAGCTGTGCATAAATTTGTTTTCTGTCTCTTGATCGTACAAATCACGAACAAATCCATTGAAGTAATCTAAATTCTGTTATCAATCTGTTTCACTTTTTATTTATTTTATTTTTTTTCTTCCTCTGACTTCGTTGTCTGATTGAGAAATTAATACCACAATCACTATGTAATCGATCAATACATGTTATAATCAGATATCTCAATTCCTTTTCACTAATTTTTTTTCTCAATTTACCACTATCTGGGATCGGGTATAGCTTTTAAAACATTTTTTTATATGTTACACAGCTCGACACCCTGTGTGAGTCACTTTTAAATCAAAACTTCGAATTCGAAATAATTTTAAGAATCTAAAAGTGCAGATGTGTTGGGAATGTTTTACTTAAACTAACTGTAAAATATCAAACTCCAATTTATTTTATTGATTGAGAATTTTGGAGTCAAACTTTTAAATTAAAAAGTCAAAGCTTTGTGTTCATCATGAAATTCATTCTTGTTTTGATGATTCTGTTCCAATTGAGTACTTAGAAAGATTATAGAGGTGATTTAGAAACTATTTCGTGTTATACACTTTAGCTATAATGCATTCAAAATCAAAAATCACAATTTTTTTCTTTTTTATGTTCAACGAACAGCACACAGAGTGCTTATTTTCTTTTATTTTTTTGTAATTTAATTCACTATCAAGTCACTTTTGTATCGTTTAAAAATAATAAAATTAAATAGGAAACGTTTTTTTTTTTTTGGTATCAAACCTGGGCCGAGTTATGTTTGAGAGGAAGAAGAAGATCACATAAGTATATATACGAGTTATTTATATTTTAAGAGTGTTATAAATCAGAAAAGGGGCAACAGCCCAATGGTTATGAGTGTTAGCGGTGAGTGAGAGGTCGCGGGTTCGAGTCCCGTCGCGAACAGCTTATTCCTTTTTAATGCTTCTAAGGTATTAATTGATATTATCATTATCATTATCATTATCATTATTATTATTATTATTATTATTATTATTATTATTATTATTATTATTATTATTATTATTATTATTATTATTATTGTTATTATTATTATTTATTGTTATTATTATGATAGTTATTATTTCCAATATGTAAAAGTTTGATTAAGATTATCCTTAATTAAATTAATGGTATTATCATTATTATTATCATTAAAATTATTAATAAAACAAGTATTATTATTATTATTAATATTATCAATATGATTATTAATATGATATCTAGTATTATTATTATTAAATTTATTATCATTATTAACATTAGTAGAAAAATTGTATAGTCATAGTTATTATTATCGGTATTAATACTAAAAGTATCATTATTTTAAATCTATTATCTTTACTAAAATTAGTATCAATATTACAAAGTATCATTAACAGAATTATCATTTAAACATTAATATTAGTACTATCTTATGATTCATGAAATTTCTATTAAAACTAGTATTATGATTAAAATTAACCTTATTATTAAAAGTAATATGTTTATTAAAACTATCATTTTTATCTTATCATTTATATTTAAAATCTTCATTTTTAAATTGATATTATTATTATCATTATTATTATCATTTTTATCATTATTAGAATTATTACAAACAGATATATTTTTTTTACATATCACTATAGTGTTATTAGTAAAATGATATTGAATAAGTTATATGAATTAAGTGCATTAAACTATCTATATCTATATTTATATAACATATAAAGACAACAAGTGTATTATTAATAATAAATATAAATTTGCTAGATTATGATTATATGTTTTAATAAATATAAAATTTATTTAGGTTCGTGAATCCGAGGCCAACCCTGCATTGTTCAGTTTTATCATATGTATTTTACTACAAAATACGTTAGGTGAGTTTCATTTGCACCCTTTTTAAATGCTTTTGCAACATATATTTTTGGGACTGAGAATACATGCGCTGTTTTATAACTTTTTTACGAAATAGACACAAGTAATTGAAACTACATTATATGGTTGAATGGATCGAAGCCGAATATGCCCCTTTTAGCTTGGTAGCCTAAGAATTTGGGAACAGACCCCCAAATTGACGCGAATCCTAAAGATAGATCTATCGGGCCCAACAAGCCCCATTCTGGAATTTGAAATGCTTTAGTACTTCGATTTTATCATGTTCGATGGGTGTCCCGGAATGATGGGGATATTCTATATGCATCTTGTTAATGTCGGTTACCATATGTTCACCATATGAATGATTTTTATCTCTATGCAGTTTGCGAAATGCCTGATATGAGATGTATGTTTATGAAAATGAAAATGAAATCTTGTGGTCTATTAAAATGATGAAAATGAATGATTATGATAAACTAATAGACTCACCAACATTTTGGTTGACACTTTAAAGCATGTTTATTCTCATGTATGAAAGAAACCTTCCGCTGTGCATTTGCTCATTTTAGAGATATTACTTGGAGTCATTCAGGACATATTTCAAAATACATTGCATTTGAGTCGTTGAGTTCATCAAGATTATTATTAAGTTAATTATAGTTGGATATATTATGAAATGGTATGCATGCCATCAACTTTCAATGTAAAGAAAGTTTGTCTTTTAAAAACGAAAGCAATGTTTGTAAAATGTATCATATAGAGGTCAAGTACCTCGCGATGTAACCAAATGTAATGTATTCGTCCAGATGGATTCGGACGAGTCATTTCACTCATGTTAATGCTTTCTATTCGTAGAAGCACGTTATCTTTTGTAAAACATTTGATGTTGGTAAAGACGTTAACTTTTCAAGAATGCAAAACTTGTTTTTAAATAGCATATAGTGTTGTAACCGTGTAATGATCCTGTTGTTGATGATCCGTACATGTTGATTTTATACGGGGCGTCAGATACTGCTCACAAAACTAGGAGGCTGCTTGACATAGACTTTTTCTTGCAGCATCCCATTGAGAAAGGTAGATTTAACATCCATCTGGAATACTCTAAAGTTCATGCAAGCAGCAAAGGCTAAGAATATTCTGATTGCTTCCATCCTTACTACTGGTGCATAAGTCTCTCCATAATCTAACTCTTCTTCTTGCCTGAACCCTTGGACTACCAATCTAGCCTTGTTTCTGATCACAATCCCATCTTCATCCATCTTGTTCTTAAAAACTCACTTGGTACTAATGATTTTCTTCTCTTAATCATCAGGTTTAGGTACCAAAGTCCATACCTTATTCCTATCAAACTGAGAGAGCTCATCTTGCAGAGCTCCTGCCCAGCTAGGATCTTTCAAACCTTCTTCAGGACATGTAGGTTCAATGGTAGATACAAAATTAACATGCATACAAAAGTTACTGGTTGCATGCCTTCTTGTTTTAACCCCACTAGGCATATTCCCTATAACCTGCTCAATTGGATGCTCTTTTGTCCATCTAGTGTTATGGACAGGTGAGCTTGAGCTTGAACACACAACATCATGATCATCAGTTGGCTCAGTAGTATATACAATAGTATGAGACTGATGCACATCATTAGTGGAACCAGCACCAAACTGTGATCCTTCAGAACCAGTGGACCTCTGCTCAATTTTTAGTACTTCAGTAGAGCTGGTAGGTCCAGTTGGTTTAGACACAAATGGGACTGAATATTTCATCTCATGTTCAGAGAACCCAGCAACATGGATAGGTGAGGGTACTGCTGGTTCTTCTTCTTCATCAAGAGCATGTTGAGTAGGCTCTTTAAAAAGTAACTCCTCATCTTCTTGACCAGAAGATAAGGTTGGGATTGTTTCATTAAATGTAACATTGATTGATTCTTCAAAACATCACCTTCTCTTGTTGTAGACCCTATATGCTTTTGACATGTCGGAATATCCAATAAATATTCCTTCATCAGCTTTAACATCAAATTTGCCAAGCTAGTCCCTATTATTCAGTATGAAACAGGGAGTGCCAAATACATGAAGAAATGAAATTGAGGGTCTTCTTCCTTTAAGAACTTGATAAGCAGTTTTTGGATGTCTTTTCACTACTAAAGATCTATTCTGGGTAAAACAGGCAGTATTCAAAGCTTCTGCCCAGTATGAATTCTTCAGCCCAGACTCAGCTAAGATAGATCTTGCTGCTTCAATGAGAGTTCTGTTTCTTCTTTCTGCAACTCCATTTTGCTGAGGTGTTCTTACAGCATAAAAGCTTTGTGAAATACCTTTGTCATCACAAAATTCTTCAAGAGTTGAATTTATGAATTCTATACCATAATCACTTCTTAGCTGCTTCACCAATTGCCCATTCAATAACTTCATTCTTTTGATAAAATTGATAATTTCATCAGCAGCTTCACTCTTTTGCTTCAAAAAGAATACCCAAGTGTATCTGGAATATTCATCAACAATAACCAATATACCTCTTCCCACTACAGCTGGCAACATTAACAGGACCAAAAAGATTCATATGAAGTAAGTGAAATATTTTCTCAATAGATGAAATTTTCTTTAACTTGAATGAATCATGGTGATGCTTTCCTTTTTCACAACCAGGACACAATATGTCCTTCACATAAGACATGGTGGGTAGCCCAGACACTAAACTTTTTGTAGTGACCCGAACTTTTCCATGATTATATATTAATTGAAAACTATATTTGCATGATTAAATATTTCCAACATGTTAAGCAATCAAACTTGTTAAGACTTGATTATTTGAAATGAGTTTCATGTAGACAATTGACCACCCAAGTTGACCGGCGATTCACGAACGTTAAAACTTGTAAAAATGACATGACGATGTATATATGGATATACATATAGTTAACATGAGATTATTATAAGTAAGTATCTCCATAAGTATATTAACAATGGGTTATATACATAAAAATGAGACTATTGAATTAAGAAACTCGAAAACTATATATATAACGATTATCGTTATTACAACGTCTTACTAAATACATATGTATCATATTAAGATATTGTTACACTATATTTAACATGATAAAATGATAATTATATATATCATTAAGTATGTTAACAATGAACTACATATGTAAAACAAGACTACTAACTTAAGAATTTTGAAACGAGGCATATATGTAACGATTATCGTTGTAACGACATTTTAATGTATATATATCATATTAAGATATATTCATACATTATAATATCATGATAATGTAATAATTTAACATCTCATTAGATATAATAAACAATGGGTTAACAACATTAAATGAGATCGTTAATTTAAAGGTTTCAAAACAACACTTACATGTAACGACTAACGATGACTTAACGACTCAGTTAAAATGTATATACATGTAGTGTATTTAGATGTATTAGTACACTTTTGAAAGACTTCAAGACACATATCAAAGTACTTCTACTTAACAAAAATGCTTACAATTGCATTCTCATTCATTTTCATCAACAATTCTACTCGTATGCAACTGTATTCGTACTTGTACAATACCCAGCTCCTAGACGTATATACTATTGGTATATACACATAATAATTCAGCTCTTAGCAGCCCTAGATAGTCAACAAACATGTGGAACCAACAATTAGACAACTAGCATGACTTATGAGCAAGGAAACAAAAACAAGAACTCCTTTTAACCCCACTTACTTGAATCACTCAAAACGGATTTAAAACGATAGCAACTTGAATCACTCAAAACTGATTTAAAATGAAGAAGTGATGGTTAAAACAAGATTGGATAATTTTGCTTGTTGTAGCTACCTAAAAATTGGTAACAAATCTATATTAATCATATCATAGCTAACTTATATTGTATTATACATGTATTCTAATATATTATGTAATCTTGGGATACCATAGACACATATGCAAATGTTTTGACATATCATATCGACCCATGTATATATATTATTTGGAACAACCATAGACACTCTATATGCAGTAATGTTTGAGTTAGCTATACAGGGTTGAGGTTGATTCCAAATATATATATATATATATATATATATATATATATATATATATATATATATATATATATATATATACTTTGAGTTGTGATCTAGCCTGAGACGTGTATACACTGGGTCGTGGATTGATTCAAGATAATATATATCAATTTATTTCTGTACATCTAACTGTGGACAACTAGTTGTAGGTTACTAACGAGGACAGCTGACTTAATAAACTTAAAACATTAAAACGTATTGAAAATGTTGTAAATATATTTTGAACATACTTTGATATATATGTACATATTTGTTATAGGTTCGTGAATCGACCAGTGGCCAAGTCTTACTTCTCGACGAAGTAAAAATCTGTGAAAGTGAGTTATAGTCCCACTTTTAAAATCTAATATTTTTG
Source organism: Rutidosis leptorrhynchoides (assembly GCF_046630445.1). NCBI lineage: Eukaryota > Viridiplantae > Streptophyta > Magnoliopsida > Asterales > Asteraceae > Rutidosis > Rutidosis leptorrhynchoides. Next base: position 382,842,598 of record NC_092334.1, read on the forward strand.
GGATGAGAATACATGCAGCTTTATAAATATTTTACAAAATAGACACAAGTACATGAAACTACTTTCTATGGTTGAATGATCGAAGCCGAATATGCCCCTTTTACTTGGTAACCTAAGAATTAGTAAACCAGTCTACTAATTGACATGAATCCTAAAGATAGATCTATTGGGCCCAACAAAACCCATCCGTTGTAGCGGATGCTTTAGTACTTCGATGTTGTTTTATCATGTTCGATGGATGTCCCGAAATGATAGGGGATATTCTTATATGCATCTTGTTAATGTCGGTTACCAGGTGTTCAATCCATATGAATGATTTTTATCTCTATGTATGGAATGTATATTGAAATATGAAATCTTGTGGTCTATTATTACGATTTGATAAATATATAGGTTAAACCTATAACTCACCAACATTTTTTGTTGACGTTTAAAGCATGTTTATTCTCAGGTGATTATTAAGAGCTTCCGCTATTGCATGCTAAAATATGGACAAGATTTGGTGTCAGCATGCTTGTATAATATTGTTTAAAACTGCATTCGAGATTTATTTTGTTGTAAAATATTAATATTGTAAACCAATATGTATTGGTAGTGTGTAAGTGTGATATTTTTAGATTATCATTTCAACGTTGTCGATAAAATAAAGGTTATGGTTTGTTTTAAAAACGAATGCAGTCTTTGAAAAACGTCTCATATAGAGGTCAAAACCTCGCAACAAAATCAATTAATATGGAACGTTTATAATCAATATGAACGGAAAATTTCAGTTGGTATCAGAGCGTTGGTCTTAGAGAACCAGAAATTTGCATTAGTGTGTCTTATCGAGTTTGTTAGAATTATATTAATCATATCCTAGCTAACTTATATTGTATTATACATGTATTCTAATATATTATGTAATCTTGGGATATCATAGACACGTATGCAAATGTTTTGACACATCATATCGACCCATGTATATATATTATTCGGAACAACCATAGACACTCTATATGCAATAATGTTTGAGTTAGCTATACAGGGTTGAGGTTGTTTCCAAAAATATATATATACTTTGAGTTGTGATCTAGCCTGAGACATGTATACACTGGGTCGTGGATTGATTCAAGATAATATATATCAATTTATTTCTGCACATCTAACTGTGGACAACTAGTTGTAGGTTACTAACGAGGACAGCTGACTTAATAAACTTAAAACATTAAAACGTATTGAAAATGTTGTAAATATATTTTGAACATACTTTGATATATATGTACATATTTTTTATAGGTTCGTGAATCGACCAGTGGCCAAGTCTTACTTCCCGACGAAGTAAAAATCTGTGAAAGTGAGTTATAGTCCCACTTTTAAAATCTAATATTTTTGGGATGAGAATACATGCAGCTTTATAAATGTTTTACAAAATAGATACAAGTATATGAAACTACTTTCTATGGTTGAATGATCGAAGCCGAATATGCCCCTTTTACTTTGTAACCTAAGAATTAGTAAACCAGTCTACTAATTGACGTGAATCCTAAAGATAGATCTATTGGGCCCAACAAACCCCATCCGTTGTAACGGATACTTTAGTACTTCGATGTTGTTTTATCATGTCCGATGGATGTCCCGAAATGATAGGGGATATTCTTATATGCATCTAGTTAATGTCGGTTACCAGGTGTTCAATCCATATGAATGATTTTTATCTCTATGTATGGGATGTATATTGAAATATGAAATCTTGTGGTCTATTATTACGATTTGATAAATATATAGGTTAAACCTATAACTCACCAACATTTTTTGTTGACGTTTAAAGCATGTTTATTCTCAGGTGATTATTAAGAGTTTCCGCTGTTGCATGCTAAAATATGGACAAGATTTGGTGTCAGCATGCTTGTATAATATGGACATGATTTGGTGTCAGCATGCTTGTATAATATTGTTTAAAACTACATTCGGATCCCGATGAGGATTCCGATGATGTTATAGAAATTACCTCGACCCAATTTAATAAATCAAAAGAAAATAATAAGGGAAAAGGTATAAAAATAGAGAAACTCGATTCCAACCCCGATGAACTTTATATGTATCGGCAACATCCGTATTTCCTAAAATGTAACAATAACCCGGGAACCTCTAAACCACCAGGTTTTTCTAAACCATTGTGGAAAACGACGGCTCGTATTAGAGGAACACCATATATCCCTAGAAAATTAGGAAAACGTACCAAGTCCGAAGAAGAAGAAACCAGTGATTCAGATTAGAGGGTTGTAATCATGTTGTGTATTATATGTATTGTAGTGTGCTTGTACTTTTATGTTCTATGTAAAAATTGCTTGTATTTATTGTTAATTATCTTTTACTAATCAAATCCTTGTCTATTTTACAGTATAAAAATACAAAATGGACGTTAAAGGTAGACAACCGAATATTTTAGAAGACCTACCAGAGGATATAATTGATGAAATCTTGTCTAGAGTCGGTCAGAATTTATCAGCACAATTAGTTATGGCGAAATTAACTTGTCAAACATTTGAAAGACTTTCCAGAAATGCCTTAGTTTATAAAAGGCTTTCCTTTGATAGATGGGGTATATCACATTGGGGAGACCGTAAGTTACGCCGTGTTTTCTTTAAAGCGTTAAATACGGGAACCCAAATGTAATTTTACGCTACGGGTTAAGAACCTATTTTGACTCAACATATCCCAACATAGGATTTCGTGAGTTAAAAAGAGCTTCTAACATGCAACATAAAGAAGCATGTTATACTTACGGGTTAGTGATGTTTGCTTCTTACCAAAGTGAGAAAAAGAACATCGGATTACAACTTTTAAATAAAACCTTCCCACAAGTGACAGATTCAGTAGTTGGGGTGAGAAACAAGGTTTTTAGATTATTACGGGGCTGTTGGACATTGCAAAACCTTCGGTCTTTTGACGACATTACACCATGCTGCCTAGCCAATGGTCATAACGTTTACTTTCCACAAGACCAAGGATGGGAAGTTGTCTTAGTAAAACCAGAATGCATGACTTGTTTCTGGACTTATGAATTACATATCTTTATTTCTTTTGCTGAACAACTTGCGTATTAACTAGAATTGCCTTTATAGCTGCCGAGTAGCAAAGTTATTATGTGCTATATTTCATCTTATATGTATAATAGCGGTATTGTAAGTTTGTAAATTATTGTATAAAGTTTGAACGCGAAATATTATTGTAATAAGTTTTTCATATAGAATCGTAGTAGTTGAATTGTATAATAGCTACTAAGTATGAACTTAACGGGTAGGTACTACCCGAATTAAAACTATAAAATGCTACTATGAAGAAAAAGCTTTTATAAATGAGTTCATACTATGCTACGAAATACTATTGACTACTCTTAAAATTCTATATGATTAACTCAGTTCTTTTGGCTATTTTTGAAGGAAATGGCACCGACGACTCGTCAGAACTTGAACATGAGTGAGGAAGACTTCCGTGTTTTTCTTGTTGCGAACATAGCCGCAGTGCAGACTGCAATGCAAAATAATAACAATAACTCTGGATCTAGCAGTGGAACTAATTTCACAAGAAATCGTGTAGGATGCTCCTACAAAGAATTCACTGCCTGCAAACCTTTGGAATTTGATGGAACCGAAGGACTAATTGGATTAAAACGGTGGACCGAGAAGGTCGAATCGGTGTTTTCCATAAGTAAGTGTACTGAAGAGGACAAAGTAAAGTACGCTACACATACCTTCACAGGTACGGCATTAACATAGTGGAATACCTATCTCGAGCAGGTAGGACAAGATGCTGCTTACGCACTACCGTGGTCAGCATTCAAGTAATTGATGAACGAGCAATATCGTCCCAGAAACGAGGTCAATAAGCTCAAGGTAGAGCTTAGAGGATTACGAATGCAAGGTTTCGATATCACCACGTACGAACGACAATTCACAGAATTGTGCCTATTGTGTCCCAGAACGTTCAAAGACGAAGAAGAGAAGATCGACGCATTTGTAAAAGGGTTACCGGAAAGGATTCAAGAAGATGTGAGTTCACACGAGCTCGCCTCCATACAAAAGGTAAGTCGAATGGCTCACAAATTAGTGAACCAAATCGAAGGAAGGATTAAAGAGCAGGCAACCAAAGAGGCTAACATGAAACAAGTCAAGAGAAAGTGGGAAGAAACCAATGACAAGAGTCACCAATATAACAACAACAATCACAACCACAATCGCAATAACTATCCCAACAATCGCAACATCAATCGCAACAACAACTTCAACAAACGTCCCAACAACAACTACAATAACCGTCCCAACAACAATAACAACAACAACAAGAACAATAACAATAACAATAACAATCCCAACAACAATCTCAATAACAACAATGGCAACAAAAATCAAAAACAGCCATGCCAAAGATGTGAAGAGCATCACTCGGGGTTCTGCACAACATTTTGTAACAGGTGTAAAAGAAATGGTCATAGCGCGAAGAAGTGCGAGATCTACGGACCAATGCATAACAGAACTAAAAGAACAAATAATGTCGGAACAAATAACACCGCCATAGTTTGTTTTGGATGTGGAAAACCGGGCCACTTTAGTAGAAATTGCCCGAATCAGGGGAATACTAATGGGCAGGGCCACGGAAGAGTTTTCAATATTAATATGGCAGAAGCACATGAAGACCCGGAGCTTGTTACGGGTACGTTTCTTATTGACGATAAATCTGCTTATGTTTTATTTGATTCGGGTGCGGATAGAAGCTATATGAGTAGAGATTTTTGTGCTAAATTAAGTTGCCCATTGACGCCTTTGGATAGTAAATTTTTACTCGAATTAGCAAACGGTAAATTAATTTCAGCAGATAATATATGTCGGGATAGAGAAATTAAACTGGGGGATGAAACGTTTAAAATTGATTTAATACCAGTCGAGTTAGGGAGTTTTGATGTAATAATTGGCATGGACTGGTTGAAAAAGGTGAGAGCAGAGGTCGTTTGTTACAAAAATGCGATTCGCATTATGCGTGAAAAAGGAAAACCTTTAATGGTGTACGGAGAAAAGAACAACGCGAAATTAAATCTTATTAGTAGTTTAAAGGCGCAAAAACTAATAAGAAAAGGTTGTTACGTCATTCTAGCACACATCGAGGAAGTTAAACCTGAAGAAAAGAACATCAGTGATGTTCCTGTCGCAAAAGAATTTCCCGATGTATTTCCGAAAGAATTACCGGGATTACCCCCACATCGATCTGTTAAATTTCAAATAGACCTTGTACCAGGAGCTGCACCAATAGCTCGTGCCCCATACAGACTCGCATCCAGCGAAATGAAGGAACTTCAGAACCAATTACAAGAACTTTTAGAGCATGGTTTTATTCGACCAAGCACATCACTGTGGGGAGCTCCTGTTTTGTTTGTTAAGAATAAGGATGGTACATTTAGGTTGTGTATCGACTACCGAGAGTTGAACAAACTTACCATCAAGAACCGCTACCCACTACCGAGAATCGACGACTTATTTGATCAACTACAAGGCTCGTCAGTTTATTCGAAGATTGATTTACGTTCTGGGTATCATCAAATGCGGGTGAAGGAGGATGATATTCCAAAGACTGCTTTTAGGACGCGTTACGGTCATTACGAATTTATGGTTATGCCGTTTGGGTTGACTAACGCACCAGCTGTGTTCATGGACCTCATGAACCGATTGTGTGGACCATACCTTGACAAGTTTGCCATTGTTTTCATCGATGACATACTTATTTACTCAAAAAATGACCAGGAGCACGAAGAACATTTGAGAAAATTGCTAGAGTTGTTAAGGAAAGAAAAATTGTACGCTAAGTTTTCAAAGTGTGCATTTTGGTTGGAAGAAGTTCAATTCCTCGGTCATATAGTGAACAAAGAAGGTATTCAGGTGGATCCAGCAAAGATTGAAACCGTTGAATAGTGGGAAACCCCAAAAACTACTAAACACATACGTCAATTTTTAGGGCTGGCTGGTTATTACAGGAGATTCATCCAAGATTTTTCTAAAATAGCAAAACCCTTGACTGCATTAACGCATAAAGGGAAGAAATTTGAATGGAAAGATGAACAAGAGAAAGCGTTTCAATTGTTGAAGAAAAAGTTAACTACGGCACCTATATTGTCATTACCTGAAGGGAATGATGATTTTGTGATATATTGTGACGCCTCAAAGCAAGGTCTCGGTTGTGTATTAATGCAACGAATGAAAGTAATTGCTTATGCGTCTAGACAATTGAAGATTCACGAGCAGAATTATACGACGTATGATTTGGAATTAGGCGCGGTTGTTTTTGCATTAAAGACTTGGAGGCACTACTTATATGGGGTCAAAAGTATTATATATACCAACCACAAAAGTCTTCAACACATATTTAATCAGAAACAACTGAACATGAGGCAGCGCAGGTGGATTGAATTGTTGAATGATTACGACTTTGAGATTCGTTATCACCCGGGGAAGGCGAATGTGGTAGCCGACGCTTTGAGTAGAAAGGATAGAGAACCTATACGGGTAAAAGCTATGAATATAATTATTCGTACTAACCTTACTACTCAAATAAAGGAGGCGCAGCAGGGAGTTGTAAAAGAAGGAAAGTTGAAGAATGAAATACCCAAAGGATCGGAGAAACATCTTAATATTCGGGAAGCCGGAACCCGGTATAGGGCTGAAAGAATTTGGGTACCAAAGATTGGAGATGTGAGAGAAAGGTACTTAAGGAAGCACATACAACCAGATATTCAATACATCCCGGAGCGGGGAAGATGTACAAAGATCTCAAGAAACACTTTTGGTGGCCGGGTATGAAAGCCGATATTGCTAAATACGTAGGAGAATGTTTGACGTGTTCTAAGGTCAAAGCTGAACATCAGAAACCATCAGGTCCACTTCAACAACCTGAAATTCCTGAATGGAAATGGGAAAACATTACCATGGATTTCATTACTAAATTACCAAGGACTGCAAGTGGTTATGATACAATTTGGGTAATAGTCAATCGTCTTACCAAGTCAGCACACTTTCTGCCAATGAGAGAAGATGATAAAATGGAGAAGTTGGCGCGATTATACTTGAAGAAAGTTGTCTCCAGATATGGAATACCAATCTCTATTATCTCTGATAGGGATGGCAGATTTATTTCAAGATTCTGGCAAACATTACAGCAAGCATTAGGAACTAGTCTAGATATGAGTACTGTCTATCATCCACAAACTAATGGGCAGAGCAAAAGGACGATACAAACACTTGAATATATGCTACGAGCATGTGTTATTGATTTCGGAAACAGTTGGGATCGACACCTACCGTTAGCAGAATTTTCCTACAACAACAGCTAACATTCAAGCATTGAGATGGTCCCGTTTGAAGCACTTTATGGTAGAAAGTGCAGGTCTCTGATATGTTGGAGTGAAGTGGGGGATAGACAGATTACGGGTCCGGAGAAAATACAAGAAACTACCGAGAAGATCATCCAAATTCAACAACTGTTGAAAACCGCCCAAAGGTGACAAAAGAGCTACGCTGACATTAAAAGAAAAGATATAGAATTTGAAATTGGAGAGATGGTCATGCTTAAAGTTGCACCTTGGAAAGGCGTTGTTCGATTTGGTAAACGAGGGAAATTAAATCCAAGGTATATTGGACCATTCAAGATTATTGATCAGGTCGGACCAGTAGCTTACCGACTTAAGTTACCTCAACAACTCGCGGCTGTACATAACACTTTCCACGTCTCGAATTTGAAGAAATGTTTTGCTAAAGAAGATCTCACTATTCCATTAGACGAAATCCAAATCAACAAAAAACTTCAATTCATCGAAGAACCCGTCGAAATAATGGATCGTGAGGTTAAAAGACTTAAGCAAAACAAGATACCAATTGTTACGGTTCGATGGAATGCTCATAGAGGACCCGAGTTCACCTGGGAACGAGAAGATCAGATGAAGAAGAAATACCCGCACTTATTTCCAGAAGATACGTCAACACCTCCAACTGCTAAAAATTTCGGGACGAAATTTATTTAACGGGTAGGTATTGTAGTGACCCGAACTTTTCCATGATTATATATTAATTGAAAACTATATTTGCATGATTAAATGTTTCCAACATGTTAAGCAATCAAACTTGTTAAGACTTGATTATTTGAAATGAGTTTCATGTAGACAATTAACCACCCAAGTTGACCGGCGATTCACGAACGTTAAAACTTGTAAAAATGACATGACGATGTATATATGGATATACATATAGTTAACATGAGATTATGATGATTAATTATCTCCATAATTATATTAACAATGGGTTATATACATAAAAATGAGACTATTGAATTAAGAAACTCGAAAACTATATATATAACGATTATCGTTATTACAACGTCTTACTAAATACATATGTATCATATTAAGATATTGTTACACTATATTTAACATGATAAAATTATAATTATATATATCATTAAGTATGTTAACAATGAACTACATATGTAAAACAAGACTACTAACTTAAGAATTTTGAAACGAGGCATATATGTAACGATTATCGTTGTAACGACATTTTAATGTAGATATATCATATTAAGATATATTCATACATCATAATATAATGATAATGTAATAATTTAACATCTCATTAGATATAATAAACAATGGTTAACAATATTAAATGAGATCGTTAACTTAAAGGTTTCAAAACAACACTTACATGTAACGACTAACAATGACTTAACACTCAGTTAAAATGTATATACATGTAGTGTATTTAGATGTATTAGTACACTTTTGAAAGACTTCAAGACACATATCAAAGTACTTCTACTTAACAAAAAATGCTTACAATTGCATTCTCATTCATTTTCATCAACAATTCTACTCGTATGCAACCGTATTCGTACTCGTACAATATCTAGCTCCTAGACATATATACTATTGGTATATACAGATAATAAGTCAGCTCTTAGCAGCCCTAGATAATCAACAAACATGTGGAACCAACAATTAGACAACTAGCATGACTTATGAGCAAGGAAACAAAAACAAGAACTCCTTTTAACCCCACTCACCACCCACTCCATTTCACTTCCAATTTTCTTCCCAATTCTCTCTCAAAACACACACACTCTTCCATGAACGTCTAAGTTACTATTTTTCCAGCAAAAATCATCAAATACAAGCTTTGGTTATTACCTATAATCATCATAAAAACAATTACTAAAGAACACATCAAGAACACTTCCAAGTTTACAAGTTTACTTCCAAGTTTCCTAATCCATTCCAAGCAATCATCTAAGATCAAGAAACCTTTGTTATTTACAGTAGGTTATATTTCTAAATCAAGGTAATATTCATATTCAAGCTTTGATTCAATTTCTATAACTATAACTATCTTAATTCGAGTAATAATCTTACTTGAACTTGTTTTTGTGTCATGATTCTATTTCAAGAACTTCCAAGCCATCAAAGATCCTTTGAAGATCAAGTTATTTTTTCATAATTTACAGTAGGTTTACCTACTAAACTTGAGGTAGTAATGATGTTCATAACATCATTTGATTCATATATGTATAACTATCTTATTCGAAGATTTGAACATGTAATCACTAGAACATAGTTTAGTTAATTCTAAACTTGTTCGCAAACAAAAGTTAATCCTTCTAACTTGACTTTTAAAATCAACTAAACACATGTTCTATATCTATATGATATGCTAACTTAATGATTTAAAACCTGAAAACACGAAAAATACCGTAAAACCGGATATACGCCGTCGTAGTAACACCGCGGGCTGTTTTGGGTTAGTTAATTAAAAACTATGATAAACTTTGATTTAAAAGTTGTTCTTATAGGAAAATGATTTTTCTTATGAACATGATACTATATCCAAAAATCATGGTTAAACTCAAAGTGGAAGTATGTTTTTCAAATTGGTCATCAAGACGTCGTTCTTTCGACTGAAATGACTACCTTTACAAAAACGACTTGTAATCTGTATTTCCGATATAAACTTATACTTTTTATGTTTAGATTCATAAACTTAAGTTCAATATGAAACCATAGCAACTTGAATCACTCAAAACGGATTTAAAACGAAGAAGTGATGGTTAAAACAAGATTGGATAATTTTGCTTGTTGTAGCTACGTGAAAATTGGTAACAAATCTATATTAATCATATCCTAGCTAAATTATATTGTATTATACATGTATTCTAATACATTATGTAATCTTGGGATACCATAGACACGTATGCAAATGTTGTGACATATCATATCGACCCATGTATATATATTATTCGAAACAACCATAGACACTCTATATGCAGTAATGTTTGAGTTAGCTATACAGGGTTGAGGTTGATTCCAAAAATATATATATACTTTGAGTTGTGATCTAGCCTGAGACGTGTATACACTGGGTCGTGGATTGATTCAAGATAATATATATCAATTTATTTCTGTACATCTAAATGTGGACAACTAGTTGTAGGTTACTAACGAGGACAGCTGACTTAATAAACTTAAAACATTAAAATGTATTGAAAATGTTGTAAATATATTTTGAACATACTTTGATATATATGTACATATTTGTTATAGGTTCGTGAATCGACCAGTGGCTAAGTCTTACTTCCCGACGAACTAAAAATCTGTGAAAGTGAGTTATAGTCCCACTTTTAAAATCTAATATTTTTGGGATGAGAATACATACAGCTTTATAAATATTTTACAAAATAGACACAAGTACATGAAACTACTTTCTATGGTTGAATGATCGAAGCCGAATATGTCCCTTTTACTTGGTAACCTAAGAATTAGTAAACCAGTATACTAATTGACGTGAATCCTAAAGATAGATCTATTAGGCCCAACAAACCCTATCCGTTGTAGCGGATGCTTTAGTACTTCGATGTTGTTTTATCATGTCCGATGGATGTCCCGGAATGATAGGGGATATTCTTATATGCATCTTGTTAATGTCGGTTACCAGGTGTTCAATCCATATGAATGATTTTTATCTCTATGTATGGGATGTATATTGAAATATGAAATCTTGTGGTCTATTATTACGATTTGATAAATATATAGGTTAAACCTATAACTCACCAACATTTTTTGTTGACGTTTAAAGCATGTTTATTCTCAGGTGATTATTAAGAGCTTCCGCTATTGCATGCTAAAATATGGACAAGATTTGATGTCAGCATGCTTGTATAATATTGTTTAAAACTGCATTCAAGATTTATTTTGTTGTAACATATTAATATTGTAAAACAATATGTATTGGTAGTGTGTAAGTGTGATATTTTTAGATTATCATTTCTGGATAATCTAGGTGGTGCCTTTTTAACCTTGTCGATAAAATAAAGGTTATGGTTTGTTTTAAAAACGAATGCAGTCTTTGAAAAACGTCTCATATAGAGGTCAAAACCTCACAACAAAATCAATTAATATGAAACGTTTATAATCAATATGAACGGGACATTTCACTTTTGCTTGAGAGTTTATGAATATCTTTAAAGTTGAGATGTGAGAGTCTCTTATGCCATAACCACTTGAGGTTGTCTGTTGACTTTGAATAAAAAAAGTATCAGTTGTTGTGACAGTTGTGTTCATGTCAATTTGATACATGTTCTCATATCTTTTTTATGTCAGCAGTGGATTCCATGTCTTATAAAAAATAGTGCCAATTTTCCTTCTGAAATGAACCATCACATGACTCCACAATTTGGTCTACTTTAGCTTTTTCCATTATTGTCAGCTTTCTATTTGGAACCAATACCATATCGTACTTGACTGCTTTGCCTTTACCAGTGTGGGAAGTTACTGGTTTGCATGCTGCTACTGGTTGACCAGTATGGAACTTAGCAGCTACTTTAGACTCACCAGCATTGAATTTACTGGTTTGTCTGCTGCTACTGGTTGATCAGTATGGGTTTCAGCAGCTGTCTCAGCATTAGCAGAACTTAGACAAATTGAAGAATTAACTGACTTTGAATTTCTTCGATTATTTTCAGTTTTCTCCCTCTTTATTTGTCTTTCTTTTAGAGACATGTAGTAGATGCTTGAGGGATCAGTAATCTCATCATTTGAGATACTGGCTTCCTTAGCTTTAACTTCATTCTCCAAGATTTCTTACATGGACGGTGGTGGGGATACTGTAGGTCTGACAATATTTGTTAAGACCTTTTTACCCTTAACTATCTTAGCAAAGGTGTTTGGCAAAACAGCTTCAGGATCAATTTCAAGAATAGGGTCCATGAATGCAACTTCTGCATGAGCAGTAGCAGCATAGTCACCAGTAAAGAAAGCTTCTACTTGGGTAGGCACCTGATCATTAACACATTTGGCTGTGCGTTGAGCAGATGTACACCAAGAAGCTACAACTTTTTTGAGTTCATTGAACTGGTTATTGACTTCTGTTGCCTCTGTGTGAAGAGATTTTAAAGCAAAGTTTTGTTTTTCCAGAATAAAAATTTCATCATTTAAAATCTTAGTTTCATCAGATTTGCCTTTAAGTTTTTCATTTAAAGAATTAATTTCTGTTTTGAAAACTTATTCACATTTGCTGCCTCTACATAAATCAATTCTCAGATAGTCAAACATTTCAGCTTTGTCATCATCAGTATAAGTTCGAAAGTTATCAACCTTATACAATATTTCAGATTTCCATTGAGGTGAATCCTTTTTCAGATCAGCTTTCCTCATATCAGCTAAAAATATACTACCACTTTCTTCCTCGTCAATCTCCTCAAGTTCTCTGGCCATCAAACACAGCTTTTTACCAGATGCATAACCAGTGCACTTTTCATCACTTTCACTGTCTGAAGATGAAGATGATGAACTGGTTTCATCTCAATCATGATTCTCAGCAACTAACACTTTTTCTGGTTTCTTCTCCTTCTTCTCAACCTTTGAGTTCTCCTTCATCTGGGCCTTCATTGCTTTGTACTTGTTCTTGTACTTCTCAGCTTTTGAATAAGAGTTAGCATGTTTAGAAGGTTTTCTGGACATGCACTCAGATGCAAAGTGTCCTACCTTCCCACAATTATAACACTCAGACTTGAACCCCTTTACTGACTTGCTTCCATACCTAGCACTTGATTTCTTGCTGACTCTGTACGGTTTACTAGTTCTACTACGGTTGAATTTCTTAAACTGCCTAGCCAGTAAAGCCATCCATTCAGCAAACCCATCAACATCCTCATCATCATTACTTTCCTCAGCTAGTCTCACTAATCTCATCATCCTCAGATGCCTCTTCTTCTGCCATCAGCTTTTGAACTACTAAAGTTTTTTGAGTTTTCTTTTTAGCAACAGCAACAAGAGCAGTATCATCTTGACTTTGTAGATTTTGAGGTGGTGGGGGCAGACTTAAAGTTTTCTTTTAAGTTTAATTCAAGTTTGGCTTCTGCCTTCTCATGCTTCCAAAGTGTACCATATAGAGATGACATGTCAAAATTCTTTAAAGTCTTTGTGGTTCTTAATGGGTCAGTGACAGGTTTCCATTTAGCAGATAATGAGTCAATGAATTTGTTGACCTGTTCGAAGTCAGTATACTTGACTTTCAAATTAATCAGGTCAGTAACTAGAGAATTAAACCTAATAAAGGTCTGTTTCAGGGTCTCACTTTTGTAGGCAAAGAAAGACTCATATTCCCTTTTCAAGGCAATGATCTTGTTTTGCCTGACCTCATCTTTTCCATCATAAGTGACATCAAGATAGTCTAGAATAGCTTTAGTAGTTGGTTTCCTCTTAATCAATTTAAACACATGATTTGGTAAAGTTATAGCATCATAGTTTTAATCTTTGGGTCAATTCCAACACGACGTTTGTCCTCATCCTCCCATTTGTGTGGGGGAAGAACAACTTCTATACCCTCGATGGCTGGAGTATCTGAAGTAGCAACAGGTACACTATCAATGGTAGTGGTAGGGATAAATGGGCCATTGTTTGCAATGCCAGGCATGAGTGGGTCAATAGACTCAAGATGAAACATGAACCTATCTCTCCAAGTTTCATATTCATCTTCATCAAACTTGGGTGGTCTATTAGAAGAATCATTTTCGAGATAAGATCTGTTACTATATGCACCATGAGAGAATTCAGATCCAATATATGAGATTATCAAGACTGAAGCTCTGATACCATTTGTTCGTCCCTTAGATAACAACAGGAGTATGTAGACGGGGTGAATACAATTCTTTTTGTTTAAAAAAGTTATGAAATAGTTAAGTGTATTTAAACAGATAATTAAATAAAAGTCTTGGGTAATTTTCAACATTATTCTTTTATTGATATGAATATTAAAGAATCACAATTGTTCAATGAATAAACAGTTGGTTAATACAGATTACACCTAAGTTTAGCTAAAGAGGATATCTTTAACCTTTTACAAGTTTAGACTCTATTTAATAAACTCACACCACTAAATATTACAATAGTGGAAACATCTATTTATAGGAGTCCTATTAACCATGTAATAGATCTATTGTCCATTGGTACATAGGATGTCTGTACTTGTGTAGACAACATCATCAGAGAGTGTGCTCTCTTTCTTTTTTATTTGGTAGCTATTTGCAGGAACACCCCGATTCGATTTGGCAATACTATTTGAATAAACAAATAGAATGTTGGGTTCCCTAGGCGTTGACAAAGTATTAACACATGTCTGCACATGCATTAAACTTCTGCATTCCCACGTGGTCTTGTAAGGTCACTTTTCAGCCGCCGACGCATGTCTTTCTATGTTCAACTTTTTCTTCGACTTCTGTTGAATAGTAGAATTGATTTAGACAACACAGAAAACTATTATGCTTGTAATGGAGCATAATTGTCTAAGTGTTGTATGTTGCTACGAGCCATGTTGGTTCTTCTACTGGTTTACTTGATCTTCTTAATTTGGTGGGCACACATCATGTGCTGATTAAAGAATATTGTCTACCTTGTGCTGGTAGACCAGGTATTATACTAGGACACTTGACACAGCAAAAAATGATGTCTATACATAAATAAACCTATCCTGGTGGTGCTGCGAAACGCAACCTTTATTTATGAACGGATTTGAGTTGTTTTGTTACACGAATTGATTTATTGTATATATGGTATTTTAATGAATTCAGGTTGATTTCACACATATATAGGCAACTAGTCCTATTCGCGTAGTTTAGTTTTATAGGTAAATCCGATTCGTTCTACAGGGAGATGGAGTGTTTAATGGTTTTTAATAGTCTTTGAAGTTAAACTTATATAAAGGGGGGTTTTGATTAGGAATTTATAATATAACAATAATGAAAATTAACTTAACTAACTTACTTCATAAATAAAATTACAAGATTACAAAATTTATAATCATTAACTTAAAAATGAACTAAATGAAACTACACTAATTATGATGCAACAATTTTATTCTTGTTTAATACGCTAGTTTATTTTCTTCAAAATATCCCGTGTCCCAATTCTAATTGTATAGTTACTTCGGTATGTTCTCATAATGAGTTTGAATACATACTGAAATGCAAATTTCCAATTATTTATTTCGTAAAATGGTTGATAGTTGAGGGTCAAAATATAAACATGGTATTCTGTATATTCATTACCATGCCAAATTAAACATTTAACAGGTAGGTGGTTAAAATGTAAATGTGATTAAAATATCATGACTACATCTTCACCATGAGCTATGTACAGAATACATGGATTTTGTTCATTTTCTCTTGTCTAAAAACGTTTATAGGTGATTAACTTAGCGAAGAGGTAGATCACAACTAGTTATTAGATTTTGGTTAAAACCGGATAACTTTGCAATATAAATAAATGGGAGTGTTTACTTAAATGTGTCACCTCTAGATCCATGGATTGTTTTTGAGTTTAAGCCCTATTTAAAATGTTTTAGTAATAAACTTTATATTTTTCTTTCGAATAAATATAAAGTTCCGACTAACTAAATTAAATCTAATTTTCATCGGATTCGATTTAGATAGTTACTATTCCCCAAGTATTTAAATTGAGACCTAATCTAGTTTTGACTTTCGCCAATACTCAAATCGTAACGGTTTCCCTTTTTACAATTTCACTATTATATAACTATTGATATTACCCAAACCACCGAATTCTATTTCTAAATTAGTGTTAATAACTTATCCATAAATTCGTCTAGATCACTTTTAATATTGAAGCTTAATTTATATAAATAAAAATAACTTTCGTTATTTGAATCTAATAAATTAAGTGACAAGGGTAAAATATCTAATTATATAACAATGGTTCTTTTAATTAGGCTCAATGTTAAAAATACTCAAGTTACATTTTAATTTTTACAAATGATAACAATCCATTTCACTAGGGGCTCTATATCTAAGCAAACACTAAGGAAATTTAGCTACTCATTATATTAGGGTAAACACAAAAATATAAATATACAAACATAACAATAACGGTAAAAATTGATAACGATAATTTTAACAGAATATACTTACTAAAAATTCTTCACTATCATTAACTTCAAATGGTAGAAAATTACAATAACAACACTCTTGCACTCGAACAATAATACCCTTAATCACGAACAATACAACCCTTAATAATACAACTATCCTAATCTTGACTTGAGAATTAATTTGATACAGAAGTGAAATATAAAAATTGATACGTAACTAAATATGAAGATAATTGAAGTAGTATGCTATTCTTCTTAATTTACTCTGCTACTTCCCTCTGATCAGTACTCCGTAATATATCATGAGATGTAGTAGGTGGAGACTAAATTAATATGCCACTCATAAAGAAGGTATAAATTAAGAAAAAGAAGCCGCCTATTTTCTCATTGATCTTTATTTTCACTAATTTATTCCATGTGTTGTGTAAAGAGACTGTAAAGCTTCCATCCAGCATAAAGAATTATTTATTTACTATAAAGTTGGCCAACTCATTTTGCTTTGTTTGAATTTTACATTTTTTAACATTATACGTTTTGTATAGGAGCTTTACAATCCGTGTACTTCATTTTTAGAACTAGACATGCAAATAAAAGTTGTAGTCCTGTGAGTTACAGACGTCTGGACACTTGATTCGCCTTTTTTCGAGTTTGTATGATTTAGTTATGATTTTTTTCGTGCAGGCGCGCAGATTTCGTGATTCCGATCGTTTTAACTTGTAGTCTTGAGGCGCGATGTTTGTAGTCTTGAAGCGCGATGTTGTAGTCTTTTTTTTTACTCATTAGAAATCTTCATTTTGATCTTTATATCATTGAAAATCGATAATAGCATTTCATTCGACGCTTTGGACATTTTAACCAATTACACACCGAAAACTACTCGAATACACATAAAAGTCATAATATTTTGGATTGATATTGCGACAAACTATATGTATATTTTTAGCAATATCAAATTACCCCACACTTGAATGTTGCTTGTCCTCAAGCAATAACATCTTTTTAATAGACTCAGAATACTACATATTTTTCCATATCAATCATTCATTACACACACACGTCACACGAAACGAAAACACACGCTTTATGAAGTGAATTAAAAACACCACATGATATTTATTGGATCACACACACACCACACGAAATGAAATTCTGGCAACAGAAACAAAGCTGAAATTCGTGATTAAAGTCTCTCGAAAAATTATAAATTTGGATCCTTAGGGAAAATTGGACCTTGTGAAAACGTTTTATGATTTTTTTTAAAAAATGTCATGCTAGTTTTTACACTAGACACGTTTTCCGGTTTTAACCTCAAATTCCGGTAGAGGGTAACTGAAAACCGTAGTCTCAGTCGGCGATGAGCAAGCTATCAGCCCCCATAATTGAAGTATCATGGAACTTGAAACCGAATGTCCAAAAAATGGTTTTACACAATATAATTCATAAAATAGCACAAGTTTTAGAATAAAATTATATCGTGTCCAAATATCATCGGTGAACCATGAGTTTGTACACCTCAATTTGTTATGGCGTATGTATGTTGACCGCGGTCAAACATAGATGCGGTTGATCTTTACGGAGATCATCCATCTGGGGATTAGATTCATTAGTCTTAAAAGCTAATTTGCAATGTGCCCCCCATTGTACGAGACAGATCCATCTCATGGTTAGGATAAGTCTGACCACCAAAAACTCTGTTTGATGCTGAGGTTAGGTGGATTTCCAGCCGATGATAGAGATGACTTTTTCAAGATTTTTCGTCAACCTACAGCTGTTCTGGACTACATCTTCTAACATAAGTTAGCAAGTGTGTCAGTTTGAAAGACTTGACTTCCTTCGCAATCAATGGGATACTCAGGTTTATACATTCCAAAGCAATGATATCTGCAATAACTTCATAGAAACACGTGATAAATGGTTCTAAAATTATGGGTTTATAAATTCCCTTATACTTGGTTTTCTTTTTTATATGTTCTAATCAAATAAACTTATGTATTTTTAATGTATGGAGATGATAATTTCAGTTTTTGACACCTAAACTTTAATCGCTCATTTTTACCTTAAAATTAACAAGGTATATTTGTTTAAAAATTTTCACAATTTTCGTAAAAATCACCAAGTTATAAGTTCTCGAAAATTTATATATTCCCACCCCACACTTAAGATTATGTAATGCCCTCATTACATAAAATCGGATAATAATGTATAAATTTTGAGAGGACAAAAAGTGTAAAGTATTTAGAACTTTCTTTGTTAAGTAATTGGACATTGTAAAATGCTTATTGTATGAACATATCCAATTCCTTTTTATCACTATAATACTTTCGTGTTTCGTTATGTCGAATATCTCATCATCGTAAGTACCTGTCAACAAAAATTGTTAATCACACAAAAGATGGGGTTGTACTTCAAGAGTACAAAAATTTTACCCCACACTTAAAATTTTTGTATATATAAATAAAAGCAAAAGAGAATATTAAAACACACCATTAAATTTTTTATTTTTTTTATTTTTTTTTTAACTTATACTGATAAAAATTATGAAATATCCTTTATAAAATTTATATTTGAAGTAACAGAAATTTCGGTTGTTATACCTAGTCTTTATCCGTTTATAAATTTTTAAATTCAATTTATAAAATTTAATTCATTAAAAGTTAAAGTTTTTAATATTTTCTCGAAAACAAATTTTGAAATAAAAGAAAACACTCTATTTTTGTGTTAAAAAGATTAACATTTTTTTAAAAAAATTTTAAAACAAGTATATGAAAAATAAAAATTACATGAATTTTCAATACACTCTATTTTTGTATACTTTTAAATCAACTAATTTTCAAACTTAAAACTTTGTTTCCTATCGACTAGGTAGAGATAATTTCGGTTGTTACACCTATCATTATCCACGACAAAGATTACAAGTTATATATTTTTACGGTTATTGATAAAAAAAAAGTATATTTTTAGTAGAAATAATTTTTATTTTGTTTTTGTGGTTTACTATTTAAAAGATATCTTATGAATCCAACAATAAATTTCGTGCAATTTGAAGAACGATAATTCAGTTGTAACACTTAACACTATCGTTTTCAATGAAAACAGGTTAAACTCAAGGTTTATCAATTTTAAATGGTAGACCTTTTTAATGAAAAACACACAACAAACAAATACAAACTAAACACACCAAAACATAAACACACAAAAATGCACAAACACACAATTGGCGAGAAAAAGATTTAAAGAATGAAACCGCGTTGGCTCACCTCGTAGGAGAGTCACATAATTTCGCTCCCCATTGCTTCGTAGGCGTAACCTCGTTGGTTTAAGAGGTTTTCCTCTGAACATTTAAACGGCCCTTCTCGGCACAAGGTTACGTATTCATAATTAGAGTCCGTTTGGTTCTTTGGGCAATCTCCGTAATGAGTTAGTTTTCCACATTTTACACACTTGCCCAAATGACGCGCTGAACGCCTCTTAGCTGATTTAGATTTTCCTCTTGCATAGTTTGTCTCATTAAGTTCCTGTCTTATTTCTTTTCTCGCCTTATCGCATCTTCTCTTTATATCTAATACCACATCCCTTGGTAAAATCTTATCGCACATTAAAAGGAAATGGTTGTAGACATATTGATTGCGCATCTTGAAAATTTTTAAAAAAAATTGAACACAAAAAGAAATTAAAAAGGTAGAATGGAGGGAGAAGACTAGTTCTTTAGGGTCTGCTAGGGAAAGACCGAACTAACCCCACTCTTAAAGATAAAAATAAAAAAAATCGAGAATGGAGTTTAAAACCTTAAAGTTACCCTGAATTTAATTGTCCTTAGGGTAGAAGGTGATCTCGTCTCTTTCCGTAGTATTGATTCCGTCAAAGTATAATTTGAGTCGATGACCGTTCACCTTGAAAGTTCCACCGTCTTTGCTATATAACTCTGCATATCCAGATGAAAAAACTTGTTTTATTATATATGGCCCTGTCCATCGGGATCTAAGTTTACCAGGTGAAAACTTGAAACGTGATTGGAATACTAATACTTTATCCCCTTGTTCAAATTCTTTCTTTTTTAATCGTGCATCGTGCCATACTTTAGTTTTTTCTTTATATGTTTTAGAATTTTCGTAAGCTTGTAATCTTAATTCATCTAGTTCGTTAAGTTGTAATAACCGATTTTCTTCGGCTTGCACAAGGTCAGTATTACATTCTCTCATAGCCCAATATGCCTTGTGTTCAACTTCGACAGGTAGATGACACGCTTTACCATATACAAGTCTAAATGGTGTGGTACCGATTGGTGTTTTATACGCAGTCCTAAAAGCCCACAACGCGTCATCTAACTTGCGTTGCCAGATCTTAGGGTTGTTATCAACCGTCTTCTCAAGTATGCGTTTCAAGGCACGATTCGTGTTCTCCACTTGACAACTTGTTTGCGGGTGGTACGGAGTAGAGAAACGATGAGTTACGCCATACTTCTTCAACACCTTTTTAAGAAGGTTGTTGGCAAAATGTGTTCCTCGATCGGATATGAGCGCCTTTGGGATTCCAAAGCGTGAGAAGAGATTTTTCAAGAAGTTCACCACCACCCTAGCATCATTTGTAGGCAAAACTTTTGCTTCAGCCCACTTGGATAGTCAATGGCTACAAGGATGTACTTGCACTTATGGGAACTTGGAAATGGTCCCATGAAATCGATTCCCCAAATATCAAAGATTTCACAAACTTGGATTCCGGTTTGAGGCATCTCATCCTTTTTTGTGATGTTACCCGTTCGTTGGCATGCATTACAAGTCCGAACGAAATTATGGGCATCTTTAAAGATCGTGGGCCAATAAAATCCCGAGTCAAGGATTTTTCTTGCAGTGTGGTTTGGTCCGAAATGACCGCCGGTGGGCCCTTGATGGCAATGCTCAAGAATTTGTTGAGCCTCTTGTCCGTACACACAACGGCGAATTATTTGATCTTCACCAACACGAAATCGGTCGGGGTGTTCCCAGAAATAGGATTTCAAATCCGCAAAGAATTTCTTCTTTTGTTGGTAAGAAAGTCCTTTTTGAAGAATGCCTGAAGCAAGATAGTTTGCAAAATGAGCAAACCATGGGATTTCAGATTCCTTGTCAACCCTCATTAGAGATTCGTCCGGAAATGTGTCCTTGATGATTGTATCATCGAGTTTATCTAATTCGGGGTTTTCAAGTCGGGATAAATGGTTGGCAGCTAGATTCTCGGCTCCTTTCTTATCACGTATCTCAATGTCAAATTCTTGAAGTAGAAGAACCCAACGTAAGAGACGATGCTTTGCATCTAGTTTCGAGAATAAGTACCTAAGTGCCGAATGGTCTGTGTAAACAATGGTCTTGGACAACACCAAATATGACCGAAATTTATCAAACGCATAAACAACCGCTAGGAGCTCCTTTTCCGTGGTGGTATAATTAATTTGAGCCCCCGTTAGTGTTTTGCTTGCATAATAAATTGGAAGAAAATGATTATCGGGTCGTTGTCCTAAACCAGCACCTAAGGCATAGTCGCTTGCGTCACACATTAGCTTAAATGGCATACTCCAATCCGGAGATACAATAATGGGAGCTTGTGTGAGTTTTGACTTTAGAATCGAGAATGCATTTTCGCAATTAGAATCAAAGTCAAATGGAGCATCCTTTTCAAGAAGCTTGGTCAATGGGCGGGCGATTTTAGAAAAATCTTTGATAAATCCCCTATAGAATCCCGCGTGACCAAGAAAGCTTCTAATGGCCTTAACATTTGACGGTTTAGGTAGTTTAGAGATAACTTCAATTTTAGCTTTATCTACCTCTATTCCCGCACGAGATATTTTGTGACCAAGAACAATGCCCTCCTTTACCATGAAGTGGCATTTTTCCCAATTTATGACCAAATTTGCTTTCTCACATCGGATAAGCATACGTTCAAGGTTAAAAAGACACGATTCAAAGGAGTTTCCAAACATGGAAAAGTCATCCATGAAGACTTCCATACAATCCTCTACCATATCATCAAAAATTGCCATCATGCACCTTTGAAAGGTTCCGGGTGCATTGCATAAACCAAACGGCATGCGGCGATAGGCAAAGGTACCGAAAGGACAAGTGAATGTGGTCTTTTCTTGGTCGTTGGGATCAATTGGAATTTGGAAGTAACCGGAGAAACCATCTAGAAAGCAATAATACTCTTTCCCCGCTAATCGTTTAATCATTTGATCAATAAAAGGCAACGGGAAATGATCCTTTCTAGTGGCATCATTGAGACGTCTGTAATCAATACAGACTCTCCAGCCGATAACCGTTCTAGTTGGAACGAGTTCGTCCTTTTCATTTAGAATAACGGTTGTATCCCCCTTTTGGGTACTACTTGTACTGGACGAACCCAAGGACTATCGGA
Organism: Rutidosis leptorrhynchoides; assembly: GCF_046630445.1. Lineage (NCBI taxonomy): Eukaryota > Viridiplantae > Streptophyta > Magnoliopsida > Asterales > Asteraceae > Rutidosis > Rutidosis leptorrhynchoides. Next base: position 382,865,433 of record NC_092334.1, read on the forward strand.
GATGGGATAGATTAACCCGGCATCAAGAAGCTTGACTACCTCCTTTTTAACAACCTCTTTCATGTTGGGATTTAGCCTGCGTTGTCTTTGTACTACTGGTTTGAAGTCATTCTCAAGGAGAATTTTATGTGTACAATAAGACGGGTTTATCCCTGGAATGTCGGTTGTTTTCCAGGCTATAGCCTTTTTATGGGTTTTTAAAACAGAGATTAACCTATCCTTCTCGTTACCGGAAAGATGTGAAGCAATAATTACCGGTAATTGAGATGTACCTTCGAGATAAGCATACTCCAAATGTTTGGGTAGCTCTTTAAGCTCTAGTACGGGTGGTTCTTCCAAGGAATTCTTTATACGAAATCTATCTTCATTCTTGATTTCCTCAAACGATTCCTCTTCCTTGGGAATTTCTTCGTTGATGGTCTCGTCATCCGTGACCACCTTCATCAACTCATCAAAATCTTTATCAATATTGAAGTATTCATTCTCACTTACCGGGGCTAACCCCGGGATATCAATTTTAAGTAGCTCCTGCAATTCATTCTCGACACAAAGATCTATAACATCAATTTGAAAACAAGAGTCATCGGTGGAAGTGGGCCTTTTCAAGGCTTTGTCAATGTGACAAATTATTCTCTCGTTTCCCACACCTAGACTCAATTGTTCTTTTTGGACATTAATGATAGCATCTGCGGTGTTAAGGAAAGGACGTCCTAAAATGATAGGAACTTTTGTGTCCTCTTGCATTTCTAGAATAACAAAGTCGACGGGAAAGATAAGTGAGCCAACTTTCACAAGAATATCCTCGGCTATACCTATGGGAGTATCAAATGATTGGTTTGCTAATCGAATACCCATCTGGGTTGGTTTTAAGTCTCCTAAGTTAAGTTTTAAATATAACGAGTAAGGCATTAGGTTAACACTTGCACCTAGGTCGGCTAGTGCATCGTACACTACCGAATCACCCATCATACATGGTATGATAAAACTACCCGGGTCTCCCAATTTTGGAGGTACATTTTGCTTTTTCAAGATGGCCGAACACTCCTCATGGAGGAATGTGGCAGAAACTTCGTGGTATTTACCCTTCGAGGATATGAGATCTTTCAAAAACTTCCCGTAATGGGGCATATCCCTAAGAACCTCCGCGAGTGGCATGTTAATGCTAATTTCCTTGATCATGTCCGCAAATTTCTGATATCGGCTCGCGAGTCTGTCTTTCTTCAATGCTTTTGGGTATGGAATACGTTCCTTATACACCTTTACTGGTGGTTCTTCACTTTTCTTCTATATGACCTCTGGTGGATCATCTTTTTCTTGTTCTTTGTCAACTTGCTCATTTTTATCAACCGGTACTTGTAAAACAGAAGGAGATAAAGGAACTTCCAGGGACTTAAGAGTCTCCGGGTTAATAGTTAAACCACTTCTAGTAGTTATAGCATTTACATGCTCATTTCTTGTTTGGTTGTTGTTGGGATTCACTTGAGTATTTGAGGGGAGAGTACCTGGTGGTCTCTCTGATAGTAACTGTGAGATCCTTCCAACATCTCTTTCTAAATTCTGAATTGTGGCTTGTTGATTTCGAATTTGCTGAGTTTCAAGTTCCGCATTTTGCTCGTGCTTAACCATAAAATCTTTCAAGAGATCTTCTAAACCGGATTTCTTCTCGGGTTGTGGTTGTATGAGTGCTTGTGGTTGTGGTTGATTGTGTTGGAAATTATTTTGATAAATTCGTTGAGGTTGATTTTGGTTATTTAAGTGATTATAACCTGGTGGTGCATTTCTTTGATTTTGATTTGGGAAATTCCGGTTGTTTTGGTAACCTGGATTTCCTCCTTGATAGTTATTATTATTTGAACCTGAAGGTCCTCCTATTTGATAGCTGTTTATAGGAGGATATTTCCGGTTATTTGCTTCTATCGCTGGAAAATCATTGAAATTCATTTCACCTTTTCGCAAGTAACCTAAGAAATTTGCTTGCTCTTCCATTGTACTTTGATCACAATCTCTAGTAAGATGGGGACCTTGGCACAGTTCACATCCTACCCTGATAGCATGCATTTGCTTGGTTACTTTCTCAATTTGCCTTGCTTGATTTGTCATTTGAACTTTTAAAGAAGCAATTTCATCATTGCTTTCAATACTAGCAACATTTGATGATCTAGAGAATTCCATCTCTTGATGCCAATTATGAGAATGTGCTGCTATATCGGCAATGATTGTGTGAGCGTCTTCAGGTGTTTTCTTCATGATCGAACCTCCGGCTGCAACATCTATATCTTTTCTAGTTGCCACATTGACTCCTTTATAGAATATTTGGACCTTTTGGAATGTATTCAACCCGTGTTGAGGACATACCCTAAGCATTTTGTTGAATCGGGTCTAAGCTTCATAAAGAGTTTCGTTAGGCTTTTGCATAAAGTGGTTTATATCACTTTGCAATTTTGCTGCTTTTGAAGCAGGAAAGAATTCTGACAAAAACTTGTCCATCATATCATTCCAGTCTTCAATATAACCTTCTGATAACGAGTCTAGCCAATCTCTTGCATCATCCTTTAAGGACCATGGAAAGATTTTTAAACATGCTACTTCATCGGTGACATCTTTGATTTTGAAAAGCTTGCAAATGCTTACAAACTTACGAAGATGCTCGTTAGCATCCTCATTTGGGGCTCCACCGAATTGACATGTATTAGTCACCATGTGGAGAAATTGACCCTTTATTTCAAAATCGTCAGTCATCGTGGGTTGGATAATTGCGTGGCCCTGACCTGTTCTTGTTGCCTTCATTAATGCTTCCATCGTTTGATTTGTAGCCGCCATCTCTTCTTCTTCTTTAATAAATGGCTCTATGATTGGTTGGATAACTGGTTCAGAGTCAGATTCTAAGGAAAGTGATTGTAAATTCTCAGCAAGAGATTCTACTTCTTGAGCTCTTAAGCGTTCGTGGAATTCCCTTTCGGGTTCAGGATATGAAGGAGTTAATTCAGTGTTGGAGGAACGTAAGTTCATGCATTAATTTCTATTATGCAATCACAACACCAAATGCTTATCTAGTGTTACCTACTTGTTTCTTTTTAATGTTTTTCGGTGTTTTAAAATTACTAGTACTTCCTACTTCTTTTTGTTGTTTTTGTCCTTTTTTAATTCTTTGAGGTTCCGGATTAAGTTTAACGATTTTAGGATTTTCTGAACGGGTCATACAATTGAGAAATTGTACAAAGAACTAAAGGATTTATTCATAAACTTTGAACTTTCTTGGAAATGAATTTCCTCGAGAGGATTGAATAACATAAAAACAATGATAAAAACCCTTAAACAAACAGATTTTTCTTCTGATTTTGCCCACGTTTCGAATAGCCAAAAGATGCAGCAGAGGGGCAGGATCCTTCTATTGACCAATAAAATTGGTGATCCAACAACCCGGTCCACGTACAAATCCAACTATTACTACGAATCAGAAAAATTATCTATTTATTTAACTGCCAACTCCCCGGCAGCGGCGCCAAAAAGTTGGTGCTGCGAAACGCAACCTTTATTTATGAACGGATTTGAGTTGTTTTGTTACACGAATTGATTTATTGTATATATGGTATTTTAATGAATTCAGGTTGATTTCACACATATATAGGCAACTAGTCCTATTCGCGTAGTTTAGTTTTATAGGTAAATCCGATTCGTTCCACAGGGAGATGGAGTGTTTAATGGTTTTTAATAGTCTTTGAAGTTAAACTTATATAAAGGGGGTTTTTGATTAGGAATTTATAATATAACAATAATGAAAATTAACTTAACTAACTTACTTCATAAATAAAATTACAAGATTACAAAATTTATAATCATTAACTTAAAAATGAACTAAATGAAACTATATTAATTATGATGCAACACTTTTATTCTTGTTTAATACGCTAGTTTATTTTCTTCAAAATATCCCGTGTCCCAATTCTAATTGTATAGTTACTTCGATATGTTCTCATAATGAGTTTGAATACATACTGAAATGCAAATTTCCAATTATTTATTTCGTAAAATGGTTGATAGTTGAGGGTCAAAATATAAACATGGTATTCTGTATATTCATTACCATGCCAAATTAAACATTTAACAGGTAGGTGGTTAAAATGTAAATGTGATTAAAATATCATGACTACATCTTCACCATGAGCTATGTACAGAATACATGGATTTTGTTCATTTTCTCTTGTCTAAAAATGTTTATAGGTGATTAACTTAGTGAAGAGGTAGATCACAACTAGTTATTAGATTTCGGTTAAAATCGGATAACTTTGCAATATAAATAAATGGGAGTGTTTACTTAAATGTGTCACATCTAGATCCATGGATTGTTTTTAAGTTTAAGCCCTATTTAAAATGTTTTAGTAATAAACTTTATATTTTTCTTTCGAATAAATATAAAGTTCCGACTAACTAAATTAAATCTAATTTTCATCGGATTCTATTTAGATAGTTACTATTCCCCAAGTATTTAAATTGAGACCTAATCTAGTTTTGACTTTCTCCAATACCCAAATCGTAACGGTTTCCCTTTTTACAATTTCACTATTATATAACTATTGATATTAACCAAACCACCGAATTTTATTTCTAAATTAGTGTTAATAACTTATCCATAAATTCGTCTAGATCACTTTTAATGTTGAAGCTTAATTTATATAAATAAAAATAACTTTCGTTATTTGAATCTAATAAATTAAGTGATAAGGGTAAAATATCTAATTATATAACAATGGTTCTTTTAATTAGGCTCAATGTTAAAAATACTCAGGTTACATTTTAATTTTTACAAATGATAACAATCCATTTCACTAGGGGCTCTACATCTAAGCAAACACTAAGGAAATTTAGCTATTCATTATATTAGGGTAAACACAAAAATATAAATATACAAACATAACAATAACGGTAAAAATTGATAACGATAATTTTAACAGAATATACTTACTAAAAATTCTTCACTTTCATTAACTTCAAATGGTAGAAAATTACAATAACAACACTCTTGCACTCGAACAATAATACCCTTAATCACGAACAATACAACCCTTAATAATACAACTATCCTAATCTTGACTTGAGAATTAATTTGATACAGAAGTGAAATATAAAAATTGATACGTAACTAAATATGGAGATAATTGAAGTAGTATGCTATTCTTCTTAATTTACTCTGCTCCTTCCCTCTGATCAGTACTCCGTAATATATCATGAGATGTAGTAGGTGGAGACTAAATTAATATGCCACTCGTAAAGAAGGTATAAATTAAGAAAAAGAAGCCGCCTATTTTCTCATTGATCTTTATTTTCACTAATTTATTCCATGTGTTGTGTAAAGAGACTGTAAAGCTTCCATCCAGCATAAAGAATTATTTATTTACTATAAAGTTGGCCAACTCATTTTGCTTTGTTTGAATTTTACATTTTTCAACATTACACGTTTTGTATAGGAGCTATACAATCCGTGTACTTCATTTTTAGAACTAGACATGCAAATAAAAGTTGTAGTCCTGTGAGTTATAGACGTCTGGACACCTGATTCGCCTTTTTTCGAGTTCGTATGATTTAGTTATGATTTTTTTCGTTCAGGCGCGCAGATTTCGTGATTCCGATCGTTTTAACTTGTAGTCTTGAGGCGCGATGTTTGTAGTCTTGAAGCGCGATGTTGTAGTCTTTTTTTTTACTCATTAGAAATCTTCATTTTGATCTTTATATCATTGAAAATCGATAATAGCATTTCATTCGACGCTTTGGACATTTTAACCAATTACACACCGAAAACTACTCGAATACACATAAAAGTCATAATATTTTGGATTGATATTGCGACAAACTATATGTATATTTTTAGCAATATCACCTGGCTGCACATAACATTTTAGTGTATATAATGATGTTTTGTCATAATTAAATCCTTGATAATTTTGGGGACTCAACAAATTCTCTCATCATTTTTCCTTTTGATCCATCACTTGATTATATCGTCTTCTTTTTCTTCTCCTCTTCTTGTTCGTTTCTTATTTTTACCATGATTACTTCCAATAGCTACATCGCTTGATTTTTCAAGGCTTCTCCTTCATGCTCATCACTTCTGGTTAATTCATCATATGTTGCACTTTGTTCTTTCCTTTGTGAATTACTGAATAACTGCAGAGGTTGCATTGGTGAAAACTTTACTTGCTGTGTATTTTTGTTCAATCTGCCTATGACCTCTTCGTTGTTATATTCCTCTTGTGCTCTTTTTGAAGATTCATGAGTTATTGTTTTACCTTGATCCCCTCCCATCTTCTTAAAAGTTGTTTTCTTTCTATTGTATTATAGAAAAAGCTCAAAAGTAACAAACGGATGGCGCCAAATGAGCGTACCAAATCCGGAATGCGGATAGGATACGAGCGCAGGTCACAATCACGTTAATGGCGAGCGGTTTGGTCTTCTCGAACTCTTCCGAATAACTATGATTACCGGGATCCAAATACTTATTTCGAATTCAGTCGAGGTCAGACTTGGTTAAACATCTAGAGAGAGAAAGTTCTGCTCTGACAAATGATTGATCTGCCAATTAATGGAATCCATGTGACCTATTTATAGGCAAAAAGTCAATGATTCTCTTTCAGAAAAGGACACGCGTAATGCTCTGATTGGTGAGTCAACCCTTATGTTTAGGAGATTGACCAGTCAACTCCATAAAATACGAAATATGACTTTTATATGACCTTCAGATCTAATCGATGTTCGCTCATCTTTGTAACTTTTATTGCTGTCCGCTATATTCACAATTATGGTTTTTATGCATTTTATTCAAATTTACGGTGATCGGTTCTTCATTCGAATATACTTTTATGTTGAATTTCTATACACTAGCCGTATAGCGTATCATTAATTACCAAGTTAAATTCCAGTGATAGTTAGTCTAAACCTTAATCTGCGATCATCAACACACTAACCAACGACGTACATGCACATGCTAACACCATGAATGCGTTCACAAAGAGATCTTTTAGCTAACCCTTACTTTTCAACTAAACCAACGACGTACATGCACATGCTAACACCATGAATGCGTTCACAAAGAGATCTTTTAGCTAACCCTTACTTTTCAACTACTCTCTCCGTCTCACTTAAATGTTCGATTTTCCAAAATTTTTATTTATCAATTTTGATTGTTAATATTTTTATTTGTGTCATATAATATTTGATGAAAATGAAAATTATGTTCGATTTTCTAAAATTTTTATTTATCAATTTTGACCGTTAATATTTTTATTTGTGTCATATAATATTTGATGAAAATGAAAATTATATGAATGAGTTTTAAAAGTGTTATCATTAATATAATTTTTATCAAATATTATATAACACAAATGAAAATATTCACAATAGTTGACAAATAAAACATTGAAAAGTCAATCGGAGGGAGTACTATTTTAGTACACGTTGTTTTACAAACTTTTAAAAGCAAAGTTTTAAAAGTTGTTGTAAAACTAGTGAGCTAGTTTGGCAAATCAACACCCTAAACTTTTGTCATTGCCTCATTAAAAACTTGTAACAAAACTTGTTAATGCTTCCAAGTCATCCCGGTCGTGGTTTTCAATGGGTTCGAAAAATCCAATTCTAAGCAGTCTATTATTAAAACCGATTAAAGTTTATTTTTATTGTAATATATTTTCAAACATAAGACAAGTAGAATTCATCTAGTATTATCATCAAAATAAGAACTTAACCAAGTGTCATTACAATTTTTAACGAAAGCGTTATAGTTATGATATCCTTCGTTGCTCGTACGATATATCTTTACTAATAATCTTCTAAAAATTTATCTTTAAACGGACTAAAATAAGTTAAACAATCTTGAACGACCAAGTTAATAATATGAGCAACATAACGTGAATGAAAAAAAACCGGTTGCATTTGTATTCTTAACATATCCATGGCACTAGTATTATTACACGCATTATTTAGCGAAATAGTAAAAACTTTATCAACTAAATTAAATTCAACCAAAGTGTCTTACATTGTTATATCATGGTTGTAGTCGATTCCGAATTATCTCCGTAAGCGTTTGATTGTCGAAGTGGTTGAAAGGAAGCCTTCCTTGAATGAAAAACTTTGTAAAATCTTTCCAAATGGCTTCGGGATCGTATAAAAAAACCGAACCATCCAGACCAAGTGGAGGTTGTGTCGAGTCATGTTCAACCAAACCTTTACAAGTGCGTTCAAGATGTTTTCTTAACCAAAAGTTACCTACACTTGAAAGGATCTTCAAACATCTTCTACAACGAGCTCTTTCTTGATTATCGTTCATTACGCACAAATCGAAATTAGACCAAACATCATCTTTACGGTTACTAGAATTTAAATGTAAAATTATTTACAAAGCCTGAAATAGTAATATGCATGTGATTTACATTCTTATTTACAAAGGCTTTACAAACCAAGTGTTCCAACAAATATTAAATTTGCCTCTATTACAATACCAATTAAAAGACATAATATGAATTATATCGAACAACGAGCACTTCTTCGGCATATTGTCTCCAAACAGTGTGCAATTCCTTAGTCTCCAGACGGTCCAAAGTAGAGCATATACGATTACATACAATCTCTGTTTAGCCTCCTGACTTGAGAGCCAACCATTATACCACGAAATCCACTCGATCCAAGAAGAGTAAACCGGAATGTTGATACATGACCATATACGTAGCTTGCACCATAATAGCAACATCGCAGTTGAAGAGAACATGATCTAGGGATTCCACTTGTCCACTACATAGAGCACAATCAATATCTTATATCTCGACACCCCTACTCGACAAATTCAATCTTGTAGGAAGCCAATTTAACGCCACTCTCCACAAAAAAATTATCAACGTACACATGAGTGCTATTGACACTGAAAATAGAGTCGTTTGCAATCTCCCATCTCCATGAGTCAGGTGAGTTTGAAAGTGTAAGAGGACCTATTTCTGCAGTCAAGTTTTCGAGCAGGATCATATTTCTCGGCCCAATATCTGTGCGAGACTAGGCCCAACTCCAAGACCTATTAATGAGTCTGTCAGCAACCTTACAATATTTGTTGATGTCCAGATGGTATAATCTATTGTACTTGTCTTTTAGGTTCCCACTTCCAAGCCAATTATCCAACCAAAAGTAAGTATTAGATCAATCACCTAATTTTTCAATTAAAACGTTGAGAGGTAATAAGCCAGAGTTAATAGATTTTCGCTACAGATTCACAATATTGCACCATAACCCGGATCCACGAATTATAGAACCATCAATGCCAGTTCCCTGCCCGTAAACTGAGGTTACAACACCGGCCCATTTAGCTTTCGGATCAGTTACATATCACCAAACCCATATAATCATAAGCGCATAGTTCCAAGCTCTAAGGCTTCCAATATTTAGGCCACTATTATCAAAAGATGAAAGAGTTTGATCCCAACTAACCCAATGTATCTTTCGGCTACCTTCCATAGATCCCTAAAAGAACCTTGAACGAATGCCTTCGAGATCATTTAGAATACCTTCCGGACATTTGAATAACGAAAGGAAGTAAAGGCCAATGCTACTAAGAACCGATTTGGTTAACATAAGACGACCCCTGAATGATAGGAGATTAGCCTTCCACTTTGATAGGCGCTTAGTGAATCGATCAAGTAACAGCTTCCAATTAGAAATACGATTCATACTAGCCCCCATCGGGAGGCCCAAATAGTTAAATGGTAAGGTCCCTCGTAAACATCCCACGTCCCTTGAATAATTGTCCACTTCAACATCGCTCACGCCCAAACCATATAAGTTGGATTTATTAACATTAATTCTCAACCCCGAATAATTATAAAAGTTATTGAACACCTCTATAATATTATCCAAGGAGTGCTTATCCCAATCCAATATGATAACTACATCATCGGCATAAAGCAAATGAGAAACCTTAACTCGATCAAAGCCCACCGATGCTCCTCTAATTAAATTCCGAGATACGTAGTCTACCAACATTAAATGTATACATTCCATAACAAGTAGCAATAAAAAAGGACTCAACGGGTCACCTTGACGTAGGCCACGTTGAAGTTCAAATTCTTCGGTCGGGCTTCCGTTGACAAGAATGGATGTGCGGGCCGAGTGTAAGCACATCATCACCCATTTGCGCCATGTTTGACCAAACCCTAACGTATCGAGCATGTGATCGAGAAAAGTCCAAAAAACCTATCATATGCTTTCTCGAAGTCGACCTAAAGGATCATCAACTTTGATTTACATTTCTTGTACCAATCCATGACCTCGTTTAGAATAAGAGGACCGTCTAATATTTGTCTACTCGCAATGAACGTCGTTTGTTCTTTACTAATAACCTTACCAATTACCTTAGCCATACGGTTAGCCAATATCTTGGTGATTATTTTTTATTGAACACCAATGAGTGAAATGGGCCGGTAATCTTTAAAACAAGTAGGAGACGCAACTTTAGGGATCAACGTGATAAAGGCAGATAAAGACCCCTTAGGCATACGACAATCAACGAATGCTTGAATGATCGATGGGATTAATACCGGTTTAATGAGTTCCTAATATGACTTTATAAAGGCGAACGAGTAACCATCCGGGCCCGACGCTTTGCTACTACCACAATCTCAAATCGCCGCTCGTATTTCCTCTTCAGTAATCATTTGCTCGAGACAAATGTTATCAACAAAATTGAGATGTGCGTAAGGTTGAAACTGGGGTGCATCACAGATATGAGTATCTCTCTCAAACTTTGCTTTAAAAAATTCCAAAAAACATTTTTAACAACCGATGGATCCGTAACCCAATCTCCATTAATCGAAATGCCCTTTATCGATTGTATGTTTCGGTGATGTTTAAGAAGGCCATGGAAGAACTTATAATTATCGTCGACTTCAACACCCCATTTAACTCTTGCCTTTTGAGCAACATCTTGGTCCTCTATATTTTGAATACGATCTAGCTTGGACATTAAATCGCATCTTTCGGTAAAATCTGACTCACAAGCATTACATGCGTCAATTACTACCTCAATAGCATTTAACCTGTCATTGAACAGTTTCTTGTTGTTGGCATCTAAATCCTTTTTAGCTTTAGCCCATACTCGAATTTTGGACTTCATAACTTTGCATCTTTCATGAAAAGAGTGCCCAACAGCAGATTCACCATCAACCCAAGCTTCTCTTACTATTACATTAAACTCGGGAATATTGAGCCATGAGTTGAAGAACTTGAAAGGAAGCGGTCGGTAGTCATCTTTCGTGACATGTAGAAACAATGGTAAATGGTCTGACTAACCTCGATTCAATGTAACTAATTTAAGATCTGGGAATAAATTAACAACGTTGGTAAAATCAAAACTCTATCAATTCTGCTCATCTTGGTGGCCGATTGATTTAGCCACGTAAACCATTTACCTCCTAATACCATATCCACCAAACTAAACTCGTCGATGAAAGCATTAAATACTTGGGCTTCAGCCCTATTAAAAATGGAGCCATGACGTTCCTCCTCTTCCCGAACTTCGTTCATGTCACCAAAGAAAACGTATTCACCCGCGTTGCCGTTAATGAACGATCAAAGTCTATCCCATAATTGAACTTTAGCCACCAAATTTTGAGGACCATAAACATTAACCATATAAAAAGTAGATGACGAGTTCACCCATTTACCTTTCACAATTACGAAGTTCACGTCACACCATATATCTTCTTTGGTAATACGCTAGGATCCTACATAGAAATAATCCCCCCGGATCTACCTCTAAAGAGACCACAAGCATAATCAATAATAAAATGTAAAATTTCCCCACATGCTCTTTAACCGAAATAATTCCAACTGATGCATTTTAGATTTTTGAATCCCGAGAAAACGTATATTAAAGGCAAAACACATTTCATTAATTCAAACATGTTTACGCCTTTTTTGCAAAATCTTATGTTAATAGAAAGCAACCTCATTGTTGTTTCATAAGAACCCCAATTTGATCTATCATTTTATTACAAAGATCCTTCATAACGAATTTATCCATGCCCGCTGCCTTAGCATACTTTGCCATATCATCAATTTTCTTGGTGAATAACTATGCATACATTTGGATTAAAGGGGGCTGGGAGCATCGCCATTAGACTTTACAGGTGGGTCGGTAACCCGTTGTGGTTCAACAGGAATTTCAATGTTTTCCCTCATAGCATCAGAGGCGACATTAACCTTGATATTGGGGTTAGACTTATCTTTTTGCACAGACACCTTTGGTAACTCAGTATCTTCAAAATCGAGTTCAGTAGGAATGGAGGAGTTATTATCATCCTCTTGATCAGCATCATCCTCCTCTAACCGAGTCTTCCAAGTTCCAACTTCTTGAGCATAAACCTCAAATTTTACGCCAGTAATGAACACATCTACCTTTTGGGAAATGAGTTTCAAGTCCCTTGTGGCGATGCATACACGCCCCAAGCTCATTGGGCCCTCCTTACTATTATCGAAGAACACAAATCGACCAAACATATTAGCCACTTTCTTAAACGCACTAGCCTTCCAGGCACACAGAGGCATACCTGAAATATGAATCCACGTTAGCCTCTCGTCTAAAACAAAATTCTTAGCTAGTGGTCCGATGAACGAACATAATGATTTGAATAAATCATTAATCTTGAACGCCATGCATGCATCAACAGAAGGGAAGTCACACCATAACCATAATCCACCAATAGTGAATTGTGAAGTCTTCAAAACCTTCCTCTTTCAACACGGTTTGGAAGCAACCCATAGTACCCGCATCCTTCAGTTTAATGAGAACAGCCTCCATAGGATTAGAAATCTGTAACAAATCTTGATCCCCCAAAGTAACATTCAACGTGAGGCATGAAGGTTCCGTTTGTGACGATCCTGAAAACTTAACCGTGTTGGCATATGAACCGTCTTTGGAGCTGGCAACAGAAAAGGGTTTAGGATCATTAACCTTCTTTTCCAATCTAGGTTTGCTATAGTTCTCAGAAAGTTGAGAATTAGTCTTGCGTTCAACCCGTTGGAAACGTGCCACAGAAGCGTACAATCGACGATTGTCTACCCGAATATTTGACAACACAGTTGCAAATATGTCCACATTCAATATATCGGCAAACCTTACGAACCCAAATCGTTGTCCTTGTTTGGATCTCTTATACGCAACATACGAGTGTATAATATCTCCATAAGGATCACATATCTGCTTCAAGCCCTCATGATCGATTGCATTAGGAAGATTAGTGATGAAATACGTCGTTAAAACCCTATCAGCGTTGGGTTTTCTAGGGTTGGGGATTGAATTAAAGACATCATCTTTCCCCTTACGAATTTAGACCATATGATATGTTCATATTATATATCTGAGGGTATCCAAATCCGTAATCTCGTAATTACCAAGCGTTTTAGCGGCAGTTACAAGCATATCCAATCCACCCGATTTATTTATCTCGTCACCTTCGTTAACCGAACTCACCGCTTCATGTTCCAACACATCCTCAACTTTAACTTTCTTCTGTATCGTCTCATACACCTTTTTCATCGTTCTTACTATCACATTTTCCACAAAACCAACTCCCTTTCGGTACACAATTAAGTTGCGGGCACAATAAATGTGATACGCTTGATCGCAACCGTCACAAAGTACAATCTGATCATCATCTTTATCCACCATACAACGTCTACACAAACAAGACGGGCAATACCAACACGGACCGTGCACACCCAACTGCTTATTCGTTAAGCAATTGTAATGATAAAACTTGTGAGCACATAACGAATGTCCACACGTTCGAAAATTGTCTCCGATGTTCACTTCGTTTTTGCAGATAAAACAAATCTTTGACCCTTGACTTTCTTCGGTTACTTCATGCATTTCGAAGCTATTTGGTAAATCTAATGATTCGTCGTTTGTTGGTACACGTTCAACGAAAATGGAAGATTTTAACTTGTCGCAAACTATACAATTATCGTGAGGTGATCCTATTCCGTTTGAAACGCAGATACTGCAATACCAACTTGTAGGAGGAATTTGTGTACCGATTAGTTCGGTACAATTGAGATGGTATATTTGTTCGCACGAATCGCAAACTAAACATTTCCAAGCATCGGCCATTTCTCCACATCCATGGCAGTTGGAGGCACCATTAGATTCGGTTGCACTCGATTTCCTAACAAACTATAGCACATGTTGACAATGGATAATAAGTTGAGCAAATTGTAGTTCAAATTTGCAAGTCTGTTCAAATTGATGCTGACATCATATAGTGTTGAGATGTACCTGTTCATAGTGAGCCGTTGATTTATCAGAAAGACTGTTTGCAAGTGTAACTATCTCATTGCCAACCTGTTGAAGCTTCGTCCATACCTAATCATATTGGTGAAATTGGAAAACTCGGTTAAAATAATAAACTTTTTCCCATTTAAAATATGGTACACAACACCACGAGTTTGAAACAAGAGTGTCATTACGGATAATATAAAAGAAAAACAAAAGTACACTCAATAGACATAGTGCATGGTTACGTAGCTCATGCTCCATTTAGATTTTTATAACAAGTAATAAAAATGTTTTTAAAGGTGCAGGTCACAGGAGACATAACTACAATAGTAGATACATAGGTAATATATATATATATATATATATATATATATATATATATATATATATATATATATATATATCACGGCTCTATTGAGTCGACATCAATCGTCGATTTATTGGCGACTTGACTGACTCTTAGAGCCTAAATTAAATTTCAGGCAGGATTTCAAACCCATGGAAATTTGGTTCTACCATTTCCATGGCGTCTATTATTATTTTTATTTTAGTATTTTTTTTTTTTAACTTTTTCCTATTTAAAGGTCGGAGGTCCTCTCGGAAGCAATCTCTTTATCCTTCGAATAAAGAGAGGGATGACTTTCTCTACTCTTGAGAGTGTTTTCACTGTGGGTGGAGAAATAACTTGTCTTTATTCTCGGATAGGGGAAGGATTGTCTACATCTCACCTCCCCCATACACCACTCATGTGGTATTGGGTTTTGTTGTTGTTGTTGTTGTATATATATATATATATATATATATATATATATATATATATATATATATATATATATATATATAGTGGTAGGATCAAGAGGGAAGTAACCAATCGGGGGGAAGCGGGGGGAAGCAAAAATTATTTTTTTTTCTTCGTTTTTTGAAAAGACTTTGTTCACGAACATTATAGATGAGATGAAAATATGAACATTTAGTAGAGACACTTTGTGATAAATGTTTTTATTTTGGCGGGAAAACGCTCGAAGAAGTAATATATAACAATTATCGTGTTTTTCGAGCGTATGTTGAGGTTTTAGATATTAGGGTTTAGATATTATGGTTTAGAAATTTAGGGTTTAGGGTTTAGATTTAGGGTTTAGATTTATGATTTAAATTGAGTTTTTAACACGAACTGTTTAGAGTTTAGGGTTTAGGGTTTAGGGTTTGGTGTTTTGGGTTTATGGAATAAACCCCAAACCCTAAACCCTAAACTCTAAATCGGGCTAAATTTTACTTCACAAAACATGGAAAAAAAAACGTTAACATTCTTCACGAACAATATTATCTTGAATGTTATTTTTCTCGATCGTTTTCCCGCCAAAATAATAACATTCATCACGAAGTGTCTTTTCTAAATGTTCATATTTTCATCCAATCTATAATGTTCGTGAAAATATGAACATTTAGTAGAGACACTTTGTGATAAATGTTTTTATTTTGGCGGGAAAACGCTCGAAGAAGTAATATATAACAATTATCGTGTTTTTCGAGTGTATGTTGAGGTTTTAGCTATTGGGGTTTAGATATTAGGGTTTAGATATTAGGGTTTAGAAATTTAGGGTTTAGATTTAGGGTTTAGATTTAGGATTTAGATTGAATTTTTAACACGAACGGTTTAGAGTTTAGGGTTTAGGGTTTGGTGTTTTGGGTTTATGGAATAAACCCAAAACACCAAACCCTAAACCCTAAACTCTAAATCGGGCTAAATTTTACTTCACAAAACATGAAAAAAAAACGTTCATATTCTTCACGAACAATATTATCTTGAATGTTATTTTTGTCGATCGTTTTTCCGCCTAAATAATGACATTCATCACGAAGTGTCTCTTCTAAATGTTCATATTTTCGTGTGATCTTGATGCCGGGAAAAAAAAATTCCAAAAAAAGCGAGAAAAAAAAAAATTTGCTTCCCCCCGATTGGTTACTTCCCCATTGATCCTACCCCTATATATATATATATACAAGGTATTCATCGAGGTTAGCCCTCGAGCGTGTGTGGCCTGACTGATTTAGAGCATTGGGACTTTGCTAAACTAATCAAGGTTGTAAAAATCACTAATCAAGTTACCAAAAAATTACCAACGAGTGTGGCTCTACTGTAGTGGTAATTGGAGCTTAAAAAAAATTGATCTTAATTTTGTATCCAATATATGACAGTATTAACTAACATGTATAACTTTTTATTTGATATTTACACAAGCAAATATATAAATGATGGTACGAATATGTTTACTTTTTGTTATCTTATATCTATAGTTTGAATATTTGTGTTGTGATTACATCACATCGTAAAAAGTACAAAAACCCTTATACGTGCCATGCAAGAATGTTAATACAGCATATAATCAACAGAACTACATGCTCTCACCAATATATCAAGTCAAATAAACATATAACGGTGAACGTTAAAGTAAATAAATACCTGTTGGATATCTTTAAGGTAAAGCATTGGTGAAGTTTCATAAACTCCATTTTTCATCTTCGAGTGTATAGCCTTAACGTCAAGAATTCGGTTAGTATTAACAGCACCAAAATTCTTAAAAAGTAGATCACATAACTCAGAGAATTTGTCTGAGTTTAAAACGTCAGTGAATGCATGTTCACATAATTCGGAGATTGTAGAAGCTTCTGATTGTTTTATCGATTCACTACACACAACTTGAGTATGTTCATTAGCAGAATTAAGTGTTTGATTTTCACCTGATTCAACACTATCGAAAGACTCCTGCAAACAAAGCAATATACATGAATCTAAGCAAACATAATATGTGTGTATATATAAGTGTGTGTTTGTATACATGAGAAAGGTTGAAAAAGCCGTGAAACGGAAACAAATCGGTCATGACCTTGAAAGGTCGAGTGGGTTAAGACGGGTCAAGATGAACGTTGACCAACGTTGACTTTTAAATAAAAATATATTAAATATAAATTAATCAAACGTAAATATTTTGAAAATAAATATTTTAAAAACAAATGATTTACAAATAAAGTGATGTGATGTTAGTTTAAATAATATATACGTAGTTTAAATAATATGCACGTCAGTGTTTTTCCAAATTTATAAATAGGCTTGGGATTTGTGTTTTTACACTAGAACTAGAACAAGGCCAGACAAAAAGTTGACTTTTGACCGACATTGACCAACTTTGACCTGAGTTGTCCGGGCTTTGACCTAACTTTTTAGCATTGACCGACTAATTAAATGTTTTAGGGCATAACGAAATGCGCTGGTCAACCGCCATTTACAACCATATACAGAAGTAGCAAAATTAAGTAATTTACCTTCAAAACAGAAGTGCAACCACTTTCTGGATATGTCATTAGAGCGTTTCGTATGCATTTCCCAACACCGTCTTCGTGCCCATTAAGCGACTGATGCATTTTATGTAACACAATCTTTCTACTGCGCCACACAGAACATTCACCTAGTCTTACACGAAATGCATCAAAATGTAACCTGCTAACATTTTGATCTAAAGCACTATCATAATCAGCCTTTATCTGCAAGAAACAAAGGATAATTACTTGAGCAACATACCTATTATTTTGACTACACACCTATTATTATGACTCCAGGATCCTAACGTAGCATGTCAAATACAATTGCAGCATATCATGCTTTAAAATGAAGCCTTATATACCAACATTTACAAGGCCATACAGATAACCACATGAACATGTACCAGCTTTTGTAAACACAAAGAATTCAAACCAATAGGCAGCAAAATATATGCAACTCATTTCCAGAGTTATAAAAGTCAGCCAACTATGCCGATTAGTACCCGAGTAGTCGAGATTTTGAAGTAGTTAAAAGGTCAGTCAAAGTAACTGGTCGCAGGGTCATTATCGGTCAAAGTCTGTCAAAATTGGTCAAAATTCGTCAAAGTCAAAGCTGTTATAAGGTTGAATCTTTAACTCAAGAACAGATAAAAAGCAAAAGAACCCTTGAATGTCATTGCATTGCAGTTGATACAAGTGCATAGTAATATATCAAAATACAAAATTTATTCCACCAATAGACATATAAAACCCAAAATCCTAAATCTGTGCAAATTATATAAATATTTCAATTGAATACTTAATTAGGTCAAAAATGTTCTTCAACACAGCTAAAACTTCCCTAAACTTACAAAATTAAGTTTACATAGCAATAAAACATCAGAAGTCAACTACCATAACCAAATTCAAACAAGCATAATGAAGACTATGAATTAAACCATTTTATTACCTTATCAGAGGAATCAGACTTCAATCTATCATCTGAATCACTAGTCATCTTTCTACGTTTTCTCCTTTTATAGATTCTCAATCCATCAGCACTACTACAAGTCCCATCACAACTACTACTACCATTAACAAATAACTCCCCACCACTATCTTTTACTAGTTCTCTAAAACTGCAATTCAAATCACCATTTCTTGTTTCCTTTTCATTAACCATCATAACGTAGTTTCTTTCAACAAATTACAAGCGAAACCGTAATAATTTCAAGTAAAGTTTCTTGATTTCAACAGCAGGAGGCTTTTATAGTAAAACCCTAATTTGGAAAGGCAGCGAATTAGTAAAAGAAACACATATTTAATTATACAGTAATTGTGTGTTTATATTTGCCCTAGAGTACAGATGTGCAAAACAAGATGATGATAGACGAGGGATATGCGTGTGTTTCAAATATCACCTCTGATAGATTCGTCAGTTTAGAGTTGTACCATTTTTTTATTTTAATACTAGATTTAATAGCGGGGACTTTTCGGTAAACAATTTTGAATCTTAAAAATGACATAGCAATTAACCATATCACATAGCCAGTGTCACAAGTATTTTAGTTGGTGAATTCCTTAACTATATTTTTTACACAAAACCTATAAATTAAGACTACTAAATCCGACACTAAATCCGTGCGTGTCACGAGGACTCCTAATCAAACTAAGTTGTGATTGTTGCTAGTTGCATAACTAACGTGCAGATGCAAAGCAAATTGATTATTGATGAAGTTTTTTAATAATACGCAGATATGATTTCATTTAGATTTTGCAAAAAAACAAAAATAATTCATTACATAACAATCATAGCAAATCAACAAACAATCTGGATGAATAATGATATGACCCATTTTATGTTTCAAATTTGGCAAGAATCGAACAAAATGAAGTTAAGGATGATCAGCAAATACTACCCGCAACTACAACCAATAAAAAGCAAACTGGGTTTTCTATGCAAAAACAGGTTTAAAAAATATGTTGATATTGTCACACTATCCTATTGACATAAACTGACAACATGCAGATTATACTCCACTAGAGTAACAATAATAGAATAGTACTTTAAAGTCATAAGCTCGGACCATACTTTTGTGAGGACATTCCAGCTTCTAACCTCTCCAATTGTCTCTCTAGTGTAATACCTTAACACAAAAACACAATATTTAATGCATGAGTTATAATCCGTGACAAAGAAAGAGAGTTTACAAATAATAGTTCAATTACCTATAGACTTAGAAAAGCGCAAAAATGCAAGGATGAATTATTGATAGTAGTTCAAAACTAACAACAACAACAACAACAACAACAACAACAACAATAACAATACCCAATCCCATGAATGTAGGGTATGGGGGAGGTGGAGTGTAGACAATCATTCCTCGAACCCTAGATTAGAAGGAAGTCACTACTCCACCCGCGGGTATAGAACCCACAGCTAGATAAGATCGTCTCTCCCTCTTCTCGAGAGCCAAGAGATTGCTTCCTAAAGGACCTCCGGCCAGGAATGCTCATCAAAATGAGATAGTGTGGGCATACATACCTGTAAGAGTTATGTGCGCCTAGGAAGATGCAACCATACAAAGTAGCCATAAAACCAAACACATATAGCAGTAATGCACAACAGTATGACAGACAGCATGAGTGATATAATGCGCAGTAATATGTAATTTCAAGTAGGCATACAAACAATCAAAATACACAGTCACACATCCACACACACACACACACACCCAACCACACACACCCACCCACCCACCCACATAAGCGTGTATGGTATATGCTCCCACACACACAAGCATGTATACATTACCTATACCTAAACACGTATACATATAGATACTTTCATAGGTATATATACCTAGATACCAATACAGACAAACATATATACACTTAGATACATGCACCTAGATACATACATACATATACAGATACAAACATATACACGGGACCCTCACATATACACATAAACACAAGTACAAAAACCCATACGTAGGTACATATACAGACCAACGAATAGACCGTAAATATAAAAACAATAATGCAATATACAGATATATAGGCAAAAACAGATACCATGTAAAGGGATATGTATATATATATATATATATATATATATATATATATATATATATATATATATATATATATATATATATATATATATATATATATATATATATATATATATATAATATGTAGTGTAGCTATATAAAATATAGTTATAGTTATAGTTATATATGGTTGTAAAATAAATATATACTATACTTGAAAAAAAAAAAAAAAAAAAAAAAAAAAACTAGCGCCTATATTCTAGTTCTAATATGCCTAAAAATAAAGGAGTCTTACTCAATTACACTAATTCTACTCCTCCACAGGCTCCTATCAGAAGTCATGTCCTCCGTCAGTAGAAGATCTTTCATGTCAAGCTTCAATCTATCCTCCAACCTACGTCTGGGTCTACCCCTTCTCCTTACGCCCCCAACAACGAGGGTCTCGACTCTCCTAACCGGGGCTAAAAGTGGGCGCCTCATAACATGCCCAAACCATCTAAGTCGTCCTTCCCTCAGCTTGTTAGTTATGTTCCCAACCTCCAAGTTCTCCCTAAAAACTCCATTTGGTATCATATCTAGCATGGTCTTACCACACGTCCACCTAAGCATCCTCATTTCTGCCACCTCCATCCTCCTCTCTTGAGCTTTCGTTATTGGCCAACACTCTGACCCCTACAACATGGCTGGTCTGATTGTCACCTTGTAGAATTTCCCTTTCAATTTCAATTTGAGGGGTATCTTCTTGTCGCACAACACCCCTTTCGCTGCCCTCCACTTCAACCATCCTACTCGTATACGATGCGCCACGTCCTCATCTATCCTTCCCGATTTGTGAAGCATCGAGCCTAAATATCTAAAGGACTCTTGTGGAGGTAAAGTCTGAACCCCAATTCGGACATCCACTATATCCTCTTGTTCCTCTTCGCTCGTCTTGAAATCGCATCTAAGGTACTCCGATTTAAGTCTGCTAATCCGTAGGCCATTTGATTCTAGGGCGATCTTCCATTGCTCTAGCCTTAATTAGTCATAATCAGAGTGATACAATTTTACGTCAAGATCTTCAGCAAGTCAAAGTTCCAAGTCGGGTTTTATTTGTTGTACAAAGTATGGCAACGAATGATGAGTTATGATCTTATATTTCAAAATGAGTGTTTACACTGCAACAATAAAAAATGATTAAATTAGTTAAGCATAAAGGACATAACACTATCAATTGACTTGATCAAAATAAGTATTTCAAAACGTTAGTATTTGTGAACCCGACATTATTGATAATATTTGTATTGAAAGCAAATGTATTAAAAAGTTATATTTTCACTTATATATTTAAACGCTAATTTGATAATATTTAAACATTGTATTAAAAAATTAGTATTTATGAACCCGTCATTATTGCGTTTTAACTTTTGTATTTAAACCATACATAGGACATAAATTCACCAAATTTTCTTTGCGTAAATGGTTAACCGAATTAACCGTTTTATATCTATACGTTAACCGAATTAACCGTATTAACCAAAGCGTTATTAACTAAACCGAATGGTACCTTCCAACTTATAGTATGTAACTGGACTGTATACCTTCCAAATTATCAGTGGCGGTACCAGGAATTTTTTTCACCGGGGGCAAAAAAAATTCAAAACCGTAGCAATTTTTTTGGGCAAAATATGGAGGTTTTGGGACAAAAAAATTGAGATTTTTAGGCAAATTATGGAAGTTTTGGGCAATATTTGAAGGTTTGTGGGTAAAATTTAGAGATTTTTGGTCAAAATTTGAAGGTTTTGGGGCAAAATATTTAAGTTTTGGGGCAAAAAAAAAATCCACCGGAGGCAAAGTCGAAAAATCCAAAATTTTTACACTGAAAATTGCAAATCCACTGGGGGCGGCTGCCCCCGCTTACCCCTTCATAAAATCGCCCCTGCAACGTATCATCTAAAGTACCCTCACCCGTATACCAAGAAACAACAGGAAGGATAAGTTTGCTCGTATGGATGAACTGCAAAAAAAATATACAATGTGTCATGTTGAAAAAGTAAGGCATAAAATACCAATTTCACTGGCAAACATTACTCATTTTTGTAATGGACGATATAAGATTATATATATAATTGTACTCTAAGAATCCTTGCAAGCTAGAAGTTACTCAACAGTAGAAATTGATCAATTGCAAGTTAAAATTGCAAATCATTATCAATATACTCAAATGAAACACACCTCACATGATGGAAACCATTTACAATTTTACAGTAAAGTGTCCTCCTTAATTATTTCCACAAATAATAAAACAACCATCAAGATCAAAACTTGACCATTATGTATGTCCACCTCCTAACTTTATCATGTGGGACTGAAACATGATATGAAGATTGAAGAGCACGATTGATCATTATCGTACTCAGACTAACTAATATTTCTAAACACGCACTCAAACTTACATTACATGGTTTTCAATGCTAGTTAGTAATGTCTAATATGCGGTGCTTAATAAACCTTTACTATTTAAAGAATTAAAAAGGGGTCGTATTGGTTTACCTAAAACACTTCTTGACCAAAATTATATCATCTAAAATCAGGTTTTATGCTTTAAAAACATATTGAGAGCTTTTTAACCTGTTAGTCCCATACGATCTCCTCTTTTTAGCTATGTTTACAATCCTACGTGTGACTCGTTCGAGGTTAAACATAGACCAAGTCGTCTAACTCCCATTCATAAGTAAATGGGTTATAATTGCCTCATCTAAGTAATTTGCATAATAAATACAAGAACGAAATATATCATCTAACAATTAACAATAACAGTCCAAAATTTATTTTAGTACTTTCTAGGTTGAACACTTATATGCATAAAAAAACCTCAAGGAGACTTTTAACCCTCTTGAACCATTTAACCCATTCGACCCATTCGACATATACTCTTTTTGGGTACATTTGTTATTTACCATTACAAATTTCACCCATCATAATTGCTATGTTTAGAATAATGAACAATTTGCCTAATTGCCTATACCTGGTTCGGTGAAGTGAAAGCGTTTGGCGGAAAAGTGGGTTGTCCAGAAGTTGTTCGATGTTACTGCTGTTACTACAGCTGCTGAACTGCTGTAATTCAGCACTCTAATCAGCCCTAAAACCACTTAAAAACTTTCAGAAAACATTTCAAACTATCTTATTAAAGCTAACTCAATATCATCGCGAGATAACACCGCTTAATAACATCAAGTAGTTATGAAAATAAGTAGCAAGCTAATCAAAAAGTAAATAACTTTTTCGAATTTTTCAAAGAGAGAGCTTTTTGAAATTTGTAATGTCATGTCCTGTGCTCTACTTGACAAATAGAATAAATTATCTTCACTCAAATTTATTCATATACCTTATGACCAAAAAAGTAGCCTGGCATATCACATTTGAAGAGTCTTAAACTCATGTATTCAATACTTAGTAAAAAACAGAGTTAAATTATCATTCAAAAAGGATAGTAACTGCGACTTAATCATAAAATGGGTCAAAACGTCAAATTGGGTCCTCACGTTAAAAAGTAAAAGAGTATGATAACGCTATGAACTTGTTGCTCACATCCAAAATCATTCTGCACCTGAATATTGAGAAAAGAAAAGGACACAATAAATATAAATAATGAGACAAGAAATTAGCTTCAATTTCTTAAAACCAAATATGGTAAGTACGCAAAAATAGTCTTACTCGACAAAACTGTCAAAAGATAGACACTCTGTACACAAATTTAACTGACCTGCAAAGTTGAAAATCGTGCAAGGGCATCCATAGTGTACAAATAACACCGTAGTTTTTTTGGTCCTCCAAAAATGCAAGATTTCAGTCACAAACGTTCAAGTAGCAATCCGATATACATGGTCTGATATAATATTTTCAAAACCCGCCCCAAACGTGCAACTAATCTTGCTACCACTATTAAACAACATGGAGTAACAAATAAACATTACATATGTATGAAATAATGTTCAAGTAAGGCGTATCCTTGTTAAGGATTTATTACTCGATTGACATGGTCTACCACTACATAGTAATAATTATATCAAAGTATCACTTCTAATGAAATACGCTTAAATCAAACATCAAAACATAAACAAAATGTGTACATTTATCGTATGGCCTGATCGAGTGAACAAATGTTATGGTTTGATGCCCATTGTAAACAACCACAAAATAATATGATAGCATTAAAATTTGTGAAGTCATATATGAATTCTGCATACAAAAATCTATAATCAAACTAATACATACCAATAATTTTGCAGTCAATATAAATTTTACATACAAAACTAATAATAACTTCTGTATGTTCTATATGTCTCCAATTAATACTTTCTTTTAATATATTTCGAAAAAGAATCGAGTACCACTATACACAAAATTGAAGATTGATCAAGTTACAAAAATAAAACAACACTTTAACATTATTTATTAATTCAATTCTTGAAGAAAAAAAAACTAAATAAATCAAAATAACATGAATCTGTCACTGCGTCAACGTCTTACACTTGAACCATGTAAGATACCAATTGACATACCTTTATTCGAGCGACTTAAAATCCGTTTGAATCGAGCCAGCATGCCTTCATCGACTCGGCAGCATGGAGAACACCCGATGCAATAATAGCTATTGGTTGTTTAAACTCAAAAAACGTTCATTGAAATCAAATCATTACAAACGTATACTACGAATTAATCAGGACCGGAGTAGCAGATTGAATGGGTATGAATCCGATGGTTTGTGATTGATAGAAACAACTGTTGACGGCAGATTGAAGGAATTAATTTATCAGGGTTTTTAGTTGCGTGGTAGGAGATGAATTTGGTGAAATCGTTTTGCGTGGTTGAAGATGATGTTGTACGTGGAAAATAGTTTGCCACGTGGGATTGGAAGTGATTAGTGAGGGTTAATCTTGATTAAGGAGTTAATGACACCTTAGCAATTATGATTAGGGGGTGTTTAGAGGGTGAATTTTTATGATTTATAAGATGTAGATAGAGAGATACTAATCCCTCCCTCTCAAGTTTATTATGCCCAGAAAAAAAAAACACTTTTAAGAAAAAGTACGTGACACATGTACATTTTTGTTAACTTTTAAGTCTTACCCTTTATTTTTTACCTATATTTTTGTCCTACATGAATAAAGTAGGGGCACAAAAAACTTTTATCAAATTTTCTTATCCATTTATGGAAGTGGACAATTAATTTGGGACATTCCAAAATGGAATACTGGACTATAGATTTGAGACGGATGGAGTAATTAATTCTTAATTAATCTAATAATCTAAAAAACACAAAAAAAAAAAATATCAGAAAGTATATATATTTGATTTACTAAAATGTACAATAGAGAAAACTAAATACTCCATAGAATTGTATATTACCACCGTCAGTATATGCAAACTGTATCACAAAAAACTACAAAATTTGTTCATAGCTATCATCCACCTTCAAACACTTTCCTTATAAATTTCCAAGTAAACCTCGAATGTTCATCCTGGTTATTGCATCTCTTTACGACTGATAGCAGCACAGAGAACACCCGTGAGACCTGGAAGATCATATAATATTACATTCGATTCATGCGGCTCAAAGCCTTGCAGAAATTGACGTGACGGGAATGTGGCAGGGGTGAATTTATGTTTTGAGGTTGCAATTGAGAACAATTGCAAGGGATACCACCCGATCAAGCTCATCCTTGGCAGCTTTTAGCTGGCCCTCCAAGTCATTCATAGCTTCCCGAGCCTTAGCCGCCTCATCATCATGGGCAAAGCCATCCAGAGGGAAAGTATTCAGCGTCACGATTGCCCGAGCACGTGCAACCTTTGCATCATCCGGAGGGAGGGCATAAACAGTCTGAAGAAGGGCGGAGGACGACCCCTTCTCTAGGGCACCCATGCAACCATGATAATCAATATCCAGCTGAGAGAAAGCACCAATGATGTCCTCTCCGACAGGTACCTTAAAGTGGACATCATCAAAACTCTCCAGTGTATACTGATCACCCTCCCCGTGACCCTCCTCATCACCCTCCAAGACCATGGGCTCCATCACCGCAACCCCACCGCCAACAGAAGACTCAGCAGCACCTGCAAGCATAAAGGTCTTTTAAGTATAACATGTGTATCATGATAAAAATAGATTAGCACACCGGGACAAATAAAAGTACCTCGGGCTTTCTTCATCCGAAGTTGAGGAAGCCCTTTAATCTTGTAGTGACCCGAACTTTTCCGAACCTTTCTATGATTATATGTTTAATGAAAACTATATTTACATGATTAAATGTTTCCAACATGTTAAGCAATCAAACTTGTTAAGACTTGGTTAATTGAAACGGAAATTTTGTAAACGTCTGATTACCCAGTTTGACCAATGATTCACGAACGCTATAAGTTGTATATGACATGATGATACATAAATGAATAAATATATATGTTTAACATGATATAATGATCATCAAGTATCTCATTAAAAATAGTAACAATGAGTTATATACTTAAAAAGGAGACTATTGACGTATGAAACTCGAAACGATACATATAACGATTATCGTTATAACCACGTCTTACTAAATATATATGAAGCATATTAATACATTGTTATATTATATATAACATGATAATATGATAATTAAATATATCATTAAGTGTATTAACAATGAACTACATAAGTAAAAACAAGACTACTAACTTAAGGATTTCGAAACGAGACATATATGTAACGATTATCGTTGTAACGACATTTAAATGTATATATCATATTAAGATATATTAATATATCATAATATCATGATAATATAATAATTTAAAATCTCATTTGATATTATAAACATTGGGTTAACAACATTTAACAAGATCGTTAACCTAAAGGTTTCAAAACAACACTTACATGTAACGACTAACGATGACTTAACGACTCAGTTAAAATGTATATACATGTAGTGTTTTAATATGTATTCATACACTTTTGAAAGACTTCAAGACACTTATCAAAATACTTCTACTTAACAAAAATGCTTACAATTACATCCTCGTTCAGTTTCATCAATAATTCTACTCGTATGCACCCGTATTCGTACTCGTACAATACACAGCTTTTTTATGTATGTACTATTGGTATATACACTCCAATGATCAGCTCTTAGCAGACCATGTGAGTCACCTAACACATGTGGGAACCATCATTTGGCAACTAGCATGAAATATCTCATAAAATTACAAAAATATGAGTAATCATTCATGACTTATTTACATGAAAACAAAATTACATATCCTTTATATCTAATCCATACACCAACGACCAAAAACACCTACAAATACTTTCATTCTTCAATTTTCTTCATCTAATTGATCTCTCTCAAGTTCTATCTTCAAGTTCTAAGTGTTCTTCATAAATTCTACAAGTTCTAGTTACATAAAATCAAGAATACTTTCAAGTTTGCTAGCTCACTTCCAATCTTGTAAGGTGATCATCCAACCTCAAGAAATCTTTGTTTCTTACAGTAGGTTATCATTCTAATACAAGGTAATATTCATATTCAAACTTTGGTTCAATTTCTATAACTATAACAATCTTATTTCAAGTGATGATCTTACTTGAACTTGTTTTCGTGTCATGATTCTGCTTCAAGAACTTCGAGCCATCCAAGGATCCTTTGAAGCTAGATCTATTTTTCTCATTTCCAGTAGGTTTATCCAAGGAACTTGAGGTTCATACATATAAAGCTATCTTATTCGAAGGTTTAAACTTGTAATCACTAGAACATAGTTTAGTTAATTCTAAACTTGTTCGCAAATAAAAGTTAATCCTTCTAAATTGACTTTTAAAATCAACTAAACACATGTTCTATATCTATATGATATTCTAACTTAATGATTTAAAACCTGGAAACACGAAAAACACCGTAAAACCGGATTTACGCCGTCGTAGTAACACCGCGGGCTGTTTTGGGTTAGTTAATTAAAAACTATGATAAACTTTGATTTAAAAGTTGTTATTTTGGGAAAATGATTTTTATTATGAACATGAAACTATATCCAAAAATTATGGTTAAACTCAAAGTGGAAGTATGTTTTCTAAAATGGTCATCTAGACGTCGTTCTTTCGACTGAAATGACTACCTTTACAAAAACAACTTGTAACTTATTTTTCCGACTATAAACCTATACTTTTTCTGTTTAGATTCATAAAATAGAGTTCAATATGAAACTATATCAATTTGATTCACTCAAAACGGATTTAAAATGAAGAAGTTATGGGTAAAACAAGATTGGATAATTTTTCTCATTTTAGCTACGTGAAAATTGGTAACAAATCTATTCCAACCATAACTTAATCAACTTGTATTGTATATTATGTAATCTTGAGATACCATAGACACGTATACAATGTTTCGACCTATCATGTCGACACATCTATATATATTTCGGAACAACCATAGACACTCTATATGTGAATGTTGGAGTTAGCTATACAGGGTTGAGGTTGATTCCAAAATATATATAGTTTGAGTTGTGATCAATACTGAGATACGTATACACTGGGTCGTGGATTGATTCAAGATGATATTTATCGATTTATTTCTGTACATCTAACTGTGGACAACTAGTTGTAGGTTACTAACGAGGACAGCTGACTTAATAAACTTAAAACATCAAAATATATTAAAAGTGTTGTAAATATATTTTGAACATACTTTGATATATATGTATATATTGTTATATGTTCGTGAATCAACCAGTGGCCAAGTCTTACTTCCCGACGGAGTAAAAATCTGTGAAAGTGAGTTATAGTCCCACTTTTAAAATCTAATATTTTTGGGATGAGAATACATGCAGGTTTTATAAATGATTTACAAAATAGACACAAGTACGTGAAACTACATTCTATGGTTGAATTATCGAAATCGAATATGCCCTTTTTTATTAAGTCTGGTAATCTAAGAATTAGGGAACAGACACCCTAATTGACGCGAATCCTAAAGATAGATCTATTGGGCCTAACAAACTCCATCCAAAGTACCGGATGCTTTAGTACTTCGAAATTTATATCATATCCGAAGGGTGTCCCGGAATGATGGGGATATTCTTATATATGCATCTTGTTAATGTCGGTTACCAGGTGTTCACCATATGAATGACTTTTATCTCTATGTATGAGAAGTGTATTGAAATATGAAATTTTGTGGTCTATTATTATGATTTGATATATATAGGTTAAACCTATAACTCACCAACATTTTTGTTGACGTTTTAAGCATGTTTATTCTCAGGTGATTATTAAGAGCTTCCGCTGTTGCATACTAAAATAAGGACAAGATTTGGAGTCCATGTTTGTATGATATTGTGTAAAAACTGCATTCAAGAAACTGATTTCGATGTAGCATATTTGTATTGTAAACCATTATGTAATGGTCGTGTGTAAACGGGATATTTTAGATTATCATTATTTGATAATCTACGTAAAGCTTTTTAAACCTTTATTTATGAAATAAAGGTTATGGTTTGTTTTAAAAATGAATGCAGTCTTTGAAAAACGTCTCATATAGAGGTCAAAACCTCGCAACGAAATCAATTAATATGGAACGTTTTTAATCAATAAGAACGGGACATTTCAGTTGGTATCCGAGCGTTGGTCTTAGAGAACCAGAATTTTGCATTAGTGTGTCTTATCGAGTTTGTTAGGATGCATTAGTGAGTCTGGACTTCGACCGTGTTTACTTGAAAAATGATTGCTTAACAAATTTTGTTGGAAACTATATATTTTTAACATGTGAATATTATGTGATATATTAATCTCTTAAC
Organism: Rutidosis leptorrhynchoides; assembly: GCF_046630445.1. NCBI lineage: Eukaryota > Viridiplantae > Streptophyta > Magnoliopsida > Asterales > Asteraceae > Rutidosis > Rutidosis leptorrhynchoides. The sequence goes on from NC_092334.1 coordinate 382,895,901, forward strand.
GCGTTTGATATTATGTGATAGATGTCTACCTCTAGAACAAGTCACATTGACTCACCTAATAATAATGAAGAGTCAAATGTAAATTGGAATGATTCGTGGACTGATTCACAAGTTCCCGAAGAGGAACCGGAAGAAGAGTCGGAACCAGAAGAAGAATCGGAATCAGAAGAAGAATCGGAACCGGATGAAGAAATAGAACCGGTGGGGGAAATAATAAAACGGTTAAGTAAAAGAAAATCCTCAACCAACCGACCAAGGTTAATTATGGTCAATGGTGTTTCCGCCAAGGAAGCAAAATATTGGGAGGATTACCAATTCTCCGATGAATCGGATTCCGACTAGAATTCCGATGATGTTATAGAAATTACCCCAACTGAATTTAAAAGGGCAAAAGAAAATAATAAGGGAAAGGGCATAAAAATAGAGAAATCTAATTCCAACCCCGATGAACTTTATATGTATCGTCAACCCCCGAAGTCCTTAAGTTGTAACAATGACCCGGGAACCTCTAAACTACCAAGTTTTTCTAAACCAATGTGGAAAACGACGGCTCGTATTAGGGGAACATCATATATCCCTAGAAACTTGGCAAAACGAAGCAAAATCGAAGAAGAAGAAACAAGCGAGTCGGAATAAGATAGTTGTATTCGTGTGGTGTAATATATGTAATATAGTGTGCTTATGCTTTATGATATATGTAAAAATTGCTTGTATTAATAAGTATTTTTTTATGAATCTAACTCTTGTCTATTTTACAGTATAAAAACACAAAATGGATAGACAACCCAATATTTTAAGAGACCTACCCGGAGACATGATTGATGAAATCTTGTCTAGAGTCGGTCAGAATTCTTCGGCACAACTATTTAAGGCGAGATCAGTTTGTAAGACATTCGAAGAACGTTCCAAGAATGCCTTGGTTTATAAAAGGCTTTCGTTCGAAAGATGGGGGATATCACATTGGGAAATCCATAAGTTACGATGTGTTTACTTTGATGCATATATTGCGGGGAACCCAAATGCTATTTCACGCAATGGGTTAAGAAATTATTTTGACTCAATATATCCGAATATTGGACTTCGTGATTTAGAAAAAGTGGCTAACATGCAACATAAAGAAGCATGTTATGCTTACGGATTAGTAATGTTCGCTTCTCACCAAAGTGAGAACAAGAACATCGGCCTACAACTATTAAACAAAACGTTCCCACAAGTGACGGAGTCGGTAATTGGGGTAAGAAATGAGGTTTTTAGATTGTTACGGGACTGTTGGACATTACGTAACCCTCGTCCCTTTGACGACGTTACAACACGCTATCTTATCAACGGCCATAACGGTTATGTTCCACAAGACCAAGGATGGGAAGTAGTCCTAGTAAAACCAGAATGCATGATTTGTTTCTGGACGTATGAATTACGTGTCTTTATTGCCTTTGCTGAACGACTTGCGTACTAGCTAGAATTATCTTCACAACCATCTTGTATCAAATTTATTATGTGCTATATTTCATGCTATATGTAAAATAAGCGGTATTGTAAGTTTGTAAAATATTGTGTAAAAGTTTGAACGCGAAATATTATTATAATCAGTTTTTTATATAGAATTGTAGTAGTTGAATTGTATATTAGCTACTAAGTATGAACTTAACGGGTAGGTACTACCCGAATTTAAATTTATAAAACGCTAATATGAAGAAAAAGCTTTTATAAATGAGTTCATATTATGCTACGAAATACTATTAACTACTCTTAATATTCTGTATGATTAACTTGTTCCATTTGACTATTTTGAAGGAAATGGCACCGACTACTCGACACACCGTGAATATGAATGAAGAGGAATTCCGTACTTTTCTAGCTTCAAACATAGCCGCAGTACAGGCTGCGCTACATACCAACAATAACATTGGATCTAGCAGTACAGGAAATCGTGTAGGATGCACCTACAAAGAATTCACTGCCTGTAAACCTTTGGAATTTGATGGAACCGAAGGACCGATCGGATTGAAACGGTGGACCGAGAAGGTCGAATCGGTGTTTGCCATAAGTAAGTGTACTGAAGAGGACAAAGTGAAGTACGCTACGCATACCTTCACAGGTTCTGCGTTAACATGGTGGAATACCTATCTAGAGCAATTGGGACAAGACGATGCGTACGCACTACCGTGGTCAGCATTCAAGCACTTGATGAACGAGAAGTACCGTCCCAGAACCGAGGTCAATAAGCTCAAGACAGAACTTAGAGGGTTACGAACCAAAGGATTTGATATTACCACGTACGAAAGACGATTCACAGAATTGTGCCTATTGTGTCCGGGAGCATTCGAAGATGAGGAAGAGAAGATCGACGCGTTTGTGAAAGGATTACCGGAAAGAATCCAAGAAGATATAAGTTCACACGAGCCCGCCTCCATACAACAGGCATGTAGAATGGCTCACAAACTAGTGAACCAGATTGAAGAAAGAAATAAAGAACAGACTACTGAAGAGGCCAATGTGAATCAAGTCAAAAGAAAGTGGGAGGAAAACGGTGATAAGAATCACCAATACAACAACAACAGCAATTACAACAATAATCGCAACAATTATCCCAACAATCGCAACATCAATCGCAACTACAACAAACGGCCCAACAACAACAACAACAACAACAACAGCAACTACAACAATCATCCCAACAACAATAATAACCGCAACAACAACAACAATCAGAAGCAGCTATGCCAAAGGTGTGAAAAGTATCACTCGGGGTTCTGCACCAAATTTTGCAACAAGTGTAAAAGAAATGGTCATAGAACGGCGAAGTGTGAGGTCTACGGACCAGGGGTTAATAGAACGAAAGGAACAAATGGTGTCGGAACGAGTAATGGCGGAGCAAGTAGTGTTGGAGCAAGTTATGCCAATGTAGTTTGTTATAAATGTGGAAAACCGGGCCACATTATTAGAAATTGCCCGAACCAGGAGAACACGAATGGACAAGGCCGCGGAAGAGTTTTCAATATTAATGCGGCAGAGGCATAGGAAGACCCGGAGCTTGTTACGGGTACGTTTCTTATTGACAATAAATCTGCTTACGTTTTATTTGATTCGGGTGCGGATAGAAGCTATATGAGTAGAGATTTTTGTGCTAAATTAAGTTGTCCATTGACGCCTTTGGATAGTAAATTTTTACTCGAATTAGCAAATGGTAAATTAATTTCAGCAGATAATATATGTCGGAATCGAGAAATTAAACTGGTTAGCGAAACATTTAAGATTGATTTGATACTAGTAGAGTTAGGGAGTTTTGATGTGATAATCGGTATAGACTGGTTGAAAGAAGTGAAAGCAGAGATCGTTTGTTACAAAAATGCAATTCGCATTATACGAGAAAAAGGAAAACCCTTAATGGTGTACGGAGAAAAGGGCAACACGAAGCTACATCTTATTAGTAATTTGAAGGCACAAAAACTAATAAGAAAAGGTTGCTATGCTGTTCTAGCACATGTCGAGAAATTACAAACTGAAGAAAAGAGCATCAATGATGTTCCCATTGCAAAAGAATTTCCCGATGTATTTCCGAAAGAATTACCGGGATTACCCCCACATCGATCCGTTGAATTTCAAATAGATCTTGTACCAGGAGCTGCACCAATAGCTCGTGCTCCTTACAGACTCGCACCCAGCGAGATGAAAGAACTACAAAGCCAATTACAAGAACTTTTAGAGCGTGGTTTCATTCGACCAAGCACATCACCGTGGGGAGCTCCTGTTTTGTTTGTCAAAAAGAAAGATGGTACATTCAGGTTGTGTATCGACTACCAAGAGTTGAACAAACTTACCATCAAGAACCGCTACCCACTACCGAGAATCGACGACTTATTTGATCAACTACAAGGCTCGTCTGTTTATTCAAAGATTGACTTACGTTCCAGGTATCATCAAATGCGGGTGAAAGAAGATGATATTCCAAAGACTGCTTTCAGAACACGTTACGGTCATTACGAGTTTATGGTCATGCCGTTTGGTTTAACTAATGCACCAGCTGTGTTCATGGACCTTATGAACCGAGTGTGTGGACCATACCTTGACAAGTTTGTCATTGTTTTCATTGATGACATACTTATTTACTCAAAGAATGACCAAGAACACGGTGAACATTTGAGAAAGGTGTTAGAAGTATTGAGGAAGGAAGAATTGTACGCTAAGTTTTCAAAGTGTGCATTTTGGTTGGAAGAAGTTCAATTCCTCGGTCACATAGTGAACAAAGAAGGTATTAAGGTGGATCCGGCAAAGATAGAAACTGTTGAAAAGTGGGAAACCCCAAAAACTCTGAAACACATACGCCAGTTTTTAGGACTAGCTGGTTACTACAGAAGGTTCATCCAAGACTTTTCCAGAATAGCAAAACCCTTGACTGCATTAACGCATAAAGGGAAGAAAATTGAATGGAATGATGAACAAGAGAAAGCGTTTCAGTTATTGAAGAAAAAGCTAACTACGGCACCTATATTGTCATTGCCTGAAGGGAATGATGATTTTGTGATTTATTGTGATGCATCAAATCAAGGTCTTGGTTGTGTATTAATGCAACGAACTAAGGTGATTGCTTATGCGTCTAGACAATTGAAGATTCACGAACAAAATTATACGACGCATGATTTGGAATTAGGCGCGGTTGTTTTTGCATTAAAGACTTGGAGGCACTACTTATATGGGGTCAAAAGTATTATATATACCGATCACAAAAGTCTTCAACACATATTTAATCAGAAACAACTAAATATGAGGCAGCGTAGGTGGATTGAATTGTTGAATGATTACGACTTTGAGATTCGTTACCACCCGGGGAAGGCAAATGTGGTAGCCAATGCCTTGAGCAGGAAGAACAGAGAACCCATTCGAGTAAAATCTATGAATATAATGATTCATAATAACCTTACTACTCAAATAAAGGAGGCGCAACAAGGAGTTTTAAAAGAGGGAAATTTAAAGGATGAAATACCCAAAGGATCGGAGAAGCATCTTAATATTCGGGAAGACGGAACCCGGTATAGGGCTGAAAGGATTTGGGTACCAAAATTTGGAGATATGAGAGAAATGGTACTTAGAGAAGCTCATAAAACCAGATACTCAATACATCCTGGAACGGGGAAGATGTACAAGGATCTCAAGAAACATTTTTGGTGGCCGGGTATGAAAGCCGATGTTGCTAAATACGTAGGAGAATGTTTGACGTGTTCTAAGGTCAAAGCTGAGCATCAGAAACCATCAGGTCTACAACAACAACCTAAAATCCCGGAATGGAAATGGGAAAACATTACCATGGATTTCATTACTAAATTACCAAGGACTGCAAGTGGTTATGATACTATTTGGGTAATAGTTGATCGTCTCACCAAGTCAGCACACTTCTTGCCAATAAGAGAAGATGACAAGATGGAGAAGTTAACACGACTGTATTTGAAGGAAGCCGTCTCCAGACATGGAATACCAATCTCTATTATCTCTGATAGGGATGGCAGATTTATTTCAAGATTCTGGAAGACATTACAGCAAGCATTGGGAACTCGTCTAGACATGAGTACTGCCTATCATCCACAAACTGATGGGCAGAGCGAAAGGACGATACAAACGCTTGAAGACATGCTACGAGCTTGTGTTATTGATTTCGGAAATAGTTGGGATCGACATCTACCGTTAGCAGAATTTTCCTACAACAACAGCTACCATTCAAGCATTGAGATGGCACCGTTTGAAGCACTTTATGGTAGAAAGTGCAGGTCTCCAATTTGTTGGAGTGAAGTGGGGGATAGACAGATTACGGGTCCGGAGATAATACAAGAAACTACCGAGAAAATCATCCAAATTCAACAAAGATTGAAAACCGCCCAGAGTCAACAAAAGAGCTACGCCGACATTAAAAGAAAAGATATAGAATTTGAAATTGGAGAGATGGTCATGCTTAAGGTTGCACCTTGGAAAGGCGTTGTTTGATTTGGTAAACGAGGTAAATTAAATCCAAGGTATATTGGACCATTCAAGATTATTGATCGTGTCGGACCAGTAGCTTACCGACTTGAGTTACCTCAACAACTCGCGGCTGTACATAACACTTTCCACGTCTCGAATTTGAAGAAATGTTTTGCTAAAGAAGATCTCACTATTCCGTTAGACGAAATTCAAATCAACGAAAAACTTCAATTCATCGAAGAACCCGTCGAAATAATGGATCGTGAGGTAAAAAGATTAAAACAAAACAAGATACCAATTGTTAAGGTTCGATGGAATGCTCGTAGAGGACCCGAGTTCACCTGGGAATGAGAAGATCAGATGAAGAAGAAGTACCCGCACTTATTTTCAGAAGATGAGCCAACACCTCCAGAAGAAGAAGTACCCGAAATTTATTTAACGAGCCAACACCCTCCCCGTGACCCTCCTCATCACCCTCCAAGACCATGGGCTCCATCACCGCAACCCCACCGCCAATAGAAGACTTAGCAGCACCTGCAAGCATAAAGGTCTTTTAAGTATAACATGTGTATCATGATAAAAATAGATTAGCACACCGGGACAAATAAAAGTACCTCGGGCTTTCTTCATCCGAAGTTGAGGAAGCCCTTTAATCTTGTAGTGACCCGAACTTTTCCGAACCTTTCTATGATTATATGTTTAATGAAAATTATATTTACATGATTAAATGTTTCCAACATGTTAAGCAATCAAACTTGTTAAGACTTGGTTAATTGAAACGAAAATTTTGTAAACGTCTGATTACCCAGTTTGACCAATGATTCACGAACGCTATAAGTTGTATATGACATGATGATACATAAATGAATAAATATATATGTTTAAAATGATATAATGATCATCAAGTATCTCATTAAAAATAGTAACAATAAGTTATATACTTAAAAAGGAGACTATTGACGTATGAAACTCGAAACGATACATATAACGATTATCGTTATAACCACGTCTTACTAAATATATATGAAGCATATTAATACATTGTTATATTATATAATAACATGATAATATGATAATTAAATATATCATTAAGTGTATTAACAATGAACTACATAAGTAAAAACAAGACTACTAACTTAAGGATTTCGAAACGAGACATATATGTAACGATTATCGTTGTAACGACATTTAAATGTATATATCATATTAAGATATATTAATATATCATAATATCATGATAATATAATAATTTAAAATCTCATTTGATATTATAAACATTGGGTTAACAACATTTAACAAGATCGTTAACCTAAAGGTTTCAAAACAACACTTACATGTAACGACTAACGATGACTTAACGACTCAGTTAAAATGTATATACATGTAGTGTTTTAATATGTATTCATACACTTTTGAAAGACTTCAAGACACTTATCAAAATACTTCTACTTAACAAAAATGCTTACAATTACATCCTCGTTCAGTTTCATCAATAATTCTACTCGTATGCACCCGTATTCGTACTCGTACAATACACAGCTTTTTTATGTATGTACTATTGGTATATACACTCCAATGATCAGCTCTTAGCAGCCCATTTGAGTCACCTAACACATGTGGGAACCATCATTTGGCAACTAGCATGAAATATCTCATAAAATTACAAAAATATGAGTAATCATTCATGACTTATTTACATGAAAACAAAATTACATATCCTTTATATCTAATCCATACACCAACGACCAAAAACACCTACAAACACTTTCATTCTTCAATTTTCTTCATCTAATTGATCTCTCTCAAGTTCTATCTTCAAGTTCTAAGTGTTCTTCATAAATTCTACAAGTTCTAGTTACATAAAATCAAGAATACTTTCAAGTTTGCTAGCTCACTTCCAATCTTGTAAGGTGATCATCCAACCTCAAGAAATCTTTGTTTATTATAGTAGGTTATCATTCTAATACAAGGTAATATTCATATTCAAACTTTGGTTCAATTTCTATAACTATAACAATCTTATTTCAAGTGATGATCTTACTTGAACTTGTTTTCGTGTCATGATTCTGCTTCAAGAACTTCGAGCCATCCAAGGATCCTTTGAAGCTAGATCTATTTTTCTCATTTCCAGTAGGTTTATCCAAGGAACTTGAGGTAGTAATGATGTTCATAACATCATTCGATTCATACATATAAAGCTATCTTATTCGAAGGTTTAAACTTGTAATCACTAGAACATAGTTTAGTTAATTCTAAACTTGTTCGCAAATAAAAGTTAATCCTTCTAACTCGACTTTTAAAATCAACTAAACACATGTTCTATATCTATATGATATTCTAACTTAATGATTTAAAACCTGGAAACACGAAAAACACCGTAAAACCGGATTTACGCCGTCGTAGTAACACCGCGGGCTGTTTTGGGTTAGTTAATTAAAAACTATGATAAAATTTGATTTAAAAGTTGTTATTCTGGGAAAATGATTTTTATTATGAACATGAAACTATATCCAAAAATTATGGTTAAACTCAAAGTGGAAGTATGTTTTCTAAAATGGTCATCTAGACGTCGTTCTTTCGACTGAAAGGACTACCTTTACAAAAACAACTTGTAACTTATTTTTCCGACTATAAACCTATACTTTTTCTATTTAGATTCATAAAATAGAGTTCAATATGAAACTATAGCAATTTGATTCACTCAAAACGGATTTAAAATGAAGAAGTTATGGGTAAAACAAGATTGGATAATTTTTCTCATTTTAGCTACGTGAAAATTGGTAACAAATCTATTCCAACCATAACTTAATCAACTTGTATTGTATATTATGTAATCTTGAGATACCATAGACACGTATACAATGTTTTGACCTATCATGTCGACACATCTATATATATTTCGGAACAACCATAGACACTCTATATGTGAATGTTGGAGTTAGCTATACAGGGTTGAGGTTGATTCCAAAATATATATAGTTTGAGTTGTGATCAATACTGAGATACGTATACACTGGGTCGTGGATTGATTCAAGATAATATTTATCGATTTATTTCTGTACATCTAACTGTGGACAACTAGTTGTAGGTTACTAACGAGGACAGCTGACTTAATAAACTTAAAACATCAAAATATATTAAAAGTGTTGTAAATATATTTTGAACATACTTTGATATATATGTATATATTGTTATAGGTTCGTGAATCAACCAGTGGCCAAGTCTTACTTCCCGACGAAGTAAAAATCTGTGAAAGTGAGTTATAGTCCCACTTTTAAAATCTAATATTTTTGGGATGAGAATACATGCAGGTTTTATAAATGATTTACAAAATAGACACAAGTACGTGAAACTACATTCTATGGTTGAATTATCGAAATCGAATATGCCCCTTTTTATTAAGTCTGGTAATCTAAGAATTAGAGAACAGACACCCTAATTGACGCGAATCCTAAAGATAGATCTATTGGGCCTAACAAACCCCATCCAAAGTACCGGATGCTTTAGTACTTCGAAATTTATATCATATCCGAAGGGTGTCCCGGAATGATGGGGATATTCTTATATATGCATCTTGTTAATGTCGGTTACCAGGTGTTCACCATATGAATGACTTTTATCTCTATGTATGGGATGTGTATTGAAATATGAAATCTTGTGGTCTATTATTATGATTTGATATATATAGGTTAAACCTATAACTCACCAACATTTTTGTTGACGTTTTAAGCATGTTTATTCTCAGGTGATTATTAAGAGCTTCCGCTGTTGCATACTAAAATAAGGACAATATTTGGAGTCCATGTTTGTATGATATTGTGTAAAAACTGCATTCAAGAAACTGATTTCGATGTAGCATATTTGTATTGTAAACCATTATGTAATGGTCGTGTGTAAATGGGATATTTTAGATTATTATTATTTAATAATCTACGTAAAGCTTTTTAAACCTTTATTTATGAAATAAAGGTTATGGTTTGTTTTAAAAATGAATGCAGTCTTTGAAAAACGTCTCATATAGAGGTCAAAATCTCGCAACGAAATCAATTAATATGGAACATTTTTAATCAATAAGAACGGGACATTTCAAATCTTCCTCTTCATAATCGACTGCTCTTCAGTAACAGTCGGAGCAGGGAGGACTAAATCAGCCCCATCCCCTGTGTTCTACTCCAAGTCTTGTGGAGCAATATCCGGCTCACCAGCCGGATTCACCGGCAAATTCACAAACTCGATCTCTTCGAGATCGGCAAAAGCCATCGCAGTACTGAATTCCATCGCTAATGCAAGCAAAATAAATATGGTTAGTATATGAATAACTGACAGACTAATAAACATTGGCTAGAATCAGTCTCCACCTTCTCCCCCATAACGAATCGCAGGCTTGACACTCGCATCCGACCATGAGTGGCTCACTCCCCCCAGCACAAGCATGGCCTCCCAGTATGGCCATTGGGGAAACCTGAAATTCTGGATAGCTAGTATGCATGCCTTCTCGGCATCATTCAATTTTAGAACCACATTGGCACCCTTCTTCACCTTAACTGCCCACTCACATAGATCGACAAACTGTGCCAGTAACTCTTTGCGGTCAACAAAAAAGAACGACTCTCGCGATTCCTTTAGAGAAGTATCTATGTCACCAATAAAGTTGAATAATCTCCTTCGTTTTATGGAGAACCAACCAACTTCAGACTTCGACACGGTGAAGCAATATTGAAACATACGAACAGTAGGGAGTATATGGTAGTAGTTCAGGTACATCTCCCACATTACCAATTTCTGGTATGCGTGCGGATGTAACTAGGCAGGTGCTATCATATAGTGCGTGAAAAATTGGTACATAAATTCGGAATAGGGTAACCGGAAGTTGCTCATGGTAATGGTTGCACCGTACATGGTAACCATGTCCGATGGAGGCTTATGTGCTCGATGGAAGGCGTCAGGAACCCTTAAAACGTAACTGGCCAAAAATGGGTACTTATTTACTAACTCATCAAGATATTCATCACAAACTTGACTCATTATGTCATTAACATTTACAAAAGACCTAGAAGATGACTCAACGACGTCAACGCTGGTAGAAGTGGAAGACTGATCCGCCATAATATGTAAATACATAAATTACAAACTGACAGAAAAGAGTAAGAACGAGAAAAGAAGGAAAAAAATGTACCTTTTTCGTGAAAAAACTGTTGGTTTTTTAGAAGAAGAATCGTTTGAAGATGCGAAAGTTGTAAAAAGTGGGAAGAATGGGAAAGGTGGCTATTTATAGGTTTTAAAGAAATCGATCCAACGGTGTGGATTAAAAGATGGATCGCTAAAGGTAATGATTAAAATTGCAAAAAGATGTTCCTCGAACGCCGTTCCAAAAAGTTGAAAAATGGAAAAAACACAAAAAGGGGGCGTGTCTGCGAAAACTATCTTTTCAAACTGCCAGGCATTTAATGCACATCCAATCGGGAACGTGGTTCATTTTCAAGTTTGATAAACGTAACCGTTCCGGCTACCATCACCAAACTGGGGGGCTTAATGATACGTATAATGATCTGTCTCATAAAGGCACACTATTAGTAGTACCCCGACTAGAGTATAGGCAGCATCCGGGTACAAACATACCGGATAAAGGGCTAGCCGGGACGTAACATAAAGCTTATCTTACTCGAACATGTGTGCAGGCTACCGGAATCACTCAGCCGGGTGTAAAAGCATTGAGAAGCCAAGAACCATATCACATAAAGAAGGACGGCTGGACCATGAACGTCAGGCACCCGCCAGCTTTTACAAAGTTACTTACGAATCGGCCATAACCTTTCCCGGTCATAACACTACCATGAAGAAACACTTGAAATAAAACATCAGATGAAACCCCGCTTGTCTGAGCGAGTGCAAGACATTCATCCGTCACACTCTAGACGGATCCAACACACTCTCGGAACTACCATGTCTTTCCACCTTAAGTGTCCGGTCTCGGGACAAGCACGTTGTCCCGGAGCATTACAGCATCCCGAAACAAGCACACTGTCCCAGAACAAGCACATGATCCCAGAGCAAAGACACAAGCAAGCTGCACGCCACGTCAGCCCACGAATCTAGAAAAGTTTGTTAAGATCTGTTTGTTATTCCCATGAAAGGGACAGGTGCTACGTCGACCCTCGGGATTAGCGAAGTTTGTTATAACTATGAAAGGGACATGTGCCACATCACCATTCCCTCATATCACCTATAAATACGCAAGCATGATCATTCATTCAACAACACTGGATGCATTAACGTTACCCTGCCCAAATCAATTACGGTAACGATTGTTTTACGCCCTTGAAATCCAGATTTCAAATCGGGGTTTGCACAATTATTGGAGTTAAAACATTCGATTCACTCTTTTCCACTAATTTAGCACTCAAACCCGAAATCTATTTCACACTTAACGATTTTGGTTTGATCAAGTAGAAATGCTCAATCATCTACCGTATTTGGTATTTAGTGTGTGTTTATATATATATATATATATATATATATATATATATATATATATATATATATATATATATATATATATATATATATATATTAAAATGAAATATAGTCTGGTTCTACATTGGGCACTCTTTAAAAGAGATAAAATCCGATCTTGAAAATCTGAAGAATTATGAAAATGTTTGAAAATCTAATCCTGAACATTCGGTCTTATCCGAGGCAACACGCACCACGCACAGACCAACAAGCAATGTGCGAGGTGCGGGATGCGATGATGTATGAGTGTAGCCGGCAAAGCCAGTAATGATGCTCGGTAACATGTACCACACACTATGGGTGGTCAGTATTTGGTTTGAAATCGTTTAACCCGAAAACCAAACTGGAACCAAACCGAAAAAAACCGAAACCGAATTTGAAAAATGGTTTTTGGATCGAGTAAAACCAAAACCGAATTTGAATTCAGTTTTCGGTTTTGAAAATTCTAAATTCGATTAAACCGAACGCCGAATTCAAAACCGAATTCAAAATTTTAATATATATAATTTTTATATTTGTGTTTTAATGTCATTATATTTTGGGATCCAATCATCTAAATCGGTTCTCACTCATATGTCGATTAGGTGACCTACATTATATTTATGTTACTCAAATTATTATGTTCATCTTCTTAATAATGGTAGCAGTAAACGTAACAATTAAACTCTAAATATTAATGAACCATCGAATTCTTGATTATTTAATAGTACGTCATTGTTTTAGGTTGTAAATAACTAAGACGCCAATAACGCCAGAATTAAACTATCATGGTTTCGAATTTTTTCATGATTTTCGATTTTAACCAAAATCGAACAGAATTCGAAATCGGTTTCGATTCGGTTTTCATTTTGAATTCGGTTTTCGGTTCGGTTTTCTATTTTTCCCAATAAAATTTCAAAACCGAATACACCGAACAAACCGAAAACTGAACCGATGAACACCCCTACCACACACGGACCTGCACGCCAGTGTGGGGTGGGTAGACATGGGCAAAATGACAATTACAAAAATTTAAGAACATATCATTAAACACTTTGCGATTTTGGGGCATCTTGACCAATTTCCCAATATTTTATCATTTGAATAATCTGTATAATAAAAAAATGTTATTTAATACTCCCTCCATTCAGTTCAATTTTCATGTTTTAACTTTAGAGTGTGTTTGGATGAAACTAGCTGGAGCTGGAGCTTATGGACTAGGGTGTGTTTGGCAACGCAGCTTGTAGGAGCTTATGAAAGCTTAAGCTTATTTTTTCATAAGCTCCAGCTTCTAGCCTTGTTTGGTATACAAATATTCCAGAGCTTATGAAAAAAATAAGCTCTGGAAAAATAATAGTTGAAGTAGCTTATGAAACTAAGTTGGGAAGCTTATGAAAGTAAAATTACATTATTAGCCCTTAAATCATTATTTATCATTTATTTATTGTCCTTTTATGATATTTTACATACATAAGCTCCATCCACTTTACCAAACACTTATAAAATATAAGCTCCAACTTCTAGATTAAAAAATAAGCTCCAGCTACAAGCTCCAGCTCCTACTACAAGCCAGTTTCACCCAAACACACCCTAGAGGTAGAGCTGAAGCTTATTTTTAAAACTGGTAACTGGAGCTTATTATTTTTATAAGTATCTAGTAAACTAGCTGGGGCTTATTTTACAGTTCATAAGCTCTACTTTTTTTCATAAGCTACTGCAAGTAGCTTATTTTTTTAGAGCTTATGATTTCATAAGCTCTACTTTTTATGTCTCCTAAACAAAGCTTATGACTTGGAGCTTATTAAAATAATAAGCTCAAGCTCTTATAAGGTCCAATAAGCTGGTGTGCCAAACACGCCCTTAGAGTTCTTTTATTTCCAACTTTGACTTAAAATATTTTTATTTGTATTATATATTACTCAATGGAATATATATCAATTGATTGTTTTTGAATATATTTTTACCGGTATAATAATCATCAAGTATTAAGTATTATATAACAAACAAAGCTGGAATGAAAAAAATGTAAAATCAAAACAAGACTTCCTTTCTTCTAAATGTTGAGAAAAGTATTGTCTGGAATTTGTATTGTGACGAAGGGAGTATACATATATAACTATATATAAATATAAATGTTATTAATAATTTAACTCGTAATAAGTTTTCGTGTTTTCGCCTAAAAAAATAAAATAGTCGCATGAGGTCACCAATTTTTTTTAACAGTGATTGGGATCACCCGAGGGGGACTAAACCACCCGTTGCGATCATCTCCCGTTTCGACTATGCCGATGCAACGATAATAACCCCGCCCCAATCGCTGCCCGGGAGGAAACCTTGAAACCGATCCAAGGGCACAACCAAGTAAAACCCCCTCCCCTTTACCCCCCAAACAATATGGGAAAGGTTCCATGGGTGGATACTTCATGGCAGTGATGAAATTGTGTTTTTAATATGTAGCCAACGGGGGTCGAACTTCTGACCCCTCTAAAGAAGGCAAACCACCAACCGCTGGACCACATCACAACTTATGAGATCTCTAAATTGACCGTGAAAATCACCAAATATCTTGATAGGAGCCCTTACTTGTAGAATATCCTTGAAAATATTAAACTCATTACAAGGATCAACTATCTCATTACAATCCAGAAAAACCAGGTGGATTCTAAGTTCTACCCATGAGGCTTTAAAAGGTAACCTTGTTAAAATTGAAAATGCGGAAATATAAATTTGTTTATTGATAATGTATTGAGTATTTACTGATGTAAGTTGAGAATTAAGATGATAAACTGGAAAAAGTAAAAGAGAGTAAAATGCTTTAAGGACTACATTTTTAGTAGATTGAATTTTCTTTTACACTTGACAAAGCTAACCATTTATGCTACTTAGTCTCAAACGACTATGTGGTTAAAATAGTGAAGGAGCCTATCACTTTTATGAAAACTATTCAACATTAACTAATTTAGGAAAGAGGACAATTTGATGCTTGTACTAGTCGTTGGAACACATAGAAAGGAATCTCATGTGATCTAGTAGTCCACTTTCCATTTCAAGTAAATCTCCTTTTGTTTTATTTTCTAACACTCCCCCTCAAGTTGAATAGTGGAATTTTCAATATTCAACTTGACCAATACGTTGTTGAGGAGTCGTCCATTGACTTGTTTTGTGAAACTAGTTGTGATCTAGTCTTCAATCTTATTGAGTCAATTCCCGACTTGAACCCCTTTTTGGTTCACCTGTTTTTGTTTAAGTTTTATGACTTGAACCTTTTTGGTTCGTCGGAAAAAATCATCTTCTTGAGTTTCCACCTTGAACCCAACTCAAATTGAACCTTCACTGGTTCGCCCGACATGAACCCAGCCCAACTTGAACCTTCACTGATTCGCCTAGAATATTAAGTTTCCCGACATGAACCCAGTTCAACTTGAACCTCCACTGGTTCGCCTGACATGAACCTAGCTCAATTTGAACCTAGTTTGCTTCGCATGGAGTATTCAGTTTCTAGACATGAACCCAGCCCAACTCGAACCTTTACTAGTTCGCCTAGGAATATTCAGATTCTAAACATGAACCCAGTTAATTCTTAAACCTTGTTTGGTTCGCTTGGACGTTTCAGATTCCGTTTCCTGACATGAACCCAGTTCAACGTGAACCTTGTTTGGTTCGCCTGAAGTATTTAAGTTTATTGACATGAACCCAGTTCAATGTGAACCTTGTTTGGTTCGTCTGGAGTATTTATGTTGACTTGAACTTAGGTTCGTCAAACGTCGAAGTGTCTTGCTCTATTGCTTAGATGCATCGGTAATCAACTCACGGTGTTGTTAGAATCAATCTCCCCGTCACCCGTGTGTTGGATATATACCGGAAATATCATAAAAACAAATTGTTTAAAGAATCAAAATCATAAAGGTTGTTGATCTTAGAATCAAAATCCACCAATTTAGTGACATTCGTGCTCATATGACAAATTGTTCAAAGAATACAAATCACAGCCATAAACAAAACCACAAACATCACCAACCACCATTTATGTCCAACAAAACAGAGCAAGAAAAATATAAAGGCACTTACTGTGGTAAATTAAGTGTTCACTATGAGTCAGGATAGGAGCGGAAGTCCTTGTCCAATCAAGTGAGTGCACTTAATAACCATGAGTTCACCGCTCCTCCGCTGCCGGTAAAGGAGGAGAAGTCGGCTGAAGAGACAGCTCCGGTTAAGATAAAACAAGAAGCTAAAACCACTAATGAAACTCCAGCAGAGACAGCGGTGGTGACGACAGATTCGTCTGAGTCAGCCGTGAGTGATCAAGAAGCTACCGACGGCGGTTTGTACCACCAGCCATCAAGAAACAGGGATAACCACTACCAACTGCCAAAGATCGGAGGCGGCCATGGAGGTGTTTTATGGTCGTCGAAGAACAAAGGCATTCGTCGGTCGTCAGGTAATGGGTTTGGGTTTACACCTAAAACCCTTCCCTCCTGAAACTTTTTCCTTTAATTTCGTGTTCATAACGAAAATCGTCGGTGGGAAGTATAGGGTTAGTTTTTGAACCAAACCTTTCATCTCTTTAGTTTGAATTAATAGACAATACAACCATTACAATGGTAATTAAAAAAAGTTAGAGGAAAGGTTGATATAAACCCTAATTTAATCGACTAAGGTTAGGGAAGAAAAGGAGTTGAGTTTTTAATGAGTTAAATAAAGTTGTACTCCGTATAAGAAACTTTTTCCAAAAGGGTACATTAAGTAACCTGTTTGGTTATGAGGAGTCAAAAAGGTGGTCAAGCTCAGGTGGTCTTTCAAAAAGTGAAATGTTTTTCAAAATTTTTTTTTTTTCAAATAATCTTTTAAGGAATCAAAAACATTCTTTAAAATAATATAAATATAAATACTGTAACCCTTTTTAAAGCTGACAACATTGGTCACATATGACTTTAAAAAAAAGGGTAATAACTCTTGTTTTGGTGAAAGGTCAAATAAAAAATTACCCCACTTGGAGTTGTGAAAGGTGAGACACATTTAACTCTTTGAAAACAAATCCTTTTGAAAATAAATGGAACTTAAGAGCAGGAACCCATGAATTTTTTGTTAACTTTCAAAATAAACTTTCAAAACCTTTCTATGACAAAAAAAATAAAAAATAAAAAAAAATCTGACCAAAATTTTGAAGTATATGTTTTTTTTTATGAAACTTTGGTTCACATCTTAAATGAGTTAAAAAGGGGTGAGGGTAATAAACCTTATACAGCAAAACACCTTTTTAAGAGTATACATCAAACGACCCGTTTAATAATGGGGAATCAAAAGGATGGCTAAATTGTTTTTGCGACCAATGAGATGTTTTTTGAAAATTCCGATTTTACAACCTTTTAATTAAAAGAGCGTTCAAATCGAATTGATTACATGTTTCTTTTAAACAATGAAGAATCAAATGACATTTTAAAGGGAGCTCTGATACCATGTTAAAATTGAAAATGCTGAAATATAAATTTGTTTATTGATAATGTATTGAGTATTTACTGATGTAAGTTGAGAACTAAGATGATAAAGCTAACCATTTACAGTTGACAAAGCTAACCATTTATGCTACTTAGTATCAAACGGCTATGTGGTAAAAATAGTGAAGGAGCCTATCACTTTTATGAAAACTATTCAACATTAACTAATTTTAGGAAAGAGGACAATTTGATGCTTGTACTAGCCGTTGGAACACATAGAAAGGAATCTCATGTGATCTAGTAGTCCACTTTCCATTTCAAGTAAATCTCCATTTGCTTTATTTTCTAACAAAACTATCACCTGTATGATTGTAAGAGCACAATAGAAGCAGCTTTTAACTACTCATGAACAATATGCATACATTTACATAAACAAATACACCGTAATCTACTTATAAGACCACTCGTAGCGGTGAGGGGCGTGGGTTGGTGGAGTGAGTTGTTTTTTGCACTTTTTTGATGAGTAGGATGGGTGGGTTTTTTGTTTGGAGCAGTGGTGGTGTGGGTTGTTAGTGGAATGCTGATGTGACATTTTATTTTGATTTTTCTGATTATATTTATTTATTTTATATTTGTTATATGTAAATGTTAATAATAAATAGTATTTTTAATGACGGAAGAACAATAATTTAAAATAAATTACTAAACCATTATATTACATAAATTCAAATAAAAAACGTACATATTAAAATCCTAAAGCAAAATAAAAAACGTACATATTAAAGTTACTCATTATTATTAGCGGTACGGAAGTAAGGTGATAAGTTCCAAACGTGCTCGGTTAAATCTGCCTCCAACTGATTTTGAATTTGCCTATATCTTATTTCCTTAACAATTGCATCTCGATCCCTCAAATTTCGGTATAATCGTCGTGGTGGGTTCCTTCGTATCATTTTTTCTTCTTTGCGCCCAATCGAAAAACCATGATCTTCTTGAATCATGTTATGCAAAACAATACAACAATACATATGTCTTCTATTTTTGTCGAAATCCAAAGATCTAGCCGGAGTTTTTAACATTGCAAATCTACCCTGTAATACACCAAATGCACGCTCAATATCTTTCCTTGCACTTTCTTGGAACCGTTTAAATTTTTTACGCATTTCGTCAGTTGGATTATGGGGAGCTTTTACCAACATAACCCAATCTGGGTAAATACCATCACCTAGGTAATAACCTCTCTCGTAATGATGCCCATTTACATCAACTGGTGAAGGTGGAGCAGTACCATTTTTAATGGTCTTAAACAACGGTGAATAATTTAAAACGTTAATATCGTTGTTTACACCTGCCATACCAAAGAATGCATGCCTATCCACAAATCTTGAGAGGCAACTGCTTCAAGCATAACAGATGGACCTTTTTGATCACCTCTCGTATATTGTCCTTGCCACGCAACATGACAATTCTTCCACTCCCAATGCATACAATCAATACTACCGAGCATACCAGGTAAACCATGTTTATCTGCGTGAAAACTATACAACCGAGCAATATCTTCGGCAATTGGTTTTGGCAAATATTGTCTAGCAAACAAATGAAATACGCATTTACAAAAATTATCTAGACATAAAGTAGCCGTTCTCACCAATCTTTATATATTCATCCATTGCATCAGGTGTAGTTCCATACTCCAGTTGGCGCATGGCGGCTGTGCATTTTTGGTAAATTGTTAAACTTTGATGGCCATTTCATC